>NC_134704.1:189878657-190187490 GCF_043290135.1 Rhipicephalus microplus | reverse complement strand
AGGAGGTCAGAGCATTACCTGAGTATGACTTCGAATAGTAAAATGCTATTTTCAGCCATTCCGTTAACGTGATGAACCGCGTACGCTGTAATCTCAAAGATCTTCAAAACTTCTGCTAAATTTGTATAAAACAGCATAGCCATATTTTACCTCAAGTCGGTCATCAGGAAATTGTAGCACTAGATGAGTGATAGCTTAAACGCACAAGTTGTGCACCCATTTGATATTGGTTACCAAGTTGTTGCACTGGCCTCTGTCGCTGAACAATTAACAAAGTACATTAGGTTTAGTCCAAGCGAACATGGTCAAAGAAAACTATAGGAGGAAACATCGTACGTGTACCGTGCATTCATTGAATATCTGAGAGGCTAAAGAAAGTAGGAAGCAGATGGAGCGTTGATATTGTTTTTATGGCTACCAATAGGCTTGGTAAGATTTGTGCAGCTGTGTAGAGAAGAAATGAGTGGTAAAAGGGATAAAAAAAACCAACCAATGATTGCTTCATAAAACACACCGACAAATTCACTGTTTGCCGTAAATGTGTAGTGTACAGGCTCTTTTTTTTTTCTTCTTCTTCGGCTTTACACCAGACAGGACGGGCAGGAGCAATGACTATAGATAATATTGGAGCATAAGAGAATGCAAACTGGAGGCTCACGTCTCGTCTTTTTTTTTACACAATGGAGAATGTAAGTGCACGCCATAACTCGAGAAGTGCGCAATTTTGTTCCGGCACATAAATAGAGAATAGCGTTCGATGCTTGAGGCATGGCATATTGTGAATAGCGGTAGCGCATGCGCGCGTCAACCATCGATTGACTTGCATAAAGAGAAACTTTCACGCACACTACCACGCGTGCCAGGAATAAGTTCGCATAATATATAGGCATATACGTTTTCGTGCTTTCGTTTTTTTCCGCCGTTGTTTTATTAGGTAGTAGGCGTTTGTCGCGTCCTCACTCACTTCTTGTATCAGCGTTTGCGCGCTCTTTTTTTAACGAAGTACTGCCTTCTCTCTGCAAGATGCGATCTTACTTTCTCTCTCAAATTTATGCTGAGATCTTTAGTTCAGCTGAAATGTTGTCTTCTCCTTTGATTTTGCCTGCTAAGAACGATGTGCTCTCACAAAAGACATGACCATCGTTGCAGAACTTTCGAACTGCAGACAGTTTGCAGGACCATTTTGGTGTGATGAAGCCTTTTGAAAGAACTTACTGCGTGGGCCTCAAAAGATGCAGGCTCCCAGTGGTAGTCACAGACAATAACTCTCCGTTCATTCGCCGCTCGCGGCGCTATCCCGGAGAGCAGCGCGGCAACTCTGTTAGGGAGATTCGCAGCTGGCAAGAGGAAGCGTTGTCGGAGCCGCAACTCACGTACGTACGACAGAATGCATGCCACCGAAAAAAGAAGGAAAAAAAGCAGAAACCCTCGCCTGGGTTCGGGGCCGCACATCTGCTGGAGAGGCCGCCACAAATGCGACGCAGCAGCAGAAAACAAGGGCGATGGCAAGCTGTTCCGGCCGCGTTCACCGCATGGCTGCGGCGTTGTCGGTGACGCACATATGCAAGCGCCGATACGTCCGTTACCTGTGGTCGGCATGCCACCGACTATAGCACAGTCGCGCATTCGTGGCTGCTCGGCTCCTGCCTTCTGCACTCTAAGCAAGATGGAGGTGGCTCTTTCCTCGAGCAAGTGTCGGTTCGACTGGCTCATGTGACAGGTTTCGAAGCAGCACAACGCCAATTTTGACCTTCGCCGCTGATCGCCTGTCTGTGTGAGTGTTACATTATCCGCACTGTTGCTTCTGTTGAATGGTTACCCAAAGTGAAAACAATTTTGACGTTGTGAATTGGTGTGGTTAACGTTCTGACCTTTGCTCCGCCTGCAATATTCCAGCGACGATGCTTTGTAGGTCGTTGTACATAAATAATGGCATCTGAATTATGCCTATCGAATGAGGTATACGCGATACATTAGGTAATTGCATTGTTCAAACGGTAGCTTTGAGAACATTCGCAAATACGAGTACTAACAATTTCTTGCGAGATTAAACGGTATAATCATGGGAGGGCCAAAGTATTTTGTAAAGAAAATTTTCGTCATGATTTCTACAACCTAATTAGTTGAGATACAATACGGAGCCAGCGAAATGTAAATGCTGGAAACTGTAAATAATAGAAAAATAATTTAACGCAAGCGTACTGCGGTCACTATAACAATGAATTCCGACCTAAATAGATGTCGTATGTTGCCAAAGCTGAAAAAAATAGCTAAATTTTTAGAAATGTCTAGCTAATTACACTTGAGTGTTACTAAAACAAAATTTATTTGATTTAGAAGCGAGAACAAGTGTGAACATTACAAGAATTCTCTCTGGTTTATAAATAATAAAATGCAATGGGTCCCTTTGTTCAATTTTTAAGTGTACTTTTCATTGAGCGCCTAAGCTGGACACCTCAAATGAAAAAAAAATACACGCCAATATGCCTCAATCGATTCCTGTTATAAACAAGCTTAGGTTCCTAGTTGATAATTGCTTCAGGCTCCATTTATATTCACATAAAAAGCAGCGCGAATAACGAGGGACAAGGAAAGAAGGAGACAGGCAGCAGCACTGTCTGTCTCCTTCTTTTCTTGTCCCTCGTTATTGGTGCTGCTTTTTATGTGAATCATGTCGCACCAACTCGTCCAAGCAACCGCATTAGCTACTTCCAGTTATATAATTGTTTAGTTCATTCACATATACATTACTCTCTTTTATTGGGGGTAGAACTTGAAATTCCAATATAGACAGGCTGTTTGTTTTAGAAAAAAGGTCTGTGCGCTACATAGAAAGCCTGAAACCCGACAAACATACTCTTCTACTTTTCACCAAGCTTCAGATACTGACTGTGTACCTATTATACAATTTTAAACCAGCATATATGTCACTAATAAAATAGAAACACCGTTGGCAGGTATATGAAGCATTGCTACCAAAGTGATACTCCCAATTATCTACGCTTTGATTGTTTTCAATCACCTTTATTTAGCACAATGTATAGAAACATACAATAACATACTAAATGATTTGCCTACTACACGAAAATAGCGTGTTCGAACTATTAGAACCACGTACACAAAACACACTGTGAACAATGAAGTCAAGATGTACTTTCTTACTTGTAATGAGCCATGATTGTAATATCTAATATACATGTTTCTTTTAGTGTCCTAAATGAATTTTCATATTTGTTAAAAGTCGCTCATTTTCTTTTTTTCTCAAATGCATTTCTGTACAATACTTAGTATTGTGTATAAATATTTCTCATGGTTTCAACTGTTTGTACACTTTTTTATCTTGCTACTGCTGATTGGTAATGACTGCAATGGGTTATTTCAAAAAGTGTGCTTTGAAATCTATTATTCTTCTTGAGTTCGAGTTTTGTGTCCTCTCGTTTAAGACAAGAAATGAAATTTGTATATTTTGTTCCACTTGACTTGAGCAAATGTATGGGTGGTAGACCTTAGGCAGAGGTAATCTGCCTTTACTTTCTCTAATCTAGGCAATCTTTCTGTGCGAATAAACAGTGAATGAATAAATGAATGAATGAATGAAATGGAGGAGATATGACTTCTATACACTCATTTGTAGCAGTAGTGTCAGCTATAGGGTGTTTTCGAACAGCGTATTCAAACGCTGTATGTAGTGGTCAGTGTTTGCGTCCAACCGCAAAAAAAAAAAAATAGAACCATGCATCCTGCACGGCCCGCCAAGCCTCTTTGAGGTAACCTGAGTGTGTGTCAGCGTTTGCGGGCGATAAACGCTATTCGAAAACTCATATGGAGCCGATACGCAAACGCTGCGCCGGCAGCGCCCGCTAACTTGGCGTACGCTATTCAAAAACTCCCTATAACAATAGCTTACGGTACACTTAGTCCATTCATACATATCTCAGCATCGTAGCTTTCATGTCCATTGTTAATATTTATTGGTCAAATACACGGGTTGTGGTGGTTCGATGAGCGCCCCCTGCAAAATCTTTCATTAGAAGTTTTTCATAAAAAAATATGCAGATGCCACGTACAGTGGAAACCAAAGATATCCGAAGCACAAATGACGACAGGTGATATGTCACTTTAAAATCAGCACAACGTTACAATGCGGAAGTAAATTATGCCATACATGACTTCCATGTCATGAGTGTCATGTTTAGACGTGTCATGTGCCTTCGTCCTTTATTCACATCAAGTGAAACCAAATTTGGCATATTTGGAGTTAGCGAAACGGCCACGAGCGCTCTGTGAGAGTAGCATGTGGTTATGTTAACATGACAATTATGTTATCAGTATCATGTTTTAACGTGGCATTTACCTTCGTTATCTATTCACGTCACGTGATACTAAATTTGGTATGTGGAGCTAGCCAAGTGGCCGCTAGCGCGCTATGAGCGTATAGTATGTAGTCATGAATTACAAGACGCGCATGTCATGGTTAAAATGTTTGGATGTTTGGAGCAGATTAAAGAAAATGTTGTTTGCTCCAACATTACGCAACATAATTTGGCGGCTAGTACGCCAGAAAGAAGAAACGCCCAACGCTATGTCAGAGTGAAATCAGTAAGGGAGGCGGACATGGATTTTGAAGTTAGTGCACAAGAGACTGCTCCACGCACTACGTGTAAAATGGTCACTCGTCATGTGAATGGTTACTCGTCATGTGCACATTATAGACGGACCTGCTGCACTTGAGTGGAACATCGTTATTGATCGGAATCCACTGACTCCAGGCGCCAAAAATACAGGCTCGGTAATTATTGTGTTCGATGGCCTAAAAGGGGCCAATTTTGTAAGTTATGGGCCAACTTTGTTCTGTTGTTACCTGTACCTCGAGCAAATGAACTTATGCTATGTGTGTGAGAAGCTTGGACATCGGGCGGATGTCTGTCCTGCACTCGACTCCTTGAATGCCGGGGATGCAGTGCTAGGAATTGTGCAAATGACCATAACTGTAAGCCTTGTTGTAAGCTGTGTGGAGGATGACACCTGACGGCGGATAAACAGTGCAGACATAGGAATCGTTCAGCCGACAGGAGCGAGCCAGGGTGGAGCTAGCAGCGGAACAAGAATCAGTCAAGGTGGCGCAGCGTGCAAGCGTCTCTCAACGCCATGAGAAAGGCTTGTGCTCTCGAAGCAGTTCGAAGTCGAGACGACGGTCGTCGTGTGGGAGGACAGCCTCAAGGAACCGCTCTGAATTCATTTGTAGACGCAGTAGTGCAGCTTGAAGGCAAACAACCTCGGCTGATGAGGTCAATGGTGGACCCATCACTGGTCGAACGTGTGAGCAGAGCCAAGAGAATGTATGTGGTAATTGGGATAAAGACAGAATTCGCGCAATTGGAGAAAAATAATCAGAAGAATGCGTGAAATAAATTATTGTAGACCAATTTTAATGCAAGTACAGGTATCGCAATAAATTGTCTGATGTTCGACAGTAGCTGCTAATACAGCACCAGTAATTTCGTCAATATTGCAGGCAGTCATGCTACATTACTTGAACACCATGACAACTGATATTATATGCGATGGATATCTGCTTGCATCAAGCATTTGAAGAATAGTTAAACAATATTTTAAATATTCTGCTGAAAGGCCCCTGCCTCTCGTGTTAAACATGCATATGTCATCATCAAGTGTTTAGCAAAATATTTCAAGCACATGTCAGGCCAACAAAACTTCAAACAGCCAAAATGATTATTATCGTTAGCCCAGCGCTGGATTCTTTTCCTTCCCAATAGTGCACAGAAACTTAAGAACATACACGTTGTCTCCAAAGAAGGATGCCGTTTCTCAATCAGCTAAAATATTTTGTCAATGACTTACATGAATACGATCATAATTATTGATTCTTGTCGGTATTAGATATTTCTCAATTAGTACAAAGTAGCTGAAGGAACTTGTGGGCAGTCTTGTACACTGATCACCTGTCGTTGGCAGTTGTTGAGGCTTTTTGGGTAAATTAAATCAACATAATCTTTCATGCAGGCTATAATGAATAAATCGAGCTATATGTGCATGTTTTTGCAAGGGAGGTGTTCAGAGATTTCTGGAAAAATCTGGAGCTATTCTACTCTGTGAAGGTGGGTGACCAGCCCAGCTGTGTCGCACAAGGATTTTGTTTGCTTACGTTTTATATTTGTACATCTATTAGGATTTTTGAAATTTAAGCATATGCTTTTTTAAAGCAGTTCCACCTCAATTTATGTGGCCTAGAAGTGCAACACGTCGGTTATGTATTTATGTATGCATTTAGTTCTTGGCTCTCTAATTTTTTCATTCACCTTTTTTGGTGTTATTTTTTATGCACCAGTAGTGAGTGGTAATGTTTGCCCCATTTCTGTAGTGCATACCCACTAGGAGCTTTCTGTAGATTAGGTATGCGTTTGCAGAGTCGCAGTACAGCCATACTTATTACTCTCATGGTTTCACTTACGTCAGTCAGTTTACCTAGTGCGTCAGCTGCCAATTAAAGTCAGTCTGAACGCATACAGTCCCTTAATTCAAAATTTGAATCTGAAGAATGTTCACAATCATAATTTTCTGTTCAATATGTAAGCTCGTGGAGTTGTGTGGGCCTATACAATAGAACCTCACTGCTACATTCCCGCCTAATACAAATTCCCAGCTGATTGATATGTGTGGTTTAACACCCCAAAACCACAATATGATTATGAGAGACGCCGTAGTGGAGGAATCTGGAAATTCGGACCAACTGTGGTTCTTTAATGTGCACGCAAATTTGACCACACGTGCCTGCAGCATTTTCACCTCCGCCGATAATGCAGCTGCCACCGCCCGGATTTGGTCCCCCGACCTGCGGGTCAGCAGCCGAGTACCTTAGCCACTAGACCACTGCGACAGGGCAATGATTTCCCGGCTGCTACGCTAACAATTGTGAAAATGAATTAAACCAATTTAGATTTTAGGTATTCTTAGATCCTGCATTTACTGTGCGCAATTTTTTCAGAAACATATCAACGTTTTGTTGTATATTGGTAGCATGCATCATGAATGTAAGACATGATTAAAAGATGTGAGACATTATTCCAACATCGCGGCCTCGGTGACTTCGAGGCAGTTTATTCACGTAGAGAATAACCTGTTTTGACAAGACGACGTCGCTGAAATGTTGCTGTGTCTCTGTGTGCATGAATAACAAAGGAACCAGCACGTAATGTCCTGATAGCACTGACGTAACAGCAGAGTTCGCATCCCAGTGTGTCGGTACTGCAACATGGCTGTTTTAGGGTCAGCAGTGCAAGCCATTCGTAGCCTTGCTATCAAGAACATTGAGAATACTCGAGTGCAGTGCGATAGCATTAGCAGCACCCATTTCACTGTATTCACATTTGCTTGCCGTTATTCATTTCTTAATGAACACGTGAACCATGCTGTGAAGGATGGAACATTTGTGCACATTGTAGAATATTGGCGTTGTAAACTCTCCCAGGGTGCCAATTGCGATTGCGACCGCAAAGTACCTAGTATGTGTCTGTTATGCAAATCATGCTCCTGTGTAGCTGTGAATTTTTTTAATGCTGTGGTAGTTGATCACGATGAATTATAGCTGTCACTTTGTAATGGTTTGTCTTGCTATGGCTTATATTAGTGCCTGATAAAACACTGGGTTTTTGTTAAAAGGCCCCTGGAACGGTTTTGGTGATTTTGTACAAACACATTGGGCTGGTAAATTAAGTCTCAAGGGTCATTTAGAGACCAATTTGAACACTCTGCGTATGCTGTGTAATTTATTACTACGCTTGAAAGCTACCAATCGCTGGAAATTGGTGCAGATCGTTGCAACCCGGTCAAATGCCTTTAAAACTGCCCATTCATAGAGCAACATGCTCCTCCCAGAGCACGTCAGCAGCCACGTCCACATGGCTGCTTATCTGACTGGCTGCCATGGGCTGTAGAATGTGCAGAAGTAAGATCGACTGGTAGGGTGGCAGCACCTATCAGATCAGATATCAGCCACTTACTTTGTGCTCTTTGTTTCTGTTGCCAGATGGCGTGCGTGCTGCCAAGCGCACTGCATGATGGCCTCCGAGACCGCACGCAACCTGTCAGTGTGCCATCTTGGAGGTCTAGACTGGTAAATTCTCAAAAAATTGAGCGCACTCATGAGAGCTCTGTGATCGCCAGCATGCCTCGTGAGTTGCGGCAGTCAGAAATAGGTGAGAAGGAGGGCATAATATAATTGTCTTCAGAGGTCTTGGTACACTGCAGGTCACTCAATTTATGGTGCGAATGGTTTCATGATGCTCTGAACTAAACGCTGACAAAACTTCAAAAACGCGTTTCAGGGTCTCTTCAATGAAAGTTCGCCGAGTTGAATAAGCGTTGAAGTACAAGAATAGGTAGGGCTACATAGAGGCAGGAATGCATACTGGTGATTCAGGTGGTGGAGTGGCCTATGTGCAGAGTCGGAGGGGCAGACACTTGATACTTCATGAGCTCGAAAAGGAGGAGGACGTGCAAATGAACAAAGAAGAGGGATCTGTAACTTTTGTAAGCGCTAAATTCACGTACGTGACACGAGTGAAGGACACAGGACAAGTGGTTGGCTCGTCTTGCATACAAGCATTTAGTGCTTACAAATGTTATGGATCAATACCAACTACCCTGAACACTGTGCCTTCTCAGAGAAGTAGGAAGTGGTGAATTCCAAAGAAGCATGTGGCCTGTGTAGGATGCTGCAAAGAATGTTTTGTGTCATCTGTGCATAGGCGTACCAGCCGTGGCGACAGTGGTGCCTGTTGGCTGCACGCCGTGGAAAGCAACAATTGAGGCGAAGTTTTCCTTTACGACAGTATTCACTGAATGATGTTAATACGGGGGAATATTACAATATAATGAAATTTCTCCAACATTGTAGCTGTGACGATTTTTCTTGTAGGCTCTTGCGGTGCGAGCCGCCTAAGCGGCGCTTTGGTGCCTTGTGCTGTAGCATTGCAGAGCAGGCCAGCGCTGAACAGGGGCCCAATAACATTTTATAACTTCTCCACGTTTTCATTATGCTGCAACTGGCTGAGGCAGTTACGGATGTGAACGAGCAAACTTTTTATGGACTGGTCAAATGACCTGCTGCTTCAGTAAAATTATTTTTTTTTGATCGAAAATAGATATCAGTGCTGTTTGTCGAAGCTGCTGTATGCTGAATAATGTTACAAATCTTTTTTAATGTTGTAGTGTTATCTGGAAGTGCCAAAAAGGGGTCTCCGCTTTAGTCTCCGATAAACCTGATCAGCCTTGCTTATGGTAACTTGGAGCAAAGGTGGCAGCTTGCAAAGTGGCGACGAACAAAGCAGTGAACTGGAGCACAGTGGGAATCTCAGCTTTTAAGCTTGCCCTTAAACTGGAGCCACCGGACCAAGGAGAAGGTGAAAGAGTTTGGTTTTTAGCACTATGCAGGCTTAATTGAGAGTCGGTTTAGTAGGTTTTCATTCAACTCGAATGGTCTTTTGCAGCTCGAAATACAACATGGACAGCAAAGCACACACGTGCAGCACTGTTTATTTCTTTCTCTTTCTCAGCAAGGACCAGCTCACAGAGATGTGTGCACGCACATACTACTAAACGCCTTGATACTGCAAGTGATAATATTTTATTACACTCATGTTATTTTATCTTGAAGCTGCTATAAGTAACCGTTGATAATGTGACCGGCGGCTACTTTATCTAAATATTATTTAAAAGAATATGCTCTCTGACTACCCCATGAAGTTTTAGGTATTGTTCAGTGCGTGACTGCCCTGTTTAATGTGCATGTGCTGTAATGAACACCGCAAAATTTCACAGATTCCTGATGTAAGAGGCAGGCGATTTTAATGATTGATATGTGGGATTTAACGTCCCAAAACCACCATATGATTATGAGAGTCGCCATAGTGGAGGGCTCCGGAATTTGAGACCACCTGGGGTTCTTTAACGTGCACCCAAAGCTGAGCACACGGGCCTACAACATTTCCGCCTCCATCGGAAATGCAGCCACCGCAGCCGGGATCTGAAGGGCGATTTTATGGCACACAAACAATTTTAAATGACAAAAAAGCAATGGCAAACAATATGCTGCCGTATTGAAAATAGTTTATTCTCTTACTTTTTTTTGTGGCCGTTTATAAGTGGTCCCTAGATGATGAATATATGTGTGTGTGGGGGTTAGGTTTGCCCCCCCCCCCACTCGCGAAAGAGTCTGTACGCCCCTGCATTTGTGAATCTTTTTTATTACATTCATCCCTTTCTGAAGTCAATCATTCAACCAACTGTAAAATCCTGGGGCCTCTTCGGAGGCTGTATGGTTTTTCAAAGTCCGGCAGAAATTCCAGTCTGCTTTAGTTGATCTGTCTCTGGCTCACTGACTTCAATGTGTTTGTATCAGGAAGGGCTTGCCCTGTTGAGTACTCGATTTCTTTTTAGGATGCTGTCTTTCAACTGAACTTCATACAAGCTGTCATAAATTCTCCTAATTATTGTCTTTGCCCATGCTACTGTTTTATTTGGTTGAACGGGGACATCCACTGACCCTTTCTAATCCTTGGTGAATCCTTCGCTTGTCTGTAATGGTAGCTCGTGCTTTTCAGCCTCTTCTACATTTTTATTTCACTCACATCGACTGTTTTCGATTACAGTAACTCTGAAGCTAGTGGCACACTCATTTTAGTGTGGCAACTCATTGACACTTGTGCTGGAGTACCATTCTTTTATTGAAGTGATGCGTTTTGTTAATAAACAAATGTCATTTGTGGGCCTGATTTGTTAACGCTAGTCGAGCCCAAGCTTCAGCAACAATAATACGCATAGATTGACGTTGAGGCATAGGCTTGCACTTGTCGAGCTTGGGGCACTGGGTCTGGTTATCTGCCTTGCGCACGATAGGGCAAGGTTGTGACTTGGCTGTACTGGAATGAACTCACACTGGGTCAACACCTGGCCCAGACCAACTGCAGGAATCTACCTTTTTTCCGCTAAACAGAATTTTCTGTATTCTTCACGTTTGAATATCAACATACTTGTACAGTTGCACGAGATATGAAAGTTGCCGTGCGACTGTTGACTTGCCTAACATCCCAGGGGCTAGTGGCATGAACAGTGCAAATCAAGGTTGTGCATTCTTCTCTCCCTTATTGTCTGTTGCATACTACAACAATCGCCTATAAGACGAAATGTACACATTTAAGTTCTCTCAGTTTTTAGCCCCTCCTTCGTCGCAATCCAAATGTATTCCTTTTTTATTGAAATAGAAAATAAACGAAGGAGTTTTTGTCACCGTTATTTAGTGACGGCTAACCCTTTTTCACTTGATTGGTACAAGTTAAAATATAAAAAACAATAGAATATATTTATTTATTTATTTATTTATTACAGTACTGCCGGTCTGATCGCCAGACCTTAGGCAGGAGTGGGCACAATGAGTACAAAAAATGGTTACAATGAACACATATGAAGCATTGCGGTGATAATAACAGCAAAAGAAGAAGAGTACAACGAGTTCATGGAAGCACATTGAAGACTGTATACATATATACAGTCCTACATGGGTCAAAGCAAAAGTTCTCCTATGGGCAGAACAAACACAGAGACGCCACGCTCACTTTTGTCCGCTCAGTAGTCGTGACAAATATTCGTTTCTTCGAAGAACTGTTGCAGCACCTTCATTGCTTTGCCATTTGTTCTGGATGACCATGAACCTAGTATTTTATTCATCGCAGATGGCCGCTCAGGACCTAACTTATGCAGTTTCTGTTCAAGTATTGATGTATGCATATGATGTATTTGCAATCCAGCACGATTCAAGATTTTGGATATGAGCAGATGAGAAGGGTGTTGCGTGAATCTTCATGGGCTGCTATCTCCGCAGCTGATTACAGAATTACTTGGGAAAATATGTCACAGCTGGCGCTAAGTACTGCTTCACTTAAACAGCTTCTCCAGGTAAGAGTGATCGCTGCTTAAGTAACAGGAAAAAGTGTGTTAGACTTGCGTGATACCACCTTCTTCTAGAAAGTGTATTATGGGACATGGAAATACTGTAGTTCTTGGTTGTGGCTCGCGTAATAACCTTCAAATAGGGATTGACTGTGTACTTTAAACATATCTAGCTAACAGCCTTGACTGATCACATTGCACAGTGCTGTCTGTAGCCTCTTATTATACTAAAGGAGGCTGTCAGTTGGCATGCTCATTAACAACCACAAATGATCCTTCGTCGTGACAGCAAAGTTCCTTACACACTGGACAGACGTTTAGTCTCGCTGATGCACCACTGGCCTGCATTTTAAACTACTCACCAGATACTGCATTCCCTACCACATCGAGACACGTCTCCAGTCAACCAGGTCTTGGAAACTGTCAGTTCACGGAAGATGTCGTAAATGGGACACTGCATGTCCAAAGCCTCTAACGTCATGACAACCTAACTGCCCTCTTGTCCCCTTGCATTGTCAGGATGCATCTTCTTTGTCCAGGGGCATTTGCATTTTCATACAAATGCATCGGTAGGGATACCCTATGGGCACATACGACTCTCATTGTCTTACTGGTGAAGACATGCTCACCTCATTATTTTGTGCCAGTTTAAACAAATGCTCAGTTTAGACAGGCACGTTCCAGAAATGAAAGTCAACCAAATTTCATTACAATTGTTTCAGGCGTTCACTGAGTGAAATTCTTTGGGAGCAATGATTAGGAGTGTTAAAAATATTGACCGCAGAATTTGATTGGAAAGAAATACAACAAGAAAGTATATTTTCTGCTGGCAACAGCAGTGTACACCACATGTGACATGGCGGAAGCATTTAGTCAGTCACACTGAAGTTAATAATAAGAAAAAGTACAGGGCATCATCGATGCATGTGCTTGTACCAAACAAAGTTCACACTCTGTTTCAAACAAATGGACACATCCATGATGCACTGTTACTTGAGCGCACACTGAGTTGAAGATGTCCTGCAAGAATATTTTACAAGCGGAGTTTCACGTGGCAACACCTTTCTCGCGCAATCCTGAGGTATATGCAAAAAATTAGCAATGTTGGCACTACCAAACAAGTGCTGGCAAACATAAAAATTAAAAATGAAAGCAGATGACAATTACTGGCATACCTTGTAATAATTCATTCGCATAGCATGATGGTTTTCTCTTTCCAGTGAAAATTAAGCCTGGTACCACAGCATACGTAGCCACCAGCACAGTTTTTGAAGGAATCATTATGAGTTACAGTAAGCACATGGGCCATAACACTAGAATCTGAGCACTTTAGTGACTTCGGCAGATATTATGATTAGCATGAGAGCATTCATCAGAAAGTAAATAGTTTTGTCTTCATGTTTAAATGCAATGTAAGATTTCACTTTGCGTAGGTTGTTGGTCAACACTACTTGTGTTAGTTGCAAACAAAAGCAAACCGTTTCGCATGAATGTACATCTTTTTTTTGCTCCTCAGGAAGCATGAAAGACGCTTCTATTCTTATCATCATAATAATATCCACACCGCAAGCATGCAAAAGAGATTCTTTATTTTGAGCCAATGAATACTCGCACTTGAATATGTCACGTGTATTGCCAGAAATTATTTAGATTGAAGTGCTTTGATTTTGTCACTTTTACTGAAAAACATGAAAAAAAAGCAGCATGCATCATTTGAAACATATGGTCCTTTTTGAGGGTACGGCATAACGCATGATTCTGAAGGAACACAAGCTTGTTAATGATTGTGAGATAATAAATTGCTTTGTGTAACATGAGACAACAAAGCACTGCAAATGAGCTCTGTGGAAACCTTCAAGGGGACAGAATGGTTCAGAAAGGGAAACTAGACAACCCCCCGTTTGTGGCACGAGGCCACAAGGAAATCTGTACGGATTTCTCACAAAAGAGCTAATTGCCGAAAAACTTATCATGATCCGGGAATCGAACAAGAGACCAACGCCTTTCCGGGGTGGTCGCTCTAACAATGCGACAACAAAATGACAGGTAGCAGAAAACAAAGACATACAGCGGTGGCACAAAGATTTCTTCACTACGGGGGGTCACCCGTAATACGTGAGTTCCTTCATGGGGCAGGGACGCTGAGAACTTCTGTGCTGCTTTTAACTATGTTTGCTTTTGTGGTGGCAGGGGGGGGGGGGGAGCAGGTGGAAATTTTCAGGGGGCTTCAGTCCTCCACAACCTTCCCCCACTGCTGGCACTGCCCCTAGAGTTGTACTTACTGAATGGTAGGCAACTGTTTGCCATTAGTAATCCCCTCAGCAATTTTCTGGAAGCCAGTTTTCCATGCAAAAATGTCACTGCTCGAGAATTGTTAAAACTGAACTAGCCATGTAAGTGGCAAAGTATGCTGTTTACACTTGCACTGAACCACTTTAATTGTTTCAAACCAATAACTCGTATAGTAATTGGCAATGTGGTTGCAGACACACTTCCAAAAACATAATTTCAGTTATGTGTTCAGTTGTAGTACCACTAGTTCGGTATGATGTCCTACATTTGAAAGTTTTGCTCTAAATTGGCAACGTATATTCTTTGGCTTGGGTTCAGGCGGGTTTTGAGAAAACTGATTTGGATTGATTCTTACTAAAAATTACTCTTTGGGTACAGTTTTTTTAATTGGGATTTGATGCGACACCATGGTGTTACTACAAATAATGAACGAGCAAATATGTTGCGAAGAAGGCATCTTACAACATACATGTCGACTAGTATAAGCATGACGTGCACAGTGCCATCCCCAACGACCCACTTAACGTCGCTTTCAGAGCAATGAGTTACAATTCCCATGATTTGTCAGGCTTAGTGCTTAAAAGCTTGTGTTTGGACTTAGCTCAGATTTTATTTTAATGAAATCAGGAGTGGGAAGAGGGGGCAATATAATCACTATATACATACAAATGTGAGTGTACATGATCTCGCACATTCAAACTGAATCACTTTTTAGGTGTTTCAAACATATCCTTTAGCTTGTTTGTGGTCTTCATCATAGGCAATATGGGAACGAACAGCCGCTTCCACTGACCGACTGCTTCGCATGGGAGTACACAATACGTGGGAAGAACTCACCGCAGCACACCTCATCAACCAGGTCGAGAGACTCAAGCTGTCACTCACAGGGCAAGCCGTCCTTCGACACACATGATACGAGAGCACCCTAGAACCCAACGAAGAACGCAAAGGCAAAATACCGTCACCGCACCGAGAACGCCTTAAAATTCAGCAGATTGCCCCGCCGTGGTGGTCTAGTGACTAAGGTACTCGGCTGCTGACCCACAGGTCACGGAATCGAATCCTGGCTGCGGCGGCTGCATTTCCGATGGAGACAAAAATGTTGTAGGCCCGTGTGCGCACATTTAGGTGAACGTTAAAGAACCCCAGGTGGTCAAAATTAACGGAGCCCTCCACTACGGCGTTTCTCATAATCATACGGCGGTTTTGACATGTTAAACCCTACATATCATCATCATCACAAAAAGGCCTTTCACAAAAGAAACGGGGTATCAACTGCGTTCATGTGTCTTATAGCGATCACATGTCTTACAGCATGACTAGGTAAGCGACGGCCCGAGAACATTGCACATGCGTTGACGAAAGCGGGTTTATATCAGACTGTTTCCTCAAGAATTAAACGGTCGCAAATCAGTACTTGTCTTGTTTATATGTTTTTTTTCCGTTTGTGTGGTCGTCATTTTCGTGCAAAATTCACTAATATTTAATTAAGAGTTCCACCAACTATCCCAACAGCGAGTTCTACTAGATATGAATGCCGCTGCTACACATGTGAACAACTATAGCACGTGCAGCTGGCTTAGAAGTGAAAAAAAAAGCAGGGTTATGCGGCACCTGACAGGAGGCACTTTTAATATATCTTGGCGAATAGAGGGCCTCATAAACCGACGACCTTCTGCTGTGTTCATGACCCACTCTTAGGGTCATTCTATGCTAAACGTTCCAGTAATTTTGGCAACCGTCTGGAATGTATTTGAAAAAGATTGTGCTGAATAACTGCATTGAAAACAGTAAAATGGTAGAATATTTCTGAGAAGGAAAGATGTTTTGTCACGTGATTGCCTTCAGAACTTTCCGAAATGTCATTTGGGTGTGACGAAAATGACGATTTTTTGAAATTTATGATTTTGTTCATGAAGCACAGTAGATTGAGAGGTCTCAAAATATTTTTTAAAGACACCTTTTGTGGAGTCAGTATTCACTACTCAAACATTCATACAAAGTGCTGTATTGCGATGGAAAAAATGCAAATCTAGCACATCTTGGCTAAATTATAGGAAGCGTATGTGCCAGCGAAATTTCACTAATATTACTCAGCTTTAAATACTTTACGCAAGAACTTTCATTTAACAAGTACTGAGAGTTTGGCATTGAAAGAAGAAGCAGTATTTCACAAGAAAATTTTCCAGAACCAAGACCGAAACGACGTTCCGGTAAGTTCAGAAGATAACTACGTGTCTGAAAAGTTTTTCTGCGAAAATATTCTTCCGTTTCACTGTTTTCAATGCAGTAAATCAGCACATTTTTTTTCAAACACATTTGAGATGGATAAAATAGCTGGGATGTTTAGCGTTGAATGACCCATTAGTGAATCAACTTTTTAAGTTGGAGACATCTGGGCTGTCTTCCCTTTATTTTACAATTATAATAACATCATGCATCTGTACACAGTTTTTACATACATTGCTGTTATGCTTATGGCAAACTGATACTGCAAAAATAAATAGGTATATAGGTCACAAAGCTTGAGATGAAACGTTTCGTGGTACAAGATATTTGGTGAACCCTATGAGTAGGGTCCACCACTGATGCAACCCTTTGAGTGAGGTCGTGAGTCCGGAACAGCTGCTTTCAGGTTGCAGTGAAGAGTGCACTGCATCGTCAGCACCCAGTCTATCGTAGGATACGTAGTGTGCTGTCCTTTCAACATTCTGCATGTAAGATGTGCCCAATATTCCACTAAGCATTAAAATATTTGGAACAATCAAACCTTATTATAATATAACCTCTATTAGAAAGCTCTAGCTTCCCCACTTTAGCTTTACCACTAATTACTGTCACGTTTACGAGCATTTGTGCACAGTAATGTACAAAAGCAAGTGCCATGGCTGAGTCTACACCATGGCTCATTGAAAAGCTTAGCAAAGGTACGTAGTGGCGAGAAAGCGCTTCTTTCTTTAATCACGCGCCTACAAAGAAAGTTAAAGTATGCCTGAATGCTCAAATATGAGCCTCTATACAAAGATTCCTTCCTTACCTAGAATACCCTAACCAATTGGTGACAAAAATGGGTGACACAAAAAATAAAGCTAACCAATTTGGACAAAAGAGTGGGAATATTTATCGCTTACCTTGAAGGATTCTTTTGTAGCATGTACACATCACAGATGTTCAATCTACTGCGTGAAACGAGCGTAAAACAGCAAGCATGCTCAATCTGAGGGGATCAACAGCAGTTATACTATGGCAACTGGTGCTGGAAACACAGCACTGTATATTTATGTAAGCTCACCTCTATATTTCTCCTCCAGGTACATAAATTTTGGTATACTGAATATTTTTATTTAATGTTTTCACAGGTGGCTTATGGGTTCACAAAATGATTACTTGAGGCCACGAGTAAGGCTGACTATTCTACAAAACCAATAGGACATTCTAATGTTATTCTTTTTTGACTGTATGCATAAGCAGCTCTTTTACCATTGAAATTTTGTTTTTGATTCATAAAAATAGCTGTGCAACAGATAATTTATCACAAAAAAGACAAACATATGCTCAGTAAGCTCTGAACTGCTAGAGAATAATTATGTATTAAGTAAAAAATGCACAACCTATTGCAGAATATGCTAACAGGAGGGCTTATTATTATGCGTTATTATTATACATGAAGGGCTTATTAGTTTGGTGAGTTTGTTTACATTCGTAAGAATAGAACATGCACAGGCACAACGCATGAAACAGACAAGTAATGTCTGTTTGACATAGGTGTCAGAGCCACCTATATCGTTATTCTCATTTCGTTTTTAGTGAGCATGTTCTTTAGCGGCTAATTGTGCTTACACCATTACCATATTTGCTGTATCAGTGTCACTGAAAGATTTGTATGCATGTGTGTCGGTACACTTCGCCCAAGCTTTCATGTAGCCACAGCGCGAAAACCCTGCACAAAAATATTTAAAAATATTCTATTCTACACCATTCTATGGGGCACACTACAAAGTTGCAAAAACATGATGTGTGCAATGGAGTGCGGCTGTTCAAGGCTTTACCATAGCAGATCGATATTTCTACAGCCTGATTATCTACTATATGCAAGTATCGATATGAAGAAAACTAACAAGGCGTGAAAAAGTGCAAATTGCCGACGAAACAAGGTACATGTAATTTTTTCGGTTAGCTTAACAATTTTTCACAAAGCACATGTCATGGCGCTGCAAAGCTCAGGCATCAAAGGAGTACTGATACGAATTTTAAATATTTCTTAATTGTTACCTTAAATAGAGTATTTACTCGCTTTATAAATGCACCCCTGACTTCAGTCGCATGCTGCAATTAGTCAACTACTCACCCTCTTTGTGGCACGGGTATAGGACACCAGTGTCGTCTGTGATTTACGTGTATATTATACGACGCGCAAGCTTTTCTATCAGGAAAAAAAAGAGCAGTAACTGCCCACAGAGGGGTGCGTCTCATTAAACAAGTTCACCGGTGCTTAGTGGATGTGCGCCAAGCTTGTGCTGCGGCGCGGCATGCGTGCACAGTAGCTGCATCAGAGTGAGCTCAGCTAGTTAAATGCAAACGTGCCTAGTTCCATGGCAATACGAACGCTGCATACAGTCAATTTGAGCTGATCTATGATTATCGGTTTAAATAAAACTCACTGAATTACTTTGCATTTGTAGATTGATGCGAAATACTTCAGTGTGAGACAATATGTAGATCCCATTGTATATAAGACAGGTGCTCTGGTAAGAAAAACTTAGTGTGATTTCAAATGAAAAAGTGCACATGATGGCCTCTCGAAAACTGTGTGTAACCGTTTCATGCTACGTTTAAACGCAACATAATATTTTTAACGATGTCTCCGTGAGAATTATTTATGAATGAACATCAGTGGGAGCAAAATATTTTAGTAAAGATTTCAAAAAGTCAACCCATGAATTAAGTCGCTGAACAAGTGAGGAATCTTCTGATTAATGTAAGCAGGAGTCGCAAAGTAAACTTTATATATAGCTCAATTTATTTTAGCGAATGAAACGTGAAATGAAAACAAATGCCGAAACATTGATCTTTTAACCAAACGTTTGCCATGTGGTTTGATATCAAACATTGGGATGTGATATGTATTGATGCTTTAAGCTATATACATAAATGATAGGTGTAATGTTGAGGAATCACCCTTGAGTGTAATTTGTGAGCATACACCTCTAAGGGACAAAAAATAAAAAAATGAGTGTACATAAACTGTTATACCCGTTTAGATAATTTTGGCAAAAATAGTAGGTGCAAGATTGTTGACTTGTGGATAATCCACCCCTACAGGTGTGAAACGGTTTGCAGTGTAGCGTATAATGCAGATATTAAGCATCTAATTCTGAAGGCTAAAGGCCCTTACATGAAATTGCTTGCTTACAAGGCGGAGTCAGGCATTCTTGGAGTCAGTCCTGTGGAAGTACCTAGGGGAAGGCGACTGGAGACAAGAGTCCCCATAGTGCTACGTAACTTATGTCCGGGAAAATGTGCCCAGAAAGTAGTGGTCAGGGCCCAGAGAGTCAGGTGGTGTGGTCGCTACTATAACCACCGTAATCCTGAAAGACGACTTTTTAAGTAAGAAGCAGGGGATGTGGTCTGGGTGACAGACATGCAATCCAATGAATAGTCCTTGCACGAGCCTTGAAACCGCGGTCATGCGAAGAGTGAACAGACGACGGCGTTGTCCTCTAGAAAAACAGGACAATGTTTAACAATGTCCGAAAAAAGGGTGCTACGTGAAACGTATGAACTTACAGCAAACTCGAAGCAGCTGAGCGTGGTCAGATGGGTCGACTGCAACAGACTCAGATGGGGCTCCCGACTCGCGCTGGGGCCTACAGCCCCAGCGCGAGTCCCAACCTAATGCAATTGTACCGCGGTTTGGCAGAGTGGTGAATAAGCCCATACGGTTGGACATTGATGAGAAGTGCTTTGATGTTTTTATTTGACGCCCTGCTTTATGTTGCTTATTTGATTTTGGTGTGTTACTTCGTTTTGGATAACAGGTTTTCTACAATATATGTGTGAATGCGCATCTACTTGAAAAAAAAGGAAGATGTGCTGTTACCAATTGCTTTTATTCGGCATGTGATGTCACAACTAATAGGCAGTGACAACCGTGTGCGCCTAGCTACCCTTTGGCCTCCGGAATGTATATAATCAGTTCACACACTAGAGAGGCGGCTTTTCGTTGGCGTCACGTAGAGAGAAGCTCGTCTAGTGTTTATTGCGACACGCATACGCGTCGCGCTCGTACGCAGTGTCACGACAGTTGGTACGTCTTAATGCTTGTGATGCGCTGCTCGGTTAAACAAAAACACAGTGTAGTATTTTTTCTTAAGCATCCCAAGCATGAAATCTTTTTGCATCTCATTGGTTCCTTGTGGCTCACGTCAACTGAGCCCACAATCATGGCTTATTCTTCGTCATTACAAAACCTCCGAGTATCACCAAATAATTACAGCGGAAGCTGTCATGTGCTCACAACAACATCCAATTTTGTTGTCGCAGTTGTCCACCAACCCTTATGTTCGTCACCGCTATCTCTCAAAATGAGGAAAGCATGTGTAGGACCGGTTGTGATTTGAAAAAGAGAGCCCTGCGTGACAGTGGAGTATTCTGCTGCACAATGCTACGCTGGTGCTTGAAACTCTTTTTCAAAAAGACCGTATACAGGCGTCATATTGAGCACGGAATCGCCCTAAAATAACTTCCAAAAACTTTTTATACCATCCCATATACTTTTCTTGGCTAAGTTTTCTGTCAGTTCTTATCAATAGCGTGATGAAAGAGTGAGGAAACAGCCAGGTGTCACACGCTGTGCACGCGTGATTTATGATGGTTTAAGGTTTGCTACCAAATACAATGAGTTTGTCTTGATTCATCAAAAGACAAAAGTCCAAGAAACTGCAGATAACGCCTTACAGATGAATAGTGATTACGTCGCTGCTGCAGGGAATGGGAATAATGACAGGGTGGGTGCTTTCCTATACTTATTTCACTAAAATTGCGATGAATCATGGCGTATGTGTGATTTACTGCAAGTATTAGTTGTTTGAATGGACGGATGATGTAACTTTATTATGAGTCCTGGGGGTTGCATGGAAATATTTTAAAACGGACTCTAAAATGGTGTTGATTATTCAGTAGATACGCTGTTGATATCAGATACCTAAAGATATAATGGCGTGAGAGTAGTTTCAAAAGTCAAATGCATTGCTTTCAGAACAGCGTGCACAGATAACGAACGTATACTTAGTAGCTTGTACCAGTGCCTAGTCTATAGATAAATATATATGCGGATACACAAGGAGCTTCAGTATACCACGAACTGTTGGAACTGCGTTAATGCACGCTCAGAACTCGAGCAAATTTGGGGCTCTTGCACTCGTGTCGCCACGAGACTCGAACATCGGAAAGTAACGTAAGTCCCAAAGGTGTTCTTGGTCGACAGCTGTATGGCACAGACATGGGTCATACTCTGTTACATTCGTTGGCTGCGATGGAGTATGGCCTCTGTGTCTGATGATTTAGATTTTCCCACCTGTGGTGACCCGGGCGTTGACTCAACCCTCTAACACTACTGCTCCTACGAACACAATAGTGGCCTACGAATCGGCGATGCTGTGTGAAGACCCAGTGTCTCGGGTCCTCAAGCTATTTTTGACTTCTTGAAACAGTCTACAATTGTGGTTCAACAAACCCAAAATAACAGAGCTATGGTTGCTGATTCTTACCAGTCCTGGCTGAGTCTTTTCCTCAAGCACTCTTAACTGGTATCAATCTGAGTTCCTTAAGAGCTTCTATGAAAAGTTTCAGAATATACTTTGTGTACATTTTGTGACTACAACCTCAGTTCGCTAATATATACGCAGACGGAGAAGAATGCCCTACGGTTTGGTGGTGGCGTTAGCATTGCTGTGGATGGCCACGCGGACGCACGCATCAGATCTAGTATTTCTCTACCCAACGTGAGTTTTCATTTATTGCATCAAGGTACGCGTCTAGTGGCAATCGGGAACATTATTTAATTATTTATTTAAAAATACCTTACAGGCCTCCGTTGAGGCACTGTGTAAGGGGGGCAGTACAAAGAAGTGGACTTCCATAGTTGTCACAAAAACACAAAGTCCATGAACAGCGGTCATGTAGCCGATCACATAATAATATCAGTGCGAAATAAAAAGATATCAACAACACTAGCAAAGATAAAACAGATAATAAGGAAATATATAAGCGACACTATGGTGCAACACAATAAGAGGCTGCAAAAAGATTACAAAGAAGAGAGCACACTGCGGTAATGGCGAAAATTTTTACACCTCGTTGACCAGATAGTTGGTCAATGCGTCACGAAAAGCATTATTGTTTGACAAAGACGCGATGCTATCCGGCAGGGAATTTGAACATCGGACTGCACATGGAAGCGCAGAGCAATTGAATGCACGTGTTGATCCGTAAGTGCGGTTAAAGCTAAGGTGATTATGAAGCCTGTGTGACGTGAAGTATGGCCTTCTCAAGCATGCTAGTGTTGTCTGAGATAAATGAATGAACTTGTGAAACAATCTTAGCAAGGCAATCTCACGTCGAGTACTCAATGATTGCAAGGATAGCTTAAGTTTGATATGTGTGACGCTAGATTGGTAGCTGTAATCGTTAGAAATGAAGCGGCTTGCCCTGTTCTGAATTCGTTCCAACATGTCAGTAAGGTATTTTTGGTGAGGGGACCAAATAGGGGAAGCGTACTCGAGTTGAGGGCGAACGAGGGTAAGGTATGCTAATTTGCGAACATTCGAAGGAGTATTTTTTAAGTTTCGTCGCAAGTAACCCAAAATTTGGGAGGATTTGGCTGAAACGGAGGTCATGTGTTCTGACCAAGAAAGATTTGTAGTGAATATAACGCCTAGATACTTTATCGTGTAGCTATTGCAACAATGTCTTTATTGATATTGTATGAATGTAGGGAAGTTATAGGTTTCCGAGTAAATGACTATAATTATATTTTGACGTATTCAATGACATTAGCCATTTACTGCACCAGTTACTAATTTGTTTGAGATCATGCTGAAGTGCCAGATGATCGTCTGTATTAACTATTGTGCGATAGACAATGCAGTCGTCAGCAAATATTCTTATAGTGAAGGACACGCTAGGTGGAAGATTGTTAATAAAGATGAGAAAGAGCAAAGGACCAAGGACGCTTTTCTTTGGTACACCAGGAGATACTTCAGTTAAGGAGGACGAGAAGTTATCTGCAATGGTGAACTGGTAACGTTCAAAAAGAAAGTTCCGGAGCTATGATAAAGTGAAAAAGTCCAATTGAAGAGCTGAAAGTTTAGAAATAAGGCGACAGTGTGCGACGCGATTGAACACCTTCGAAAAATTCCAGAAAAAAGCAGTCAGTTTGTTGGTTGTTGTCCAAGTTAGTGTGTAGGTCCGTAACAAATTCAAGCAACTGTGTCTCGCACGATAGGCCTTTTCTAAAACCATGCTGATTATGAAAAAAGAACTTGTGAGCTTCAAGGTGTCTGTAGATCTGTGAGGCGATAATGTGTTGAAGTAACTTGCAAGAAATGCATGTCAAGGAGATTGGTCGGTAATTTTCGCATGATGATTTATTGCCACTTTTATTTACCGGTATGATCTTTGCCATTTTCCAGTCTGTAGTAAGGAGGCCAGCCGCGAGTGACTGCTTAAATATGTGAAAAAGAATTTCGCTTGACACAGTTACTGTATTTCGTAACATGTTTCAGTTTATGCCGTCTAAGCCACAAGAAGAAGACATCCTAAGGTTATTTTATGAGTGATGGCAGTCCCTCTATTGTGATATTTATAGGTTTCATGGTTTCAATCAGAAACGTAAGGTACGCTTGAAGTATCCTCATCTGTGAATACGGAATTGAAGAATGAATTAAGAGCCGATAAACACTCGCTATTTGGAAGAGGAATATTGCTGCTGCTGTGTAAGCAGATATTATGAGATCCGTGGTTGGGGCTTATTAGTTTCCAAAACTTAGCTGGATTGTTTTTAAGTAGTTCAGGAAGGTCATTAGAGAAATATTTGTCCTTTGCTTCGCCTAAAGCCGAGGAATATGTTTTAAAATAGCATTTGTAATTCTGCCTTGAGGATGATGTTCGAAGGCTCTTGGCGATATTATACAGCGGTTTCTTTTTGCTCCTTATGCGCTTGAGCTTTACTGTGAACCAAGGGTCTAATCTATCATTTGTTCTAGAAACGAGCGGGACATAATTGTCTGCCAACGCGCACAAAGCATTTTTAAACAACAACCAGCTCTCTTCCACAAACCTATAGTAAAATGAGGGCCACATTGTGTTTAAAAAATCTTCTTAGTTCCGTAGTTATTGCAGTGAAATTACCTTTATTGTAGTCTCGAAATCGCTTTGTTATGGGTCCTGCCGTGGATGGTGTTATGTTTATTGTCACTTGAAGCAAATGGGGATCACTGAAACCATTCACGTGTTCTATGTTACTTATAGTTTTCAAGAGCGTTCGTAAGAACACGGTCTAGAACATGGGTACCACGTGCAGGTTTAGAAACAGTTTGAAATAGGTTCACATCTAAACATAAATGAATAATTTCGTTCGATGTATCACAAGAAAATGCTAATTTTGTTCAATCAATTAGCGGATAAGTGAAGTCATTCATTATCGTCGGCAACATTTTGTTATAGCTTTGCCGCGCCAGGCTCATCAACCGAGACACGTACAGCTATTTGGTTGTAACTGGAGTCTTTTTTAGCAGTTGGGTTTAAAGTGGGCGATTTAACCGCATTCGTCACATTTCAAAGTTCTTACGCTATGCATTTTTATAATGAGAGCAAGATAGTGACTAGCAATGAATAAAACGCCAGTTGGTGTGGTAAATGGGTTATCATAGATGAACGCACAGTGAAGCAACACCTTTGAGTCATCCAATGAAGTGGTCAACAAAAAGATCAAACAAAAGTCTTCAGCCACGATGTCTCACTGGCCAGAACCAGGGTAATATTATACGGCATACCAAAGTAGGGGCTCCTAAATGGTTTTTTTGAGATTCTTTAAACACGCATATAGATACCCATGGCTGTTTTTTTGCAACCGACCTCCCACAGCACAACAACCTCCCACACCAAAGTGTTGCAGTAGAGGCTGGTCCGAGAATTGGTGCACTCGAGCTCAGCGAAATAATGTATTAGAAGACGTGGCTGATAGAAACTAATATCAGTGAAGGCTGTCCGAACGTGTTTTCTTAAATGCGAAGCCTTTCCAGTCAACATCAGCGCCTTTTCTCGTATCTATCTATCTATAGATAGATACGAGCAAAGGCGCTGATGTCACGACTTCATTCGGACTTCATTCGCACAACGTACACAATTTCTGGTTTTAAATGCGAAGACTTTCTTAGTGAACTTCTGTGACATTTGATCGTATCTATCTATCTATCTATCTATCTATCTATCTATCTATCTATCTATCTATCTATCTATCTATCTATCTATCTATCTATCTATCTATCTATCTATATATCTATCTATCTGTTGTCTATCTATCTATCTATTTCTCTATCTGTTGTCTATCTATCTATCTATCTATCTATCTATCTATCTATCTATCTATCTATTTATCTAGCCGCTTATGTTTGGGTGTTCTCGTGGTGACCCCCATAACTTGGCATGAACCAAAAGTAGCGTCGGAGGTAAGATGGTTTGTCGAATTCCACGCTCTGGTCAAGACATGAATGATGTCACAATCACATTGCGTACGTCCTCAAACACTTCCCGTCAGACAGTGGCACATATCGCCTTGCAGATATTGGCCGCTGGTATTCTGGTTTGTACCACAGGTGATGACACTTAGTATCTACATAGGAACGACGAGAACACATGGGCAATTTTAACATACGAGTGTTAAAAAATACTCGACATCTATAGCGTCATCCTGATGAATGCAAAGAATAGATGTCATGGTCCCAGCTGCAATCAAACTAAAGCATCCTGCGTGGCATTGAAGAATTTTACCACAGAGCTACGCCAGGTCTCAGAACTACTTTTCGAATATACGCTAATCTTCGTGAAACGTCAATAATGGCTGCAATGGTGCTTACCCAATTTCATAAACCTTGCAAATGTACTCCTTTGACAAAGCCATAACGTCGGGTTAACGTCAATTCTTGTTAGTCACCATGCGCTGAAGTTGATTTATGTAGCATTGTCGATGGCCAGCATCCTCGTGAGCATAAGCGCTTCATATCATCTTCTGGTGTTGCAAATGTGCACGTTCCAATTGGCATCATTGCGCTAGCGCCAACAACTGGTTATATAAACATCTGCAACTCTTCAACGTAGGTCTGTGCGTGCAACATTTCTACATATATTGAGCGTCATTTCATGACGCATCGATAGATAAGAAAATTGCAGCAATGTCAGCTTCCCTCCGCATGCTTCCCATAAGGTCGGTTCTCTGGTATGTGAGATCTGCCGAATATTTTTTTTCATTATTTCTTAAAAGAAACGGTACCTCAGCATAAAAGACAGATTGTGACCACAGGCTGTCCCAGATCTGTCGCCTAAATAATGTAGTGGCGTTGAATAGGGAGTGGTTCTGTGTATTTTATTAATAGCAGTCTTGAGATGTATTGCTTCGTCTTTAATCAAAATGCGATCGTTATTATATAGGAGAAAACTGGAGGAGCTATGGTTAATTCGCCTACTCTTGGCCATGCACTGCATGCATAGTTTACTGTGTTATTCCAATACGTGTTCTTGCTCTTGTTGGTTCATAGTGTATAAATATTAAAAAAAACTCAACCTAAATAGACCAAAAACAAAAAAATGCGACAGGAGGGGGTGTCAACTAGCAACTAACTTTTTTTGAAAAAAAAACTTCGTTTTGAATCCCTACACACATGTGCACAGCTACAGTTGCGCAGGACATGGATGATGATTTCCACTCTTGAGGCATAAAGAAAAAAACATAAAAAAGCGTGCTCCATATTTACCCAGGGTGACAGCTATGTAATTACTACACGCATCTCGCTTAACATTGATAAATTACGTCTGCGAAAGTAGAAGTGGCGAATTGTTCTTGCTCCTTCCATTTATTCGAATATTTGCAAGGTCCAGCTCACACATGCAGGATTCACAGTGCTGAGAGAATCGGGCTCTGATCCTAATTTTAATTGAAAGCAGGTTTTTTAAATGAATGTATATAGGCAGGGGTTGGTGCCATTGCGTTGTGCCGGCTAGTCCTCTTGCACAAAAGTCGACATTCACATAATTTGTAGCAAACACAAGGCTATACATATGCACATATAACACTTACGCAATAAGCCCCCACCACACAGAAATGTGTCCACACTACACAGAGTATGTGAAAACACAAGTCATGACGCCAAATTAAAGGTCCACACAAAACTTGCAAGTTAAATAAAACGCCAGAGGTGATCTTGTATCTTAAGCCATGAACTGCTTTCAGCAAGCCTTTCACGAAGAGGTTGTGAAATACAAAAATACTGTTATGAAACACGCCAGTTACAATAATGATGATCCACTTTTTCTTTTTTGCTCAGTTTTTCTGAGATATTTCTGATTTCTCAAGAAAGTGAACGACTGCCCGCGCTGCAGTGACTTGTAGCTTTCCTTTGGTCCATGTACCCAAGATTTTTTACGATTGATGAAGGTCGTTTATTCAAAGGAATTTAGTTTTTTGTAAAAGTTTCTTTCGAGGTCAGTCATAATTTTTACAATATAGAAGAATGTGCTCAACATTTTCTTGAGCTTCTCCCCATGAGCAAGTAGGACTGTCACCTTTCCTTATTCTATACAGGAAGGCCTTTGTGTAGGCCATACCAAGTCGAAGCCTACTGATGACTGATTAAACAGATTGGCTAACCGTTATTGAAATATTGCATTCAATACCGGGATCAATGTTATATAACTGGGAGTTTGGCGCATGCTTTTCGAAACAGGTTTCCAGCGGAAATTACTGCTTCACTTATTTATTAGACAATGTGCATCGCTTATTGGTAGAAGAAGCAGGAATATAGTTTTCGCCTGATGCGCTGCATCTGGTATGCCATCAGCTATGCATTTTCTATGATTGCACAGTTGCTTGGTACCCACTGGAACATTATGATATGGTTCTAATCTTTGGCTATAGCCTAAGTCCACTGTATTTCACAAGCGAGCAGATTAGCTTTATAGCCAAAGCTGATTCCTTTTAAACAAACAATCCAGGACTGTGAGTCACTGGTAACTACTTATCGAAGTGGATCTGGCGGTAAGCACATGAAGCGTAAAGCACAGAGTACTACAAAAAGCTCTGCAAATGTGGATGTTGTAAAATGGCTGAGCCTAAAGCTTTGTTCGCTTAGTATGCAGGCACAAAGAATGCCGACGTAGAGCTTTGTTTCGACGTGGTCTGTCGTTGTACACGTGAATACTGTCTTCATATTTCGTATAAAAATGTCTTAAAGCTGAGCATTTAAAAGCACATTATTCCTACAAGTTAATCCAGGAATACAAGTCGTAAAATATAGATTAAAGAGTCGCCATAGTGAATGGGGTGCACATGGAGGCCAGTATTTGTGTGAAGACAGTAAACTCTTGCTTTCTTTTATAGTTTTATGTATTCGTGAAGCTAATCTCTCCTGAATAGCTCGGTATAGGGGACGATTAGCGTGTTGAGTTGCTAACCGAAGGTAATTCCGACAAATTTCCGTATGTCTCAGAGCATAAAAAATCGGTTGAAGAGACTTCGCCAGCACTCATGCACTGGTAGACCCTCGTGGTTTATCAAAACTTATGCGAAAGCTTCGGACGAATAATATTTGGTTCCTCTTCAATAAGTTACGAGATGTCCCATGTAAAACTGGAGCAGAATAAGCTATTTTTTGTCTCATGGTTTCTGAACGTACACGCAAGAAACAAGAACATGAACTACCTTATTTCACTCCGGTCAGTCGACGTAATATATTGATTAGGGAGTTTTCCTTTTTCCTGTATTAATTTATCTTGGGAGCTTAAGACAGACGTTTGTCTAAAATAACCCCTAAATATTTGTGCTCGCGCAAAAGTTGTATGCGCTGAGAGTTTACCTCAAGCTTGATTTTTTAAGGCATTACCCTGTGAACGAAAGTACAGCTGTTTTCCCATGAGAAAGAAGTATGCGTCTGCTCTGAAAAAGTAATTATTTATTGTCAGATTATCTTGAAACTTTTGCTTAACTGCTTGAATACTCGTGCCTGCTGCCCAAATGCATGAATCGTGTGCATATAATGAATATTTCAAACTAGTAGGTAAGATATGTGATAATTTCGCCATAATGCAAATACATATAATTGGGCTAAGTACGCTACCCTGTGGAACTCTTTGACTAATTTAGTGTTCTTCACTTTCCCCGTTAGGCGTGTAAATGAAGAATTTCCTGTCTACTAAGAATCCTACAATTCATCTTAGTGTTCTGCCAACGATTCCCAACTCAATTAAGCCATGTAGTACATGAGCAATGCTGGCTGGGTAAAATTCTCTCTTTATATATGGAAACACTGCAACAACGATTCTTTTACACAACCTCTCACGACCTACATAAGTGACAAGGTCTAAAATGGCATCCATGGTGCCCCGGTACCTACGGAAGCCAGTAAATTTTTTCTGGAAGCACATTCTTACAATCCATCCACCACTAAAGTCAAGCGTTCATTTTCTTTTTCATAAGTTTACAAAAACCGCTAGTGAGGCTGACAGTATGGATAGATTCTATGGATACAGGTGTTTTGCCGAGTTTGAGAATTAGGACCACTCTTGCAACTATATCTTCAACAAAGTATTCGTGGCCGCAGGACCCAGGTTTTTTAATGGCGCATGTGTTATCCAATCAGGGCCAGCTGCTGTTCTCAGGTGGCACGCTGCAATCGCGTAAAACTAATTTTTCCAATGGAAGCGGTTTGTGCCTAGTCTACCCAGTTTTCGGCTCATGCGGTCATGCGTTTTTTTGACAGTCGCAGTAATCTTCAAGTAGACCCGTGCATCAGTGCTTTCTTTAGGCTCTTTGGCCAATTATCGTAAGTCTTTCGTATTGTGCGTCTACTCCAGCATAACCTTCGGGAATTTTAACAACCTTGAAACACTGCTTCAATTTGTTTTTTGTGATTGATACTAAGCTGTTAGTGTCAGTAACAGCGTTAGTTTGGTGTGATGTATGATAAAGAAATGCTTGCCAGTTCGATTCATTTGCTGAACGCCTCTATTTAAAAAGACGTACTTTTGAATGTTGTATAAGAAAAGGCAAATCATCACCACCCCTTGTTTCAATGTCCGCTCACCGTGAAGCCCCAGATGCAATATCATGTGAGGAGAGCGTGAGGTATAGGCAACTAGAGTAATTGAAACCTTGTAGGAACATCACTGAACCGCCCTTAAAGAAGCACAACGAACTATCCTGAATTGCTTTTTGTAGGTTCTTTCCGCGAAGATCTCTCTAGCAATTCCCGCATAATATCGTGAGCGTTGAAATCTCGGCAATATATCACAGCTTTTGTTTACGTCTCAAAAAGTGCTGTCAGTGCAGAAAGTGAGACCATTATGGATGGCTGGAGATAAATGCTGACTATGGTTATATTTGCTCGACCAAATGTAACTTCATATGCTACGTATTCTGGATATTCAGATCATATAGCATTTAACTGTACTGATGGAAGATCTCTTCTCACACATATCATCGCTCTACTTGGTCCAATAAATCTGGAGGACTTATACACAACGTAGTGCCTAAACTGAAAAGTATTGTCTACCTCGGCCTCTGTAGTACATAACACTGGAAAGGAGCTCTGAGCCACAAATTTTCTGAAGTCTGCACACTTAGGACGAATTCTACTTGCATTCCACTGGTAGATCGCGACATTTTGATAATGGTTATTCATGTCTTGTCTGCGCAGTGACTGTTGTGGCTAATTGTAACACTACCAGTTGCATCGAGAAGGTGGCTTTGACCTCAGCAGGCTGTCAACTTGTGCAATTGCTGCTAGCATGGCTTTTGAAGGCGAGATTAACATTGATGGAGAAGATGAGCTTTCGACACAGAGGAGTTGTCTGGTTGCGTTACACTTACTGAACGCAATGTGCTCTTGCTTTGTGGGATGCTAACCAAGTGGTTACCTTTCTCTTGAGGTCCCTCTTGAGACTCTTTTCGAACTTCCTGCTGGCTCTTTGATGTCTCTACACTTTGCTCTTGCTTTCGCTGTCCCCTTGCACCTTGTACGTACGTCAATAAAGGGTCCTGGCGTAGAGGTGTTTGCGGTCGAGAAGGTCACGCACGCTTCATACTGTACATGTTTGGCTCAGGTGCATCATGCTGTTGCGTGTGACCATAGATGATGTCATGTTGATATTGAAAAGCAGCCTTGTACTGCGAACACCTAAAAAAAGAAGCAGCATGGGGCCCCTTGCAATCGGCACACTCAGCTCACGTTGTCGATTTGGAGTCATTGGAATGATGGTCTTCGGCACACATTTTCTAGCGCCCTGTTCCTCAGCAGTTTTTCACTGAATGTGCGAACCTCTGGTAGTTATAGAAGCGTCTTGCAGGGGCAGATATTCGTGAACTAGATGGTTGGTAAATCCAAGGAATAGTTTATATGAAATGGGTCTGTCATATTTCAATTGCGAAATCACACATCGCAGTGAATGCACTTTTACAGTGCCATCTTCCTGACGTATGTAACGGACCTGGCGTCGAGTCGTTGTGACTCCTGCCTCTGTCAAATATTCTGTAGGTTTTTCTGTGTACTGTAGAGGCACATGTCTGATTTTTCATACATTTGATATGTTTGACAGCAAAATGAATAGATTCACTAGCAAGCGTGCGCACACGACAGCAAGCTTTTGGCTGAAGCAAGGAAGCCCACAGTGACTGAGAAACTTCCATCTTTGTTCAATGGGAAAGAACGCAATTTCTCTTTTGCTAGCGCATTAATTTCCGAGGCTACAATATTTGAATATTTTGCAGAAGGTTCCCATTTTCTCTATTCGTCGGAATACCACAGCGATTCTCTCAAATTACTCATTTTATATGCCACTAAAGCTTCCTCATCAGATTCAATATCTTCATCAATAAAGGAGTAGGTCAAAGTACCCTCCTGCATGTTACCTGCCTGGTTTTCCACTCTCAGTTTTTTCGCAGAGGTCTTTTCGTTTGACACGCTCTCAGCTATCCTCTTCGCCTACAAAGCGGGTGTTAATGGTTTGATCTAAGAAACCCTGGCAGACCAGGTTGCTCAAAGTCTCGTAGGTTGCAAAGCGCTGCTGTGATAAAGGTGACCCTTGCCACGCTGCACATCCTTACTGGTTTCGTCCGCCACGGACACGGTGAAACATCAGCATTCAGTGCCATCGCACCACCTCCTGCTATCGGAGGTCACAGCTTGTTGTCGTAAACACTGTGAAAAGCTTTTCACCGCTGGCAAAAACTAATTTGCTGGAAAACAGAAAACAAAGAACCATTCATCATACGTCACTAACGCAGCTTCCAGGCCGGCTAATTCGAATTCGCCGCAAGTAAGTAGAATTTAGTAAACCCTGCACACCGTGCATGTGACAAACAGCATTGCATGTTCTTTGTCCCGAAGGGTGAGAATCAGTGGTGCTGAAATTTGTGGACAGAAGCTGATTAGTTTCCTAGGTACTGAAAAAGAAAATAGATGTCTTGTAGCTGTTTGCCACCTTCTTCGAGCTGTATTATACTTTGTGCATAAGCAGCTTGAGCTATGGACTTGTATTCACCAGCGGCATTGTTTTCGGCTTGGCCTTCAAATTTTTAACGAAGGATTCTGCTAACCTTGATAAAACAGAGCTAGCGTATCCTGATGAATCTAGGCTCTATACCAGGTGGTTATTGCTCTCCGGCATTTTTGAAGACAGCACCACGTCAATGCAAATTCAAGGCACATAGATGTTGCGGTCCTCTTTAATGTACGTCGAGTCGTAGGGTAAACGCGCTTCACAAGAGCAAGGGCAGTAGGTCAAACAAATGTGTAGCTATGAAAGCGTGAACGTTAAAGCGTAGCTTGTCGTATAAAGGTAGCCCATGGGTAAAATTTTGACATGTTACTAAACAAAGTAAAATTATCATCCATGGCATCACTGGTTGTCACAGAAGGGTTAAACTCTTAGGTTACTAAAAATCAACAACCTATGTGAAATTCTAAAAACGTGCAGCACTGGGGCATATTCCACAATTAAAGCCAACTCTCTGTCAATAGCAGCTATAAATAAATGACGTAAAGTGGCGCCACACATGGCCCAATGCAGATATCTTGGCACTGCATTTAGTACCATTCGTCGTAAGAAACAAAGTCGAACAAAGATAATCATCATCAGCCTGACTACGCCCGCTGCAGGGCAAAGGACTCTCCCGTGATCTGCCAATCAACCTATTCCTGCGCTTTCTGCTGATATTTTATACCTGTCAACGTTTCTATCTTATCGGCCCACCCAAATTTTTGTCTCCCCATCATGCGTTTGGCTTACCTGGGAATTCAGTCAGTTACCCTAATGACCAGTGGTTATTAGCCTACGTGCTACGTTCCTGGCCCGTATCTATTTCTTCTTCTTTATTTAAACTATGATATCTTTAACACCGCTTCGTTCTATGACCTACTCTGCTCTCTTGGGTTTTAAGGTTACACGTACTATGATTTTCCTTTCCATATCTCTCTCTGCGTCGTTCTCAATTTAAGCTGAACTCTTTCTGTAAGTCTCCTGGTTTCTGCTCCGTAGGTAAGTACTACCATGATGCAGCTGTTATATACTTTCCTCTTGATTGTTAGTGGCATATTGCCATGCATGACTTCAAAATGCTTGCCAATTGTGATCCACCTTGTCCTTATTTTTCTATTTATTTCACTTTGATTGTTCGTTTCCGCGCTTACTGGCTGTCCTAAATAGAAATCTTTGTTTAGAACTTCCAGCCTATCTCCGCCTATCGCAAAGAGCTGTTTTTTGCCGAAACTGCTGCACATTACTTAAGTTGTGTGCATATTATTTTCAAACCTAGTTTTGTGTTTTCCGTGTCCAGTTAAGTAATCACCAGCTGTAATTTGTCCCCTGAGTTACTTCTCAAGGCAGTGTTGTCGATGCATCGCAGGTTACTAAGATTCTCTCCTCTAATTATTGTCCCTAACTCTTCTAGATCTAGTTCCCTGAAACCTTCTTGTAAATCCGCGATTACTTGCATTGGAACGATCGTGTCTCCCCACCTTACAAAGTTCTTTAATAAGACTCTGTAGCTTTCCTTGAGAACAACTATGATGGCTGTGGATCCACTGTAGGTTTCTTTCTGTGACACTGCATTCCTTGTCCCGTAATGTGTACATCTGACTCTTGCCTATGCACGTGTATTCGCAGCTTCCAGGCCTCTGCCACTTTTTACAGCCTAATCAATTATCTTCATGCTGTACCGTCTGATGTCGACTACATTCTGCCTATTGAATGACCTTCAAAGCTTACCTAGTTTTGTATCGTACGTTGCATTTGAGACTTTCATGTTTAGTCGTCTTTTATGTAGGGTCATCGATGGCATGAGTTTATAGCGCTTGTATTATTGCTGATGTTTCGACTCAGTCAAATGCCTCCTCGTAACCAGTGAAAACTACATATAGGGTTGGTTATATTCTATGAATTTTTCATTAGGCTATCTCATAGTATGAATAGGGTCTGTTATGGTGTAGCCTGTATAAAATCCTGCTTGGTCCTTTGGTTGACTAAATTCTCATTGCACCTTAATTTCATTAGCTATTATTTTTCAAATAATTTGTAGAGAGTGAACAGTAAGCTGTTAGGCCTGAAATTGTTCAAGTCTGAAATTGTTCTGAAATTGTTCAAGTTTGATGTGAATGAAAACGATGTTTGCGATCTTGGAAGAATATGGTATTCTTCTCGTCAAGAGACACTTCGTAATAAGGCGGCCACTTTTCTAACGCAGTTTCACCGTAATGTTTGAGCACGTCTGTTTGCTTGTCTTCACTAGCCGCTTTTCGTCTTTGCATTTCTTCCAGGGCTTTCTTTACTACATCCGTGGCTACTTGTAGAAGGTCATATTCCACTGGGATCTTATTGCTCTTTGTGATATCATTCTGGTTGTTTTGGCTTCTGTAAAGCTCTCTGTAAAACTTCTCTGCTGCCTCAACTGTTTCATCCATGCTTGTTTTGAATCTGCCTTCCTTGTCCATCAATGCATACATCAGACTTTTACTATGAACAAGTTTGCCTTCGTAGCTTTGAGGCTTCTGTCGCTTTTTACAGCCTGCTCAATTCCCTTGGTGTTGTAGCGTCTGATGTCTGCTACAATTCATCTGTTGATTGAATTCTAAAGTTTACCTAGCTTTATGTTGGGCGTTAACGTTCATTGTGTCGACGCTAACGTTGTTTACATTATTTAGAGCATCGAATCAATTCAGGAGCGAAACTCTTAATTCCTTGACTTTCGTTCTCAGCACTAGGTCATTATGTGGCTTCTTGCGTACAAGTGTATGCCTTTGGAATTTTTATAGCTAAGAAAGTACGAGCTCTTACAATTCTATAGCCACTGTATTGGATCTTGCCAAGTACTTCTGCATACCTTACATTGCCTAAGTGAGCACAAGAATGAAGCCAATTTCATTATTAATTTCGTCATTCAGACTTCTGCACGTGCCTTTATGGTTACCTTGTTTTCTGAACGAGGTTAATAGGACGAGTAAATTGTCACCTTCTGCGAACTACAATAATAATTCCCCTCTGCCATTTCTAGAGTCGATGCCATATTTCGCCACTGCATGGTCTCGGGTCTGTTTATTGCATACTTTGACATTAAGGTCGACCATCATAATTGTATACTGAGTCTGTATTTATGATTTACTCTACGTCTTTAGAGAAGCGTTCAATTGAATGATCATGGCTTGATGTAAGCGCGTAGGCCTGTAGCATCTTTAGTTCGTACGTTCTGTTAAACCTATTATAACAATTGCCACTTATCACTGACGTTACAGTACTGCTCTATGCTGCCAGTGATATTCTTGTGTTTAGGAAATCCCACCCCTAATTCTATTCCGTCAACTAATCCACGCCAGCATCGAATGTGTCCGGTCTTGAGCACTGTATAAGCCCCACATGTCCTCCTAATTTCACTCAGCCCTACTACAGCCTATTTCACGCCATCTAATTCCTCAAAATTGTAGCTAGATTAGCCTCACTATGTAGCGTTCTAGCGTTGAAGCTAGCCTAGTTCAGATTCCAATGGTGGTCTGCCTAGCCCCAGTAATTCTTAGCAACATCTGCTGCATCGCTTGTTTGGCCGCCACCTTGCACAGGTTTTTCGCAGAAGCTGGGGACTGAGGGCGTAAGGTAATTGCTGTAGCCAAGAGAAGTAGTGGCCAAGTATTGCGCCAAAGTGGCAGCCTTGGTCTGATGAGGAAGAGCATTACCGGCCGCTGGTTGCCAGTGAGGCCACACCCGATACGTCTTTGTTTTTTAACGCTTCCTTCATCACGCGTTTAGGGTAAATATGCGAGAGGAAACGGTCTAAAACCTGAATTAAAACGAAAGTTTGTTAATGTATGCTAGGCTGTGCCGCTATTTCTAAGTAGGGGGCTGTGTGGTACTGTCTTAGCACTATAGAATACAACCTGACTGTCTATCACCTCTCAACTTGTAGCCTGCGTCACTTTTCAAAATGTTTTGCTTAAAAAAGACTCCCGGCACAATTTTGAAGTTCTGGTCTTACTGGCTGAGGCCTGTTTAGTGCCTTAGAGGACCCGCCTTCTCACGCGTCCGCTTCCTCTCAATTCAATCCCGTCCCACTCAAATCCGACATATTTGTCCTCAAAGTGTCTGCGACGCCTCCTGTCAACGCACGAGCCGTACTCAACGTGTGTGCTCATCGTGGCAGTCACGTGAGCGTGGCCAATTGGTTCGCGGAGTGGCGGCAAACAAAGATAAGTTCCAACAAAGTAATGAAGTTTATCATCTGAGATGCCTGCGTTGCTCTCAAAAGCAAACACTCTATTTTGTTCAATACATAAACAAACTTTCGGGAACTCTTCAGTGCGTGGAATAGGAAAGAAACAATTTGTAACATCTGCCGAAAAAGCGGCCACCCCAGCGTGAAAACTTTGGAGACACGTTATCACTTCTATTGATTTTTTGACAGAGAAAGTACCTTCGATGTGAAACACACTGAGGTGCTTAAGTGAGCAGCGACTAACGTTTCGCTGCTAAAAGTTCCCCTCGCTCAGCATTCATCTCAAGAGTAAATTGAACTTGTGCGTTTGAACGCTCAAACTACTGCTAAAGAGGGACAGTTAAAGGCGGTAATGATTTTAGTCAACTTCCCAAGTTCCAGTTCTGTACACAGATGCAAAGCTTTTGATATTTACCTGTTTCATGAAGACCTTAGCTGAGAGGAAATTCTTGGCCATTACCTGTGCACATCTTTCACTAAAGGCTGTTGCGACCATGCTTTCCACGGTAACGAAAGATCACGGCGGGTTCAGGCTTAACGCACCACTCCACGCACTCAACTAGCAAAGCGTTAGCGTGGTGCGGTAAAACAAAACAATGCTCGATCTTAACAATACACAGACACTTTATTACATTTGGTGGCACTCTAAACACAGTACAACGTCCATTCTCAGGATGCAGGAAACAAACGCGCTTGTACATAGACGTTCACATAGAACAACTTGTTTTTGGGCGCGTTGTTGCCTTAGTTTCACGAAAACTTTATGACTGGCGCCATACTAGAAATATAAAAAAAGAGGGGAGAAAGGAGACATCAGTTCACCAAAAAGAAGGAGACCATGAACATGTCACAGCTGTCAATGGCGAACTTTCACACGCTGATCGGAAAAAGGTCCCTCATGGCAATGCTGCGCCCTCTCACGATGGGCACTGAGCCTGGTCGCGAGAGTTACGGCAAACCTCTTACGTGTAGGCCCCAGGCAAGTGCGGCTTAGCGTAGTAAAACCACGTCAAGCATTAGGCACCACTGTTTTGCTTATTATACGGTACCGAAGCAACACACAGGTAAACAGGCCCGCTGTAGATGCCATGGCACCCAGGCAGGCTACAGTCCGACAATTCCCGAAGGGGATGCCACTGCAGGAAAACACTTGCTTAACGTACACTGGCTTAGGACGTAAAAAGCCTCCTCAGTGCCCTCGTGCTCCCTGAGTTTCACAGCCTGATATCATGTGGTGCGCCATCTATTGCCATGGGTCGTCACAAAATCACAGGAAAAAGAAAGGGAGCGACCGTATGGCGATAATGCCCGTCAAATAGTCGCAGGCACGCCTCAGATCCCCCACCATCTCCTCTCATTTATTCACCTTATATAGTGGTCTTCAAAGGCAGCCGGTCATCGCCAATGCATAAACGACGCCATGCAGTGGGCAACAGCTAGCCTCAGCCTAGCCCTGCAACGGCTGATAAAAATTTGGAGCGATAACATCAACAAGAAAAACAATACAGTTGTGAAATACAATGGCCCCACAAAAGAGGCTAACGAGAGTTTGCGATGCTCACGCGAGAAAGCGTACACGGCACGGAGGTGAATTACGCGAAAAATTTTGGCTGGGTAATGGGTGGATGTTGGATTGCAAGGCGAGAGCACTGGTCAGGGCCCTCATGCCAGAAACGGACTAACATTTGGCTCGTCGCTTCCTAAGGCAGCTGCTCGAGTGCGACATTGATCACCTTGGTGGTGGTTCGTATGGAGCTCGCTGGGATAGCTGGCTGTTTTGCCGGAATTATGATGCTGAGTCAAACAAGCTTAGAGGCGTACTGTCGTTAGTGCACAGCCTCTGCGACTGCTGGCCTCGTGCAGGAGTCGTGATGGAACGGTAAGCAGAGTTCTTCGGCGATGACCGGGAGCCGAGCACAACCGGGCTGCCTGGCGACAACAAATCCCTGAACACCACCACACCCCAAGGTAGTAAAGGGTCGGTGACGTCCAAAGTTTTCACCACCACGGACACGTGCACAAACGCTTCCAATAATTGGGGCTATTCAACCGCGCCATGCGGAAGAAGCCGCAGAATCTTTCGTTTTTCTCCCCACGCTAATGCACCTAATCCCGACCCCTTCCAACAGCGAGTGAAGAAAGAAAACATAGTAAAAAACTAAGCAAATAGTGAACATGAACACTAAACAGCAGCAAATGGGCAAGGCCGACTTCCGTGCTAGCACTAGCTGTAAAGAAGTTTGCTAACTGAGACAAGACAGCAAAAACGAGAGCGTTCGGCTTCAAAAATAAGCCCACTGTCTTGTGTGAAATTACTAAGGGGACCACATTTCAGATTATACCGGAGCATAGTTCTAACGCGGTCTGCCGCGCCGGGTGTGCGCCGTTGCTTGTGCCAAGTGTCACTGGGCGATGCAGCAGGCGCATCAGACCTCTGCGCAAAGGCTTTGAGGTCTGCGATGTCGGTACGTATGAAAGAGGATCTTTTAGCAAGTACTTGAGTGCAATAAAACTCTCTATATTCGGCACAAAACAAGCCACTTACGAGCCAGCGAAGGTTAGAAACGCGTGCTCGCGGTTGCACTTCATGGACAAGATTGCCTGCCCTAAATAAAAGGTGGCAATCTTTGCGAAAGTATTGGGCCGTCAGTGCTGCCCTGGGCGATGCCAACATCTGCCTTGTTTTACTGAGTTCTTCACCAAGCCCACACCGAAGTGTTGAATCAAAAGCAGAAAAGTCCGCTGGGGCTTCCTCGTCCCCGAGCTGGTATTGCGTGAGACTGGTGTCGGATTCACCAACACCATTCCGAAATTCAGCAAAGTGAAGAGGGTAGATTCAGTAGAGCACCTCTCGGAGGTACGAATTGCGAGCGCAAGCTCACTCAAATAGTCCACCGAATCATTTTGACTCTCGGCAAAGGCCAGCAACGTCCGTTGGAGCGTATTATGGTTGGCTCCACTGGATTAGACTTTGTATGGTAGGGCAAATTGGTTCAGGGGTCAAATTTAAGTGGACTTCCCGTATCACCAAACGTCCGAGCTATGAAATACAATGTGTTGTTCATGATTATTCTTTTCGGAACGATGAACCGAAAACACTTCCTGTGGCCTCTGTAACAATGCTCGCTCTGTCACTTTCTGTAGCGCAAACAACTCCACCTATTAAGGAAACTGATCAACAACTATCAGATGTATGAATCTCTGCTAAGTCCAAGGTAGCAGTCTTGTTACATCGCAAAAAACTGCCTCCCACGGGCGCCAACTACAGTCGGTTTCATCAACCCGGGTGGCTTGCCACCCCTAGATTTGATGACAGATGTGGCAGGAACAGCAATAGTGAAGAATGCCACACTTCATGCCAAGTCAAATCACAACCTTGTTCTGTTTTCAAAAAAACTTTGGAGCCAGTAAAGTGACCGGCTATCAGATCATCGTGGGAGCCCAGCAAAATTGCGCCTCTCAGATTTCTGGACATTACCACCTTAAACAGGTTCACAGATTCTTTACTGGTGGCTATGCATTTCAGCAGGAAAGCTTTGTGGCCCAGCAAGTATTTATCCACGGGGGATCCAGCGAAACACGCTAGTTTCAGTTCCTGCGCACATAGGACACTACCGCCAGCGTCTCGGCACTCCGTGTTCCTTAGATGGTCGCTGAACTCGGGATAAAACGGATCATCTTGCCGGGTCTTCATTAACTCTTGCATGCTGTTGCTTAGCGTGCTGCTGTCAGCTCTGTTTGGTATCGCGTGTCTCAGCTCGCCGCTGCTTCTGCGCACAGCTGATACACGGAGCAAACAGGACGACATTGAGCTAAGTCAGAAATTATGTGCACTATAAATGGAGGCGTTACATATTGGGCGATGGGGCTGACAGCTTCAGGAGCTCGCACTCAAGTGCGAAGAAGAGCCGGGATGCTTTCGGACACTTTTGGACGCTCTGGCGCCCTCATCTGCTATGACGTATTCGTCTGCTGCCTGACATCGCGCCGCTTGGCTCTTTTATAGGTCCTGGGGACCCTTATCTCAGCAGCCTCCAATCAGGAACCGCCACTGGATTGCACCCAGGGGCGAGTAGAATTGGCGTAAGGGCTGCTGCACGCTGAAGGCAAGCTTGGCTTACGGCATGGCCCGCAGCAGACCGGCGGCCGGCGCCGTCTGTAGGAAAGCTCTTCGAAGTGCACAGCAAGCTTCCCCGGCTAGAAATTTCAGCCTCTGACAAACATAGCCGCTCTTCCAAATGTAGTGGGCGACCACCTCGAATCTATCAAGCAGCCGCTGTGCGCTCCGCAGCACGTAAGCTCGAATTTGTTGCTTCCATTCGCTCGGGACTCATGTCCTTAAGCTTCGACAATACAGTACTCGAATTTATCGTGCACCGTTTTCGGGAGCCGTAATCAAATAATTGATTTTGTAGGCTTAAGAACATTCCTGAATCTCGTAGGGCATATATTACACGTTTGTGAGTTGTTTGTTACCTTAGACAGCTGGCTTCATTTGTCCGAGGGCCAGTTCTGGGGCCCTTTGGTTTCACGCACCGCTGTTTGTGAATACCGTAGATGCTGAAACGCTCTATTATGTTGTGGAACTAAGCGTGAGGATAACACGTACAGCATCCACAATTATTGCGTGAAGGAAACTTGCCTGCTGGATTCCAAGATGAGCGGTGGGGTCACCCACAATCTCCTACGCCACCATACCTCTTGCTGATTGGCCCGCACACGCAATAGTGGTGCCTCTTCTTCGGACCCCTTCAACCGTGTTGACCGTATCCTCCATTTTTCTCTTCTGTTCTCTATTTCTCTCGCTCCTGTGCGGTGAGTGCTCTCTTGACGTTGTACTGCGCTGCATCGGCTATAGCCAGATGGCACTTAGGTGCCTATTTCTTTTCTGCAAGAACCACGCATTCATACATTACAGCGTGAAAACCATGGATCCAAATCAAGCAGCTAGAAGTGTCCCGTAGCAGAAGCAGGCGACGCGGACAGCCGAAAGCAGGCGATGCAGCTCAATCATGTCACTCCTTGTCTCTGATCGGCTACGTCGCTCTCTGGCAAAAGCCGAATGGCACGAAATTGGTTCTCAGACTCATTCTTCGAACGGCAAAGAACGACAGACGTGCGCGAAGGAAACAGCCGCGCAAGGCTGGCTGAAAACGTGAAACGTCAAGTGGCGAGGCAAGCTTACCGCTAGCCTGAACCAGCCTTAAGACGCGCCGGGCTAGATGCCATCGACTGCGTCATCGGGCTGGAATCTGACCAGTGAGTAGAGTGAGGCTGCCACTTGTTGCGTAAGGCGCGGTCACCGAGAAATGCTTCTGCCTGGTTCGCTCACTGGTTTTGATGTTGCTTGCGTTTGCATAATCAATGAAGGTATTTCTATTGCATAAACCAGCGCGAATGGGTACCAGCTTCCAGCGCCATGCCTGATTATGGGCTCAGCATGGCGCTGGTACCAGCGCCTCCTAGCGCAGGTACTGGGACGCTGGAGCGGCAGTTTCTGAGTACTCTGCGCTAAATGGCTTCACAGGATTAAAACGGGGGTGCCCATTCGCCATATATAAATAAATATATAAAAATAGTGCGCATTCATATTGAAAAGAAAGAAAAATTAAAAAAAAATAAAACGCCCCTTTGACTGGATTCGAACTTGCCACCTTCTGATTTTGAACCGGGTACGCTACCCACTAAGCCACGCCACTTTTTTTCTTTCTTGCCTTGCTCATCAAGACTGTTCACAATTTACCTATTTGCGAATAGGTCAAAGTACAAGTGTGTCACAAAATACACCCACAGAATTCATTAAGGTACCATCAGCTTTTAGCTGACTATTCATCAATACTTGGGCATTGGTAACAATCGCTGAATGCGCCCAATCAAGTCTGGTACATCCTCTTGGCCCTTCAGAACTTCAAAAAAATGGCACACAGGTTCGCAAAATATTGGCGCACAGATAGCACTTCTACATCCGCGTGTTCGAAGGGACACACGTTTTTTATATACTGTGCAGGCCCAGAAGCGTGGTTAGATCATAAGGTACACTTACCTTGTTTTTAGCTGAAAGAAAAAGGATGCCGTGTGGACTTAACAGTATTTCTTTTTTCAATGTTCTTTGCATCATGTCCCAGAAAATGTCCCCACTCCAGCAATATATAAACACGTGTTCAATTGTTTCCTGTTTATTACACAAGTGGCAATTTGTGCTCCATGGCACAAATATTCCCTTATCCTGCAAGCACGTTTTAACTGGTAAAGTACCAGTGTGTACGTTAAAGAAAAAAGTTTTGACTTCTGGTGCTATAAGCATTCTTTTAACACGTTTCAGAACATCCTGTTTTCGGCCTGCACAATATAGATGACGGTACAATGGTACAGGCAGTAAAGCATCGACAAGGTCTTTACACAATTTTTTACGTGGTTCTTCAGCCAGATACTCTAACGAGAAACTCACTGACAGAAAGCGGAAGGACGAAACAACTTTCCTTAAATACCCTCACATTGGTCTTTGCATATTTGATGACGATACGAAAAAACCCGGCAGCACTCTAGGTAACCTTAGTTGTATAGCAGTTCTCAAAAAGGGGTCATCTACATCACGCAGAAAAAGGAAACGATTGACAAGTTGTCTTATGTACAATGAAGTAATGCGAGCCCGCCATCTCTAACTTTCCTGAAGAGGTTTGCGCGGTTTGATCTTTCTCATACAAAGCTCCAAATAAAAATTGCAAATACTCTGTGTATTTTCTGTACACACTTATTCTACTGCAGTGCAAAACCTGCATTACTTAACACAGCTTGCTCACCAGAAACACGTTGCACGTTGTGGCCCGTGCGAATATCGAAATACCCCAACCTTTCCAATTTTCTACATTATTTCGCAATGCCTGTATTTATTTTTTTCCAATACGGTTCACTGTCGTGATATAACTCCAGCGGCACTCCCAAATACTTCACTGGTGTTTACCGCCATTTAATGTTTAGAAATATTCTTGGCGTGAAGTCCCATTCCCCATGCCAGAGGCCAAGGTACTTATGCCAGTTCACGGCACCACCACTAGCCTGGCAAAACGTTGTCCGACATTTACAGCACGCCTTATACACTGATAATTTACACCGTTCAGATTATGCATGTCTACGCACAGGCGATCAGTGCGATCTTTCGTCGGCACAAACACAACTGGAGACGCTAGGCACTTTCATCATCATCATCATCATCATCAGCCTGACTACGTCCACTGCAGGACAAAGGCCTCTCCCATGTTCCGCCAGTTAACCCGGTCCTGTGCTTGCTGCTGCCAATTTATACCCGCAAACTTCTTAATCTCATCTGCCCACCTAACCTTCTGTCTCCCCCTAACCCGCTTCCCTTCTCTGGGAATCCAGTCAGTTACCCTTAATGACCAGCGGTTATCCTGTCTACGCGCTACATGCCCTGCCCATGTCCATTTCTTCTTCTTGATTTCAGCTATGATATCCTTAACCCCCGTTTGTTCCCTAATCCACTCTGCTCTCTTCTTGTCTCTTAAGGTTACACCTACCATTTTTCTTTCCATTGCTCGCTAGGCACTTTAGAGACTGGCAAAAAATGCCAGCTGAGAGCATAATGCAGTGTAGCGCCTCGACGCGCGGCGCCTGTCGAACAAGTTCGTATTCGGTTACATGGCAAATGAAGGGTGAGAATAAAAAAAGATCAGTTTGAACTTCAACGTTTTCGGTACTGGTTCTTTCTCGTGTTAGCCCCTACAATTAATGATGACCTGATAAAGAACACGGAACCCCAACGATCCTGTATAGATCCTGCAACCTATTCCACTTTTCCTACCGGTGCTGACTCCCAAGAAGATGCCTGATCTAGTGGTGATGCGATGGCGGTGTTCCAGAATATTATTCTACTATATAGTCCCTACAGGCACATGGTTCCTGCAGGTTGCGGCGCACTTTCGTCTACGGCGTATCCCCAGACAGCAGTCCAATGGCGACCAAATGCAATGCTTCCTACTTGCGGACGTAGCTACACACTTAGACCATATACTGTAGTGTTACCACTCCCGAGCCATTCCTATGACACGTAAGCACAGCCATCATTTCCCGAAAGGGCGAGTCCAAACACAGCAGACTGCAACAGCTCCTCATGGCTACAGAGCTCGGTTACTTTCGCCTGTCAGTGCTCCTGCGACGCATGTGCCAGCTTATTGGTAGGTTCTCCACCCTTCAAGAGGTAATGCTGTTGCGTGAGGTGTTCCTTCAGTGCCTAACGCGAAGCTTGGTCCCGGTGCTTATGGCTGCAAGAGATGTTTCATTAGACACTCTTGCTGAAGTGGTTGATCCAGTAGCCGACCACTGATGAGGACATAGCCTCAATGCCCTCACCACTCCGGCACCGGCCACCGCTGCAGACCCCGCCATTTCGAGCATCGAGAACAGCTTGGATGCCCTTGCTAGGCGTGTCAATAAGCTTCTACCACCGCATCGCCGACCGTCATTCGGGTTTCAGTTACATAGTCGCTCCTCGGCACCAACACACTCTCTGAGAGATTGCCCAACTGATGCGCCACATGGCGGCTCTCCCTCGACTGTGTGCTGGTACCACCGCCATTCAGTGCCATTGCTCGCAAGTGTACTCACCTAGCTCCTGGTCGGGAAATGCGACGACTGGCCACTGACAGCTGCAAGTAGTACTGGCGCAAATTTATGCTCCCTTCTTTATGTTTCTGACAGGATAACTTACGCTTGCTTTCTAGTTGACACCGGATCCCACTTTAGTGTCATACCGGCCTCGTGTGCAGACCGCTGTCGCAACGAACAGACGTGCCCACTCCAAGTGATCAACTCCGCCATTCGCACATACGACCAATGGTCACTAAGACTTCACCTTGGGCTATGCGTACGTTTCGCTGGATTTTAATCCTCGCTGACGGCTCGCAAGCTGCTCTTGGGGTGGACTACCTCCGCTTTTCTAACCTTGCTGTAGACATGCAGACTCATTGCCTCAATAATATCAACACGCGCATCTCAATCAAAGGTATACTGTGTGCTTCTCCCTCAACGGTACTTGAAGCTCCCACACCCGCTTCACCGTATGCGAAAATACTCGCTCAGTTTCTCAACATTAGAAAGCCACACACAAAATACTTACTGGTGAAGCATTTTATCACTCACCACATTGTCACGACAAGACCTCCCATGTTTACAGGGTTCTTCGATGATCTGAACAACGCTTCGCCATCACCTGCCGTCAAACTGAGCGCATGCATGAATTTGGCAATTTGCGGCCTTCCTCAAGCACCTATGCATCGCCAGTGCAAATGGTGACAAAGAAAGATTCTGGTGACTGGCGACAGTATGGTACCACGCGATCAATGCCAACACCTTACCAGACCGCTATTCACTTCCGCACATATAGGAATTTACAACCAATTCGAATGGGTGCACGATTTTCTCCAAGATAGATCGACTTGGTAAGCGCTCACCACCCAATTCCTGTAGAAGCCACTGACATTCCGAAGGCAGCCAACTCCACCACATTCAGTGTGTTTGAATACGTAAGGATGCCTTTTCGATTGCGCAATGCTGCCTAGACCTCTCAGCGCACTATCAATCAGGTTGCGCGAGGTCTCGATTTCGTAACTGCGTACCTTGATGACCTTCTTGTCCCAAGCTCATTTTGCCCTGAGCATGAAGCCCACGTGTGCACTCTGTTCCACCACCTGGATGACTAAAGCTCCGGTATTATTGAGAAGTGCCTCTTCGGCGTCGCTGTCATCAAGTTCATAGGCCACCTTGTCACTTCCATCCTGCAAAGAGACTGTTCACGTCGGACTTCACTGAAAAGACTCCATTAGTTATGCGACCGTATAAACTTCCATTGGCGCTTTCGTTCAAAGTGTGCCACATTTCGGAAGTCCCTGCTGACCTATTCCCTTGCTGACCCTGCCCCTTGCTGACCCCGGAAGTCCCTGCTGACCTATTCCCATTTCGGAAGTCCCTGCTGACCTATTCGGAAGTCCCTGCTGAAAAAACACGGTTGTGAAACTAGAGTGGATCGAGGACGCTCATTCTAATTTCGTCGCAGCCTAGCAAGCTCTGAGACGCCCCAATGCTCACGCATTCAGTTTCTAATGTGCCAATTGGTCTCATCACTGTTGCATCGAGCGTGGCAGTTGGCATCATCCTTAAGCAGCACCTATCAAACGAGTAGCCGCTTGGTTTTTTTCTCGCAAAACTCAAGCCACCGGAAGAACAATACAGTAGATTTGCCCGGAAAGTATTTGTGGTGTACCTCGTCATCGAGCATTTCGTCACTTACTGGAGGGCCGGGACTTTTAGGTCGTTACAAACCAGAGACCCTTGTTGTTTTGCTTTACATCGCAATCACAGCAATAACACTGCTTGGGAGATGCGTCAACAATACTGAATGTCCGAGTTCACCATGAACTCAGACACGCCATCGGGCCGGAAATGCACCCACTCACATCAATGCCTTGTCGACCCAACCACCAATTGACATGGAAGAACTTTCAACTGCCCAGAGCAACAATACTGAGCTTCATTATCGTTTTTCGTCCACGCCTCAATCAATGACGGATGGCCCACTTCCATTTTACACCTCATTGTTTACGTGCGAAACGTCTACTGGTGTGCCTCGGCTTTTCGTGCCGTCAGCTTTTTGTTGTGCCATTCTAGGAGAAAAGCTCCTCTTAAGGTGCGTTTACACGACACTGACATGACCCTGACGAAAACACGAGGCAGACGCAAACCATCGGCTGACGAGCCGCCCTCCTACGAAGTTGCCGGACCCCATAATAAAACAGGCTGACGATAATGACGACGCCTCAAAATACAGCATTTTATCGTAGTGTAACTTGAGGACAGACCGAAAACACCAGAAAAACGCATACGCAGGGCTGTCATCGGCGTATCTACGGGAGATCTGCGGCTGAGTGAAATTCGCCTCATGTATTTTTTAACACGACCACGAAGCAGGCATTCTTGGGGGGGTTAACAATGCCCTCTACGAGGCTTCCGGGGCGTCTGAATAGGCAGTTCGAGCACCCAACGTAAGTCTTTTCTTCGCTTCCCTATTTTTTCCACCACCCCCGTCTCTCCTCACCAAGGATTATGGCAGAGGCAGTGCCGGGTAGCCGGAGAAGGACAATGGCAGAGCAGTGAGCATGGCTGAAAATAGGTGCGGGTGTGAAAGTTTATTGGGTATCTCAGCGTGTTCTATCATTGTGACTACAGAATTCGCCAAAAAAAGACTGTGAGCACGACAAAGCGCAGAAGGAGTGTTCGAGAGGCCACCACCATACTAATTTTGTCTTTGCAATGTACATACACAGGCAACAATACAAAAGACACTCCCAAAGACAGCTCACAGACCAAAATCGGTGTCGTGTCTCTCTAATGTAAATGCGCCTTTAGTATGGCTTTGTCCTGCGTGTGGCGTAACCGCGAGAAAAACAGGCGATAAAGCGAGAGAAGAGCTGAGAAAAAGATTGTGGCATATCCACAAACTGAATGATGTAGAGTGAGGAGAAGCCTTTGTATTGCTTCCACGCTTCCGTCAGTTCGTTTGTTCTTGCTTCCGTCCATCCATGCGTCCGTCAATGCGTCCATTCATGCGACTGTCTGTCTGTTCATCCATGCATCCACCCGTCCGTGGGTTCGTGCATTCAACCACGCGTCCGTCCAGGCATCCGTGAAGCTATCTATCCGCCTGTCCATCCATCCGTCCGTACTTCTGTCCATTCGTTCATGCGTGCATGCACCAATTCATCCGTTCATGCATCTCTGTCTGTCTGTCCATGCATCCGTTCATCTGGTCTTCTGCTTGTCTGTCTGTCCGTTTGTGCGTGCATGCGTCCGTGAAACTCGTGAACACTTCAAGTACCGCGATCTCGCACCTTTTCATAACATAATCATCTATAGAAATATCGCCATTCAGCGAACCTACCAATATGAAGACGACTCTAACTGATAATAATACATACATCACGGACGCACGACCCACGGCTTAACGAGCTTCGCCCTCAAAACCGCGGGTGCCGCACGCTATAGCTAGTGAGCGTGGTTGAGTCAGCAGGGAGTAAAAGTGACCAGGGTGTGTCAAGGTCGCTGCGTGACCCACTTGTACACAGAGCTCGTCAAACAACTAGAGCGCTGTACGTGTGTGATGCCTGGGTGTGTGTGAGTGATTGTGTCATGTGTTCGCGCTGGAATTATTTTCAGGGCGAAGCTCCTTAAGGCGTGGGTTTGTCCATCCTCCGTGGTTGTTTTACTTAGCTACCAAGATGCGAGATGGAAAATGGCGGTTCTTAAAGTGTTCACTAGAAGGACGCACGGATGGACGCGTGGACGGATGGATGAATGTAAGGACGCATGGAGCGGGTATGTGCCACAAGGGATGCGAGATGGCGGTACTAGGAGTATTCACTAGATGGACGCACGGACGAGCAGACAGCAGACTAGAAGACAGACGGGAAGATGGACAGATGCGCTGGCGTACAGGCAGATGGACGCCTGGACACACGGATGAGCACTTGAATGGACGCATGGATGGTCGCGCGGACGAACCAAAGCAAGAACAAACGGACGGATGGAAGCACGGACGGGCTGACGAACGCTTCGCCCCACTCATCATTATTCACTTCATGGATATGCTGTGATTTTTTAGCAATGGCGTTACCCAGCCTAGCCCTCCGTCTGCTGCTTTGCGTCCGAGATGCGGCTGCCGAATGCCGAAAGGTCACTGACCTCAACTGGCCCGGTGCTCTCTTCTCTCCTAGGCAACGATATGAGCGTCTCAACTGCATTACTTACCGTAACTATTCGCGTGAGTGCGTCTATGAACGCTTGCGCGCTACGCTGGACGCGTACCTGCTTTCAGCGCCAGCGTGTTGACGTTCACCATCACATTGTCACGGCATCATAACTCTTTCGGCCACCACACGCAAGGTTTTACCAGGTTCATCAAGACATTGTCGGTCCTTTTCCGCCATCACATTAGGGCTGTTACCTATAGACATGTGTGAATGCTTTACCAGATAGCCGGAAGCGTTCCCATGTAGCCCCTCGCCAGTTTTGGCTAGCTGTCAGTGCAACGAAAGAAGTCAGCCACGTTGCACGTGAGGTGCTAGCCAGCTGCAAGAGTGAAGGGCCTAGCGTCTGGACTTCGCTAGACGCCGTAGGTGTTACCGCTCTCTAAGTCCTCGCCAAAAAATTATGCGAACTAAGCATGTTCCACCACCTGTCGACCGGTGCGCTTTCCGCAGCACCGTGGACGCTGCGCCACACGCCAATTGGTGACATACTATCGCACATTTCGGTGCCATTGTCGGGGGCACATGACTAGTGTAGCCCGCCCATAGTGCCGACCGTTGATTGATTGATTCAGTGATTCTTGAAAGAAGTGAAGGAGGCACCTAATTGCTGTCTGCTTTTTGGGCGACACTGCATTTCCTTGTATGGGAAGGAGAAAGGAGAATAAAAGTAGATTAGGGTGGTAGATGTGTGTATGTGTATAAAGTCTATGCTTGTTACTCATGATCTGAACACAAACAGGTGGAAAAAGGGGCAGCAGCAGCAAGTCCTACCTCAATGGCCGGCAGCAATTCCCGTCTAGTTTAGGATTTTGACCAGGCTACAGTGCTGGCAGGTGAGGACGAGAATGAAAGAGCAGGTGTTCCCGACTAGAAGTGGGCAGGCCCTGTCCATGGTAGGCCGTGCTGACCCTCTAGCGTTCCTGTGCCACGCCAGGCCAGGCACAGAGGCCGTGATTGGGATCGCAGGAATCCCGCGGTGACAGCAGGCAGGTGAGGCACTGCGACTTTCGGCTAGCAGTGGGCAGCAGTCCATACAGAGCCATTGCCCCGCCGAGGTGGTCTAGTGGCTAAAGTATTCGGCTGCAGACCCGCAGTTTGCGGGATCAAATCCCGGCTGTGGCGGCTGCGTTTCCGATGGAGACAAAAATATTGTAGGTCTGTGGGCTCAGATTTAGGTGAACGTTAAATAACCCCAGGTAGTAGAAATTTCTGGAGCTCTCCACTACGGCGCCTCTCATATTCATATGAAGCTTTTGGGACGTTAAGCCCCACGTATCAATCAATTCAGTTCATACAGAGCCAGTTTGTAGGTAAAGCAGGGTGGTACGATTCCTTGGTCTTGGTCATGGTATTGTTTATGGGGACCTTGAGGCCAATGCTTCCGAGGAAGGAGATAAGTATTGTCACGCGCTGGGAGCTCGAAGAAACGTACGACCAGACATGACTCTCGAAATTTCAGACACAAAGAAGGACGTCTCCGCTGGCACGGGTTGCTCGTCTTCGCCTTTTTCTTTCACCGGCACATAACTGACTCACTGTTTACTGGCACAGGAAACCAGGTGGCATTACTCCTTCTTTCAAGAGAGCATTGATCCGATGCTCAAACAAAAGTGCGCACAGCAGTGGGTCGAAGTAGGCAACATACACAAACAATAAACAATGTAGTGCACGAAAAAATGCGTCCTGGGCCCGGCAATCGGAAATAAATGGCATTCGCTGTTCACACGAAGAGTTCACTGGCACACAAAAAAAATTCGCATTACCGCGTAAAGTATGGTTTAAGCGGACGACGTGTACAGTCTCTGGGGGTGGTCACATGCGCTGGGATGATGGTGATCCTCCGTCTGGAACCACTTCGTAGCTCACGTCGCTCACACGTCTGAGTACTTTGTAAGCTCCGAAGTACTTCCTCAAGACTTTCTCACTAAGACCTCGCCACCTAATGGGTGTCCGAACCCAAACTTGGTCACCAGGTTCATAATTAACTTCTCAGTTGGGGATGTTGCACCGCCGTGAATCTGCGCACTGTTGAGTTCTGTTGTGCACACGGGCCAGTTGACGTGCTTCTTCAGCGCGCTGAATATACTCATTGAGGTCAGGAGCCATAAGTGTGAGCTTGTCGGTGCCCTCAAACGGAATTATGGCGTTTAGCATAGTTCTGACATCTCGACCACAAACGAGTCGAAATGGCGTGAAGCGTGTAGTTTCCTACGTTGGGGTGCTGTACGCAAAATGTTACGTACGCAGGATGTCGTTCAAGGTTCTGTGCTGCAATCCGCGTACATAGAGATCATGTCGGCTAGCGTTTTGTTTAGCGTTTCTGTTAAACCATTGCTCTGAGGGTGATATGCTGTAATCTTTTGATGGATTGTGTAACTCCACCTGAATATATCATCCAAGAGCTTCTCTGTGAATTATGTCCCCCGATCAGTGATTACATATGACTGGGCGCCATGCCGTAGCACGATTTCATGCATAAAAAACCTGGCAACTTCAGATGCGGTCTCTCGTGGCAATGCTGTTGTCTCAGCGTAGTGCTTCAAGGAATCGGTTGTGACAAATATCCATTGGTTGCCGAAAGCATACAAAGGAAATGGGCCTAGAAGGTCCATTCCCACTTGATCAAACGGTGTACGTGGTAGATCGATCGGTTGTAGATGGCCTGCAGGCTTTAACGGTTGTGTCTTGTGACGCTGGCATTCGCAGCATCGCTTCACGTAGCGTTTGAAAAAGGCAGAGGTTTTATGCTAGTAGTATAGTTGTCACACCCGATTCATAGTTCTCGAGTAGCTCAGATAGCTGGATGTGGGCTTGTCGTGGCAAGCTAAGAAGACGTCTTCGCGGAGGGCTTCAGGCACGCCAAGATGAGATCTATCACCAGCACCGGTGTTCCTTCTGTATAAGATGCCATTTCGTAGGCAGAATGATGGCAATGTTCGCGACTTCGGTTTAGGAATGGGCGCGGTGCTACGTTTCAAGTGATTTATTTTTATATCGGCGTCATTTCATTCATTAGACATCAGATCGGGCCCACTGAGAGTTGCCACGAAGGCGCCGTCTTCTTCTGTGCTTGTACTGTGGATTGAAGAGGTGCTCGTGATAAAGTGTCGGCATATTCGTGCGTTTTGCCTGACTAGTACACGATGGTGACATCAAATTTGTGTAGGCGTAGACTCCAGCGTGCTAATCATCCTGAAGGGTCTCGTAGATTGGTCAACCTGCACAAAGCATGCTGGTGAGTCACCACTTTAAATGGTCTTCCATAGAGATATGGTCTAAACATTGTAATTGCACAAATGACCCCGAGACCTTTGTTTCTCTGAAGTTGAATAGTTAGACTCTACGCCAGACAGTGTGCGACTTGCGTAGGCTATTACCCGTTCAATGCCGTCTTGTCTTTGTTTCAAAATCAATATTGCTAGCATTAGTGCGTACTTCTGTGTAAGAATCTTCATCGAAGTGGCCGAGAACGGGAGGGGAAGAGAGCTGGTGCTTTAGTTCCACAAAGGCACTCTGCTATTCGTCAGCCCAGACAAATGGTGTGTCATAACGCGTGAGGCGTAATAGTGGCGCCACAATGTAGGAGAAATTTTCAATAAAGCCCCGGTAATACGTGCACAGAACCAGAAATTGTACAAGACTTTTCTTGTCAGTTGGAGCTGGAAAAATGGCGACGGTAGCAATTTTGTCAGGATCAGGCTGAACACCGACGGCGCTCACGACGTGACCAAGAAACTTTATTTCTTCGAAGCCGTAATTTTAATTGTCAAGCTTGAGTGTGAGGTCGGCCGATCTAATGGCTTCGAGCTCATTCCGAAGGCGACGAAGATGCTCGTCAAGCGTTTCTGAAAACACATCTTCGAGGACGACGAGACAGCTTTTCCACTTGATGTCTGCCATGATGGTGTCCATCATTCGCTGGATTGTAGCTGCAGCGAAACAGAGACCGAAAGTGAGCACTTTGAATTCATAAAGGCCATCTGGCGTTACAAAAGCGGCCTTTTCCCGGTCACGTTCATCGACCTCTAACTGGCAATAACCGCTCTTCAAGTCGACGGACGAAAAATACTTCGCACGCCACAGCTTGTACAGAGAATCATCGAGTCTGGGCAACGGGCACACGCCTTTCTTTGTGACATATTTCAACTTCGTGTAATCGACACAAAAGCGAGGCGTGCCATCTTTCTTTTTCACAAGAACCATTGGTAATGACTTAAGGCTGCTTGAAGTCTGTATCACGCCATCCTGAAGCATTTCCTTAACCTGCGTTTGAATCGCGTGCCGTTCGGTTGGTGAAACTTGATAAGGCTCCTGCCGTATAGGATGCACATCGTTGTAGGTGATAATACGGTGTTTAGTTATCGCTGTTTGGCGTATCTTCGAAGAACGTGCAAAGCATGTGTGGTATTCCAGCAACAGCTCGCTCAAACGCTCCTTGTTCGCTTCAGAAAGCGTCAAATTAATGTCAACGCTGCGGAGAGGTGCTTCAGCAGTGCCGATGGCCTCGGAAGCAAAACACTCGGTGACATTGCCGACTGGGTCGGCGTAGGCAATAACAGTTGCAGGAAAAAAAGTGGCACTGCTCGTAGTTGACGTTTGTGACAAAAACGTCGCAGTGATCATCACGCAGGTCAACAACGCTTCTCGCTACGCAGACACCCTAAGACAGCAGAAGCGAGTGATCGCTTTTCACGACTCTTTACCTTGCATCACTACGTCCCACGTCACCTGAAACACAACATTTGCACGTGGTAGTAACGTTACAGGGTCATCAATGACGCGAATACAAAGTCGGGAGTGGCTGCGGTCCGCGTAAGTTGTGGCGTTTGTGGTCGCGAAAGTGACTAGACGTCGTCGAATGTCACTTATAGCACCATGCTCCCTAAAAATTGATTGCAATGATTAGGTCTCGGGAGCAGTGCCGAGACCGCTCAAACTTGCAAGAAATGTGCAACCGCGGACTTGCAATCTTGCCGTGCATATACCGAGTAGCGTGACGATATGCCCACCAGCTGTACGAATCGGCGTTTGGTTCCAAGGCGTGGTTACTTCCTTCAAAAAGCGGCCAGTTTTTCGCGAATTATGAAATAGTCCGCACAAGTGTCCACTAAAGCGCCAACTTCGTGGCCATTGAGCAGAACAAGAATCTCTGAGGAAACTCTTCCGCATTCAGCCGGTAATGTCGTTGTCGATGTATCGTTGGTATATTAGGTCCAAATCATTAGCAAGAGCATGACCAGTCTGAGCGGCTTTGCCCCCGGAGGTCGCTGTAGCTAGTTTTCCCGACGCGGGCAAGGTGACTGGCCCTGCACCACGCCCGAATAGGTGCGATGATTCGGTGAGAACCACCGCAGTGATGGAAAACGTGAGTGGTGCCGAGATGTCGATGCGCGCTGCTGGGCAATGTAGCCAGCAATTTTTGGAAGCTGCTGGCCGAACCTCGGCGGTGAGGAGTTGGCCGAAAAACCACGAAGTCCCAGCTCTCAATAAGGGAACTGTTGGTAGATGTGCCCTGGTTAGCCACAGTGATAGGAAAGAGGACATCGATCGGGGGCCCACCACACGTCTGATTTTCACGGAATTGGTCGGCGGTCGCTGAGGTACGGGTGCGCATGGACTGCCTGAAGCATGGCTGGTGCTGTGGTATAAGGTGGAATGAATTGTGATGCAGGTTGGTGCAGAGTTTGGTCTGCCGTAAGCATGCCAGGGGCCGCGATGGGAAGCGAAGCCGAAGGTGGTGCTGGCTGGAGCAGAGTTTGCACATATGACATGCGAGGGAAGTCATTTAGGGGCCACGGCTCTGTCTGACAGGACGGTTCTCGTAGTGCCTGCTGAACTTCATCTGGGACGATGCCGGACACAGAACTTACAGTGGGCGCCGAGGGTACTGATAATTTATGCAGTTCTTCGCGAATTTAGGAGCGTATGAACTCTCAGAAGAAGCCGACGTGGCCCCCAAGACAGCCCATGTATTCCGTAGCAGAGGCGAAATTCACTTAAGCTCGTACGTCTGGGTCCGTTGCCGAAACGTGCTTTCAATCAGGAAGGCTTCAGGAAGAAACTCTGACGTAGTCTTGGGGGGGAAGGGGCTGTGTACAAGACCACCGAACAACTGCTCCTTCACTCCACGCATAAGGTATCGCACCTTCTTCTCTTCTGGCATGTAAGGGTTGGCTCGTCGAAAAATACGCGTCATGTCTCAACATACCTTGCAACGCCTTCATTTGGCCTTTGCATACGGCACTGGAGTTCACGTTCAACTCGCGCTCGGCGACCGGCAATTGCATACGTTTCAAGAAGCCGGCGTTTGAAGTCCACCCATGACGTGAACACACCGGCCCGGTTTTCGTACCAAACACGCGCCCTGTCATTCAAACTGAAGTAGACATGTCGGAGCTTGTATCCCACATGTTATGAGCGGAAACGAAGTCATAGTGGACTAGCCAATCTTCAACACCCCGATGGAAAGCACAGTGAAAGGGATTCGGTGTTCGTGGTTTAAACACCATATATTGCATAGGCATTGCACCTTCCATACCCGCTGGGTTGTAGCCGCTTTGGAGAGCACTACCTAGGATAGTTGGGGAAGTCACCCTCTCTGAGAGAAGTCCGAACTCAGGGTCCATACCACGGATCCTTCGGCTAGCACGACGAAAAGGCGTAAGTACCGGTATGTGATTGGAGCTTCTTGTACTGAGAGGGGTTTGGTGCATAGGGTACCCAGCACCTTCACCAGTTGTCGCGCTAGAAGCTCGAAGAAGCGTACAAGCAGATGCGACTGTCAAAATCTCAGACACAAAGAAGGAAGTCTCCGCGGGCACGGTTTGCTAGTCTTCGTCTTCTTCGTTCACCGGCACAGAACTGGCTCACTGTTGACTGGCACAAAACACCAGGCGGCAATATTACCAGGGCTGCCTGCAGCAACCTCCTGATAACAGCGTTGAACTTCCTTAATCCCTTTGCCCATAGTGCCACGTCATCAGCGTAGACGCTGCAGTGAGCCGGAAACCTGGTGTCGGGAAGGTCAAAAAAGAAGCTTGAAGTCCTCCTAGCAACATGTTGAAGAAAATAGTCCTCAGTGCGAGCCCTGTGGGATTCCAGCTGTGATGTGCCAGGGCTGGCTGGTCCTCCCTTCAACATGAATGCAGATGGCCCTTCCGGCAGGAAGGCGGTCACACACCTTCGGAAGCACCAGCTGATCCTAAGCTGATCTAGGGCCGCCTCAATTACTGCGTGCTTAAGGTCATCAAATGCGCTCTCTTCGTCTAGCAGCAGCAAGACCACGTCGCCACTGCTCTTGGCATCCACCAGGGTAGCGATGACGTCCGCGATGGAGTCGGCAGTGCACCGGTGTCGCCTGCAGCCAACCTGGTGCTGTGCAAGAATGCCCAGTTGGTCCGCAGACCAATGCAGCGTCTTTAAGGCCACCTTCCAGCGCTTTGCAGGCTGCCGAGTTTAGAGATACTGGCCTGTACGAGAAGAGTGCAGTGGCTTTCTTCCAGGGCTTCAAGACGACTGCCACCACTGCGGTGCGCCAGAAATTCGAGAGCACGCCGGTGCCCCAGACGTGGTTGTAGTACTTAGGAGACGTTGACGGCCTTCTTTCTCCAGGTTGCGGAGCGTCTGGAAGGTGATTCCATCAGCTTCTAGGGTGCTGGGTCGCACAGCCCTCGAGGGCTGCCTTGATCATGTGCAACCAGTTCTGTATATGTGATACCACCCATCCTGGATGATGGCAGGAGGCTGGACACAGGAAAGTGGCTGGCAGTGGTAGTGGGGCCAGTTGGGTGACGTCGTTAGTGGCAAACTGGCAGGCCAGGAGCTCCTGAGCAGGCGCCAAGCACGGGCAGCATCCTTGAAGTCACTCATCGATTGGCAGATATCCCCCAGCCCTGCATCCTGCACCTTTAAGCATGGCGTCTGCTCACTGCTTCGACCCTCTATAAGACAGTACATAGCTATGGTCGGGCCCTCATTAAGGCATGTCGCCCTGCTCAATGCAGCGCTGCCCTCAGGGTCAGGTGCTTTATGTCTTGGACGGGTTGTCACTGCTGGACCATAGCGAGGACCATTACTGCTTTAAGACTGTCGGCCAGCAGGCGCATCAGGTTCCGTCAAAACCTGCCGGTAGACCCGCCAATCTGTGACGCGGCTCTTGGTCCTTAGGGGCCTCTCCTCGGATGGGAGACAGGAGGAGGGGGCAAGTGGTTAGAGCCCTGCGTTTCCTGAGCTTGTGTCCATAAGTACTGGGATCCCTCCGTAGCGGCACTGATCTCAACGGCCGTGCAGGCTGCTAGGCTCCCGCCACGGATTAAAGTGGGGATACCAGTCTTCAGTATCACCAGTATGGCGGCAGCAACCGCTCTACTGGAAAGGCTGGTGGTGGAGAACACCGTGATCGTGGCTATCCACCGCCCCTGCCACCGACGGCAATGCGTCGTGTTGGCAGGATGTGGGCTGCAACAGTTGACACACCGGGGGCGTTTCTGTGGGCAGTCCTCCATCTTGGGATAGACCAGACCGCCATGAAAGTAGCCTTCAGGCCAGGGGCAGCTTTCCTTGACGTGGCCAAACCGGTCACACTGCAGGCATAGAAATGTCGTGGCCTCGCCGGGAGTACAGAAAAATGCTTCTTGAACAGTGTCACCTGATCTTGGGGAACAGGGCTACCGAATCGCAAGGTGACTGTGTGGCCCTCTCAGGTGGCCGACAGCACAGGCACCTTTGCCACCATCGGCACCGTGCAGGAAACCAGTGCTAGTCCGGTGGTCTGCTGGCTCCTTGGCAGCGACCGGGAGGCCCTGTAGTTCCGAGATGGCCAGGAGCTCTTCCAGGTCTTCTCTGGTTTTCGGTCGGCTGCCCCAATATTGCGGCGATGATTCACCTTGATGTCAGTGACGCTAGGGCATGTCTAGAGGACCTAGACAATGATCCAGTGGGGATGCCGAAGAAGAAGCCTCAGGAGCTGAGGGCCGGTAGAGCGCCATCCCCACGATTATAGCGTTAACTGGCAGAGCATCAGCAGCAAGCGTTTTGGCATACCAGAGTGCAGCCTTCAATTGTACCTCCCGGAAAGGCACTTCAGCATCTGGCTGGTCCTCGGGGATACTGGTGATGGCAGGGCACTGAGCTCGTGGCTTCGCTGAGATAGCAGAGCCCGCAGAAGCAGTCCGAGGTCTCAGAAGAGTACGCGACAAGAGTTCCCGCGCCCGCTTGCTTCCTGCCTTTCTACTTACTGTGAGAGGGCGGCGTGCCCCGTGCTGGTAAGTACTTGAGGAGGGCTGCTGTAGTCGCTGAGGTGGGCTGCTTTGCAGTCACCTGCTCGATGGACGGACACTCAGGGGTTGCCTGAGTCTTCATGGGGGACGTAGCCATTGAGGGGCCATCTGCGAGGCCGGCTGTCACTGTCACATTAGGGCTCTTCAGCCCATGGCATGGAGATGGATGACATGCTCACTCGAAGGCGCTGAGGTGGCGGGAGACGTAGATGGCTATTTACGTGGGCCAGCCTCGTCATCGCTGCTTGCCTGGTCCCGCTGGTGTTTGTGGGAGGCCCATGAAACCATCACCTCCTTGTCGTCGTCGCTCAAGGGTAGTGCGACACTGCTGTACACCACCGGGGCGTTGTCGCGGTCGGTAGCCGCAAGGCCGTCTCGCATTGGCAGCGGTCGTGCTGCGTCAGGAGCAGCGGAGTTGCAGCTGGTTGGGATGGGGGGAAGGCTGAAAGGGAGTGGTAAAGCCTGGGGCATTTTACGCAGCCAGATATTCGCCCATCTGCTTGACAACATCTGTGTTTGCAACTGGAGAAATTCATCGGGAGTGCAGGTCTTTTTCAATGATAGTGAGACTGCTGGAGCAATGGCGATCTGCTGGAGAATGGCACCGAAAACACCGCGAGAACTTACTGGGTGGCAGCTAAGGGGCCGCGAAGTCCGTGCGAGTGGTGGCGTCCGATGGCGCGAAGTGTTCGGTGAGGGAAGTCATCCTATCACTGTCACTTGTTGAAGTTTGTAGCAGTTTTCGTGGTGAGTTTATGCTCACTGCACGCACCATCTTCACCAAATGGTTGCGGGGTTCACATGCACTAGTGAAACATGGTCGAGCACACGCAGAAAAATTTGGCGCGAGTGAAAGTTCAAGTTAGAACGACAGTAATAAATGTTAGTATTACAGTATTTTATAGTAGACTCAGCACGGTCTCTCGCAGAAAGAAAAGGTTCGTGCAAAGCTCGCTCAGTTGATGCACAAACAGCTGCGCAATCAGTCGCTGACAGAGAAATTAAAGTACTGTGAGGGTACAAAGTGGGGTGAAATCAGTTGCTGTAGGGTCTGGTTCTTTCTCGTGTTAGCCCGAAGAGAAGCATAAAAGCGGTGCACTCTCTCGCTACGTGCCCTCATTGGTGGCAGCAAAAACATGGCGCTCCATCGTCACCCGTTTCCCTAGATGGAGCAGTTTGAGCTGTAGTGGCCGATTCACCACGTTACTGAAGGAGCCATCGGTGAGGAGCCAACACCGATGGTGACGAACGTCACCATCAGTGATGCGCTGGTGTGGATCAAGTGCCTGCTCGTGCGTGTCCAGTTGCGATGCTTCACAGGCTGCGTGCCCCCCATGCAAGTAGGAATATAAAGCGCGATCGCTCAACTTCTAAGTGCACCCGCCAGCAGCGGTAGCCGCAAAGACAACTCCGCCGAGCTGTTGGTGTTTTAAGCCCTCAAAAACATAGGGGAGCCTTGCAACTTGACCTGCCCAATTAATGTTATTCGTTTGGTGTGTGATAAGAGACACCAGGTCCAATATATCGATTGTATTTGCTGCGTTGTGTACATGTTTTAAATGCAAAGCATTCCTTAGCGAACTTCGGCGACTTTGAGCGTATATACTTATCAATCGAGCTGTCTACTACTGTTAGCTCTCCTGGCCGTTTTAATAATGGTGTAGATACCAAACTTTAGTATGGCATAACATGAATGTATTAAGAATATATTTGACTAGTCCGAACAAAAAAAATATGACATGTATGTCATGAATGCCATGATTGACATTTTATGGTTCTGCGGCTTCTGTGGTAGTTTCGCTCACATGGCATGTTGCAAAACTGGTATTGTATGGTATGATTGCATAGTTAACATAAGCAACAAACCGTAACACAAAAAACATGACATGCGTGTCATGTTACAACATGACTACGCGCCTCACTCATGATGTGCTCGCGGCCGCTTTGCTAGCGTCACATATAGAAAATTTGGTAATAAACTACGCGAATGGATGACGAAAGTATGTCACTGGCGCAAACATGATAATCATGAGATGCGTGTCTTGTAACATCACTACATGCCACGCTCATGATGCGCTGGCGGCCGTTTCAATAGCTTCACTTATACGAAATTTAGTATTACGGGACGTGGATGGACGACAAAGGTATGGTACTGGTGCAATAATGATAAACATGAGATGCGTGTCATATAACAACATGACTACAAGCTACGCTCATGATGCGCTCGCGGCCCTTTCGCTAGCTTCACATGTACCAAACTCGGTATCACGCGACGCGAAAGGACGTGATAGGTAAATGACACATCCAAACGTGATAATCACGACATGCGTGTCACGTAACAACATGACTACATGCCAGACTGATGATGCGCTCGTGGCCGTTTCGCTAGCTTCATATATGGCGAGTTTGGCATTACGTGATGCCAATGGATGATGAAGGTATGTGACTGGTGCAAACATGATAATCATGAGATGCGTGTCTTGTGAGATTATCACTACTTCACAGAGCCAAGGTGCCAATACATTTCGACGTGACGTGGTGCACGTGCTCGCCGGCGTTCACTTCGACGCGTCACGCCGGTGTTGCGACGCCAAGCGCCAGTCCTGCCATATACTCGCAAGCGCACGCCACGCTGCATCCGTCACCCCTCCATCACGAAAAGAGGGAGGTGCCGTGTTGTCTGGGTAACGCATCGGCGCGAAATGCAGCATGTCGCATTTCGCGGCGCTTGCCGTCTGGCCAGGCCGACGGACGCTGGTCGCACCTGGCGTCTGACTATAGAGCGCTCACGTTTTGCTAACGTTGCGTCGCTGTGCCCAGCGTGCGTGCGCGTCAACACTAGATTGGAGTATAACTGACCCTTTATGCTGCACTCGCGGCCGTTTTGCTAGCTCCATTTATACAAAATTTAGTGTTACGTGACGTCAATGAATGACGAAATATTTGACTGGTGCAAACATGATAATCCTGTCATTCGTGTCATGTAAGAACAGGACAACATACCACGCTCATAGCATGCTCGTGGTCGTTTCTCTAGCTCCACATATACTAAATTTGGTATCACGTGACGTGAATAGATGACGAAGGTAAACGACACATCTAAACCTAATAATCATGACACGGAAATCATTTACGGCATCAATTACATCCACATCATAACGTTGTACTGATTTGAAAGAGACATATCAACATTTCTCATTCGTGTTTCGCATATCATGGATTCCCACTGTACGTAGGATCTGCCTTTTTTTTTGCTGTCGTGTTGAGCGCCTACCTTTGCAGACGTCTTTGTTGTTTTTCTATTTTCATTTCTATATGAACCGCAATAACAGAAGCTAAGATGTTCGAAAAATTTCTGAGCAATCGTCAATAGTAAGCTCATTGACTTAGAAATCTGCGTACAGACTTTTGGCTCAGCGGCGGGTACCGAAAACCTTGCGACGGCGGCTGCCTTATTCGGACGAGGGCGAAGAGCGTTGGCTTTGACGACGTACCCAAAGAATGGAAGTTCTTCGAAACTAAATTGGCACTTTACTGGCTTTATGGTCTAAGCTGCCGAATGAGTTGCCCCTAGCACTGTCCACAGGCGCTTGATGTGCACCTCGAATATAGCGGCGAAGATGACCGCCTCGTCTAGGTACACTGAGAAACATTGCCACTTCAACCCGGAAAGTACAGTGTCCATTATACATTGTAACTTTGCCGGCGCACAACAGAGACCAAAATGGAGAGCATTAAATTCATGTAGTTCGTCCGGCGCAACAAAAGCAGTCTTCTCGCGATCGCATTCAACCCCTATCTGCCAGTATCCAATTTTCATATCTACTGGCGAGAAAAACTTGGCGCACTGCAGTCGGTCTAACGTGTCGTCGATGCGTGGAAGGGGGTGTGTACCCTGTTTAGTCACAGTTTTGAATTTTCGGTAGTCGACACAAAACCATAGTGTTGTCCTTTTTTTTGACACCTGCCATGGGACATGCCCGCGGACTGTTAGAAGGTTGAATAACATCATATTCAAGAATCTCCCTTACCTGGTTCAACATAATTTCCATCTTCTGTGGTACGCCATACGAATGCTGGCGTACCGGCCTGGTTGTCTAGTCCGTTACGATCCTCTGTTTTGTAATGGTTGTGCGCCGTGATTTTCAACTATTGTAAAAAAACAGCTCCCAAATTTTCTTGCGGGGTCGTATAGCTCTTGGCGTTGAATCTCTGAAAGGTTCGGCATTACAGATATTACGTCGCGAACATTAGATGTTCGTTTCATATTCATTGAGGATGTTTCAAAGCTGCATATTTTGGACACTTCACAAAACTCTTGAAGAAAAGCTATGGCGGTCTTTTTGCGATGCACTGGAATTCGTTGCAGAAGTTTTAACGATAACGTCGGCGCACACGTTTTGCTGCTAGATAATCTCTTGTGCCACGCAAACACCTCTTTTCAGAAAAACGGCCATGTTGCTGTTTTACACACCTTCGTAGTTACTAAATGTCTATTTCCTTAATAGAACCATTACAATGCTTTGCGGCGCTACAGTCACATCATCATCAACGACGGGCAGTGAATGGTGTATTGCTAATCTATCTGTTCGAGCTACCTTTATAGCTTGTTCCGTCGAAAATGACACGCTTGACTTCTGCAAGTTAATGAAGGAACCATTTGCTTGCAGGAAAATTCATTCCGAGTATAACTTCTCTCGAACACAAGAGCAGGTCAACATAGTCACCGACGTAAGTGAAACCGGTTAACTTAACTCTTTCAGTGCATCTGCTGAGAGGCGTTATGAGGTGACTGCCTGCCGTATGTACTTGACGTCCACAACATTCAGTCGAAACTATTCTGAAGTACTATTCTAAGCCGTAACCTATCACAGAATATTCCGCGCCATAATCGAATAAAGCCACGAGCTCTATACCATCAGTAGGCAATGGCATGTCTGAAGTTTTCTTTACTGTACTGCTTTACCTGGAAACAGTCGTCGTCGTCACGCTAGTGTCGCAGTTGAGGATCTTCATATCTCCAATTATCAGAGGCCTGACCTCCACAGGTCATCTACTTCAGTTCCTCGGGTTTGTGCTTTGCGAACAATGCCTATGTGCATTTGGAAAGGAACTTGGGCTTGGCGAGCGCTGACGTAGAGGAGATGGTGACCGCGGTTGATGACGACGATGCAGGTTGAACGTCCGACGCGAGCACAAGTATTCCTCGATGTCGGACGATATTTCGCCGCTTCGAGGGCACGGTGCGTTGAGGGCCAACTCCCGAAGACCAGCTTGACGGTATCAGCAAAACCGGTACAAATGGCCCAACTCTCCACAGCGGAAGCGCGGGGTCTACGTTCCGCATCTTGCCATACATCGCTTTTCCGCGGCCTTGTCTCTGTCGCACGAGGAGGGCTGCGTGTCTCCTCTATGCTATATAGCAAACTTCGTGTTGTTGGTGCATACGTACTTGGCATCTCGATCGGCGCACAGTAAACCACAGGTCCCCTGAGCACCTCAGAATAAGTTACCGCGCGCCGCGTCGGTGAATCATCACTCTGCGGCTCCCGCATGGCCTGCCAAGTTTCTTCGCCGACCACATCAGCAATAGACAGCCCCCGTTAAGCAAGTGACAGTAGCTTGTGAAGTTCCTCTCTCACAACAGACCACAGGAGCTCCCTCAAATTCTCAAGGTTATCGACAACGCTTGCTGAGAAGACTCGAGCTCATGTCGAGGCTACGGCACAATTGTGCTGTAGGGCTCTCTGCTGCAATGTTATTTCTATCGTTGTTGCTTCCAACTGAAACTCAGTAGCAGTGTGCGGCGCATCGCGAACGAGTCTCGCGAACAGCTCTTGCTTTAGCACGTGCCTGAGATGGTGCCCCTTCTTGTCTTCAGTCATGTTGGGATCAGTTCGCCTGAAAAGGCGGGACATCTCTTCTATGTACATCGCGCCAGTCTCATTTGTGCGTCTATTCCGTGCACAAAGAGCTGCTTCTGCATTTTCGCGGTGATCATCGTTGCCGAACGTACACAGTAGCTGCCGCCGGAACTCTACCCAGGACGTCAGGAATGCATCTTGGTTTTCTTACCACACTCGTGCTGCGTCTTCCAAAGAAACGTAGACATTGCACTGCCTGCTTCATTTTATTGGTTCATATTTGCCACCCTCTCGAAAGTCCAACCAGTCTTCGGCGCACTCGAACAGGTCACGATGAAACACCTTCTGTATGACAGGTTGGCTGACAATAAACTGCGATGGTGCAGCTTGGGTAGTCATGGTGGCGGCGTGCTTTGTCTCCGTCGCCGCTACACTTGCCACAGAGATACGTCGTCCGAATTTTCGCGAATCCCCTCGAATACGGTGACTGGCCCGTTAGTGCACCGGCGTAAGCTCAGCGGCTTTTCGATAACCAGGGTTTCGACTTCGCTCACTTGTAGGACTTGCAATAATCTACGCAGCACCTCCACCAGAAAATGTAACAAATGTAACAGCCTCACAACAACGATGTTCTATTTACACTGTTTATCAAAGGGTGAAGTTCTGCCCGAAGGGAACGATGCACAGCGATTAAGAACTTAAGAAGTGTCAATAGTTCTCTAAAGCTTCTGCCTTGAGCACCGTTATTTTTTTCTTCTTCAATCACGTTGACCACTCGGAGGAATTCCGTGCCTATGCAGGGCCAGCTCGCGCAATGTGGCCGGCCCCAGCAAACCATCAATATTTAGAGGATGTCCACAAATGGTGTGAATATCCAATGTTATTTGTGAATATTCAGCGGATATTGAGTGGACACTTCTCTTTAAATATTAAAAGTGGATATTCATAAAATATTCGTGAACAATATTTGTTTTACTAAGATATGTGCTTAAGCGAGGTAAACCCGAAGGCCGCGGAGGTGAATCCCGGCCGTGGCGGATGCATTTTGATCGAGACGGAAATGCATGAGGCTCGTGGACTTTAATTTAGATGCATTTTAAAGGACACCAGGTGGTTGAAATTTCCGGATCCCTTCACTACAGCATAGTTTTGGGACGTTAAACCCCAACAATTATTAGCATCAAGACGCCAGAGATATTTTATTCTAAAGATAACAGTAATGTGTAGCTTTTTCTGTTTATGTACATAGAGCAATGAGATGCTTTTTTAATTAGGTTACATTTTTGTGAAAATAACATGATTTTTACACAGACTAGTCTGCATGTGCATACATGCTTTTGTATTCGCCCACACTTCAGCCACTGCAACAATGTAGGATTGCATGCAAGTTGTGCAATCAAATTTCGGTGGTGGTGGTAGTGGTGGTGTTGCAGCAGGCGGGGTTAGCCTGGCCTGTATGGCTGGCAATTGTTCTGCCTGAGCATCTCCTGAATTTGAAAATTGTCATCAACTTTCAGACAGCCCAGTGTCTTCCAGGAAGACCAACAAAATTCGTTGCACGTTCCTCCTAGTTGCCGCGGGTCCTTCAGGAAAGATGACGTCATCAACTGTCTGGTGCCCATGACAGCCTTTTTGCAAGGTGCGGATCATCGCTGCTCTTTGCACATCAAGCTGTGGGCAAAGCCAAATAAAAAGTTCAATATCCCTGATGTCACCACAGAAGGCACAGAACGGGGAAGCGTATCTCCCAGTCTTGAAGACCCGGCCGGGGTGTATGCGGAGCCAGTTTTTATGCGGTACAACAGCGTCGCTTGTTCACGAGAAAGTCCAAGAATTGCTCATGCTTGTTGTGGAAACTTGTAGATCGCCTTGAAATGATGGCGTATCACATCTTTGTTGTTCTGGTAAATCTTGGGAGTTCTTACTTTAGGAACAGATGTACGTGCTTCACATGCAAGGACATCAGCCTTTTTTCATTGCCTTCAATGTCAACGTGGGATGGGCTCCACTAGAACTTTATATTAAAACTCTTGCCATTTAGGCGTTTGATTAGTGCCAGAGATTGCCTGGTGAAGTTTTCTTGAGGTAGGCCACGATGCAGTCCTTGTAGCGCCGATTTGAAGTCCGTCAGCACTACAACATCTCGTGCAGAAAAAGATCGCAATTTTCGCAAAGCCGCCGTGATTGCAGCGCTTTCTACCGTTGTGGACGAAACCACGCGATCCAGGCGGCCCGACTATGACACGCCAAGGCAGGGTATGCAGAAAGCCACTGCGCAGCTATCCGTTTGTGTGCACACTGATCCGTCGTTGTACACTTGTAGGTGGCTGCGGTACATGGTGCTCAAGTGGTCCAGCGCAAGAAATTTTGCTTCCGCGGCTGGAATGGTGCGCTTCACTGGTAGATTGGATACGCGGAAGTTACACGCAACATCCACAAAAGACCACGGCGGGTCCACAGGGCGCCATTTAGGCAGTTTCAAGCCTAAATATCGAAATTTGTTTAGTGCCACGTTGAAATGTGAGCCCGTTCTTGCTCTTAGCCGCCGAAGAAGCGCCGTGCCTGCGAAGGACTCACCCAGTCTTGACAGCTGCGTCAATAAGGCCTGAGATGCCAAAAGGCGGAGCGGAAAAGAGTCGGCTTCAATTGTAACCTTCGTGTTTGAAGCCGCCTGAGGGACTCCTATCGCCAAGCGAAGACCCTTTCAGTGCACAGCCTCTAGGCGTTCGAACTGGCTTGTTGATGGTGCTTTCAATTTCAGATTAGCAGCCGTAATGAACATTGTGATTGTATAAAAATAATTTCAAAAAGAGACTGATTTGAACAACAATTTTTACATGTTACACCACAACCACAATTTGTTGCAAAACTTAATCGTTGTGGGAAGTTACTCGTAAAACGCTGCCTACACCAGGTCGCTGATATCTCGAGTAGAAAATCAGAAAAACGATTCCGCTGCACTGAGCTGAACGCGCTAGGGTCACTCATAGAATGTGATGGCTCGTTCGGAGCTCGATAAATACCGCAGTAAATCCCACGCCCTCTTTCAAACAATTCCGGGGGATTATTTCACGTTACCGCACTCACAATTCTATGACCGCGCCACCCGCACGTCAAGCATGTTGTTTATTGCATTGTCTAGGCCTCTAGTCGGCTCGAGCGACTTCCGCCAAACACGCTTCCTTGGCTAATGGATAAATCATACAAATTGCTACCCAGTGCATTTTAAAATAACTAACACACAAAAACATAACAATTTTTAGAACGCAAACTACGCTGTGAAAGCACTGTTAAAAGTGTGAAGGTTTTCATGTAAACCACGTGTAAACAACCTTTTTTTTGAGCTGCCATGACGACTCGCCATTGCAATCTGAACGCAGCCGAGACAAGCGCCAGTCAATTGCGCAACGTGAGGTACTACATCACTGTGGTACTGCATTGTGCGCATCGTGCTTAAATATTGTCGTTGGGTTTATCCTGCTGCTGAAGCTGTAAAAAGTTGGTACTCTTCCCTTTTCAACTTCAAAACTTTCACCCGAAAAAACGCAATCCACCATAAAACACGCAGTCTTGCGTTATGGCTGTAATGTGTTCGTGATTCATCCCAGCGCATGTCTACAAAGGGCCCTCCTGCTTATATCGTTCCTTTATTTGATCATGATAAGCTCATGGCCACGCCCTTTGATCCGGCTGATTATTGAAAAACACGCTTATGTCAAATAATTAAAAAACCAATTTCGTTGTCGTATTGCAGGCCAGTTTTTCCTGTACAATTTCCACTTGCGAGGGTTATGCGTGACCTCCTTCATGAAAGTATAGAAGAATGTGGTTTTAATCGGAGAATAATCGCTTTGCACAGATATAGACTAATCAGTAAAGCATTGCGTCAGTGACTCGTAAAATTCTTTGACCACCATGTTTATTTGTAGATCTCATTTGCGGTCGTCGATTGCTTTGACGCGATGGAAGCTGAAGTTGTACTGGTGTCGTGGTTTTACGATGGTACATGCCACTGGCCTTGCGTCAAACTTGATAGTGCCACGTTCCATTTCACAAGTTTTTGTTATCGTTCCGAAACACCACACGATTCTCGGCGCAAACCGCGCCTGCAGGTTTCGAGAAGGTTCCGGACTGTAGTAGATCATTTCGATAAGATCACGCCCACTGTGCGAACGGTACAGATTGTTCTGGAACCTACGCCACCGCCAGCGATAACGCTAGAACATTCGACGGCAAGGGTATAAATGCCGGCGCGCTTGGTCGCATTTCAGTTGTTGATCGAAGGCCGACGCTGCGTTCGCCGCTATCAGTCCGAGACTGCTATCTGTGCAAGACTGCTGCTGTAATTAGACTTTCGCTTTATCGGGCACAGGTTCGCCCAAATAAACAGTTAAATCCCAACACGAAGTTTTCTGTCTTTGGCCACGTCACGACCCCGTGACATCTGGTGGAGGTGCTGCTTCGTTCATGTACCGGACGCTCCCGTCAAGCCGTGAACCCAGCCCCCTTCGCGGAGAAGACACCGACGCCAACCAAGAGCAGCGAACGAGCCGCCGAGAGCAAGGTCTCCCACCGGAGTACGGCCTGCTACAAGACAAGGCGCGGAAGACCAAGACCATGACCTCGACTGCAGCGAGAATGACAACCGGAGCGTCCCAGCCCGCGATCGTCATTCATCAACCCAAGGAATCACCAACGTTCCATGGCTCATCGTTTGAAGACCCGGAAACCTGGCTAGAAACATACGACCGTGTGGCCGCCCTCAACCACTGGGACAACGAAGAAAAGATCCGTCATGTATACTTCTACCTGGAAGACACCACAAGGACCTGGCTAGAGAATCGGGAGTCCACGCTCCGAACGTGGGATGTCTTCTGCGGCGCATTTCTTAAAACGTTCGCAAGCGTCGCTCGCAAAGAGAGAGCCGCTGTTCTACTCGAGACCCGGGTTCAGCTATCAAATGAAAAAGTTGGAATTTTCACAGAGGAGATGACCCGCCGATTCCGTCACGCTGACCCAGACATGCCTGAGGAAAAGAAAGTTCGTTTCCTCATGCGTGGGGTCAAACAGGATCTCTTCGCGGGACTAATGAGGAATCCACCGAACACCGTCCAAGAATTTGTATCCGAGGCGACCACCATCGAAAAAACGCTGGACATGCGCAGCAGACAGTATAATCGTCGCCTGACTCCAGAATGCGCTGCTGCTCAAGCCAGTGACTCCGACGAGCTGCGTGAAACGATCCGAGCGATCGTGCGGGAAGAGCTGCGCAAACTGTTGCCTTCGGCGCAGCCTCAAGTGAATTCGATCGCCGACATTGTGCGAGAAGAAGTCCGGCAATCGCTTCGAATTCGCGAAACACCGCCGCCCGAGCCAGAAACTATGAGCTACGCCGCTGCAGTGCGCCACAATGCTCCTCCCCGTCCACGCCAAAACACCGCCCCGTCACACTTCCGTCGCCAGACGCCACCACCGCCACCGCCCCAACCAACGTCCTACCGTTCCCCAGCGGGCCAGCGCAGTGCACCGAGAAAAACGGACGTTTGGCGTCCACCTGACAACCGCCCGCTCTGCTACCACTGCGGCGAGGCCGGGCACACATACCGCCGTTGCCAGTACCGACAGATGGGACTGCGTGGCTTCGCCGTCAATGCACCGCGTCCGCAGCCAGGAGATCGGCCACGTGACATCGCCGACTACCTGGCAGGAACTCAATGGACACCACGAAGTCCTTCCCGTTCACCGTCGTCTTGCCGCCGCATGTCACCGCACCCCCGGCAGTACTCTGGCCCAACGGGGGGCCGGTCTCCAAGCCCGTATCCGGGAAACAAAGGGCAGCAACCGATGGAGGTGCGGTTGCTGTGCGACGAACTACCGAAGATCCTCCGACGACGACGACGCCGCGATGGAGCTTTCCGAACACAATGCCAACCAGGCAAAGCCCTGACGGCGAAAGCTCACTGACCGAAGGTGGCCTGACGACGCAACACGGAAGCAGCGGAACAAGCCGACGCAGCCATGACCCGACGCCACGCCCTAACTGTAATGCGAGATGGCGAACTAGCGACCTCGACGTTCTTATCGACGGCCACATTGTCACTGCTCTCGTCGATACTGGAGCCGACTATTCTGTCATCAGTGGGTCGTTCGCCGCGAAGTTAAAGAAAGTTAGGCCAGCTTGGAAAGGCCCTGAAATCCGCACAGCCGGAGGTCATCTCATAACGCCTGCAGGAATCTGCACAGCGAGAGTCACCATTAACGGCCGTATTTATCCTACAGACTTCGTAGTCCTACAGCGTTGCTGGAGAGATGTCATCCTTGGAATGGACTTCTTATGCCTCCATGGTGCTGTCATCAACCTAAAAACAAGGTGGATAACGTTATCCACAGAAGAAGCACTACCGCCGCGCACGCCGTCAGGACACCATGCCTTGAATGTGCTGGAAGAACAAGTCACCATTTGCTCGCTCAAGCGTCATTATTTCAGTCGGCGCTCCTAAATCACCTGACCTGGAAGGCGTCGTTGAAGGCAATCAGCATCTATTGGTCACCCGAAATATTTGCGTCGCAAGAGGAATTGCAGAGCTGCGGGGAGGCAAAGCAACGGTTATGCTCACGAATTTCAGCAATGAGTACAAACATGTGAACAAAGGAACAACGGTCGCATACATCGAAGAAATTGCCGAAGCCACCAGTGCTTTCGCCCTCGCCGATTCTGCGGAACCTGCTCAGAGGAACCAAGCCCCTCCCATAGCTTTCGACGTAAATCCCAGACTTCCGAACGATAAGCAAGAACAGCTCAAGGCCCTGCTCCTGCAATACGAAGATTGCTTTTCGTCGTCATCGAAAATTCGGCAGACCCCAATCATGAAACATCGAATCATAACCGAAGAAATTGCCAGACCACTCCGTCAGAGTCCGTACAGGGTTTAGACGCGAGAACTTGAGGCAATGAAGAGACAAGTTGATGAAATGCTGCGAGATGACATTATCTAGCCGTCCCAGAGTCCGTGGGAATCCCCCGTGGTGTTAATGAAGAAAATAGATGGGACCCCACGTTTCTGCGTCGATTATCGCCGCCTGAACAAAATCACAAGAAAGGACGTGTATCCTCTCCCACGAATAGACGACGCCCTTGATCGGCTCCATAACGCCACGTACTTCTCGTCAATGGACCTCAAGACTGGCTATTGGCAAATCGAAGTCGACGAAAGAGACCGAGAGAAGACGGCGTTTATAACACCGGACGGCCTCTTCGAGTTTAAGGTGATGCCCTTCGGCCTTTGCTCAGCGCCTGCAACTTTTCAACGAGTTATGGATACAGTACTGGCAGGATTGAAGTGGCAGACTTGCCTTGTGTACTTGGACGACGTCGTCGTGTTTTCCTCGAGTTTCGACGAGCATCTTCGGCGCCTTGAAGCTGTACTTCAAGCCATCAAGACGTCCGGACTCACACTGAAGCCAGAAAAGTGCAGATTTGCGTATGAGGAGCTCTTGTTTCTGGGGCACGTTATCAGCAAGTCTGAAGTTCGTCCCGATCCATGGAAAACAGCCGCCATCGCCGACTTCCCGCCACCCACTGACAAGAAGGCCGTGCGCCGATTTCTGGGCCTGTGCTCCTATTATAGGCGGTTCGTGAAAAACTTCGCCCGCATCGCTGATCCTCTCACTAACCTTACCAAGGCCGACTCGGAGTTCAAGTGGGAAACGCCACAGGAACACGCTTTCCAGGAGCTTAAACATCGCCTCCAGACGCCTCCGTTACTTGCCCATTTCGACGAATTCGCCGAGACAGAAATACATACTGACGCAAGCAGCGTAGGTCTTGGCGCCGTTCTTGTGCAGAGGGCTGACGGACTTGAAAGGGTTATTAGTTACGCCAGCCGATCGCTATCCAAAGCAGAAGCAAATTATTCCACAACAGAAAAGGAGTGCCTCGCCATCATCTGGGCTACATCGAAATTTCGCCCCTACCTCTACGGCAGGGCCTTTAAAGTTGTGAGCGACCACCACGCCTTGTGTTGGCTAGCTACCTTGAAGGACCCTTCAGGTCGCCTCGCACGATGGAGCCTGAGACTTCAAGATTATGACATTACTGTCATTTACAAGTCCGGCAAAAAACACTCCGACGCTGACTGTCTCTCTCGTGCGCCTGTCGACCAACCGCTACCCGACGACTCGGATGACGACTACTTCTTGGGAACGATAACTACCGACGACTTCGCTGAACGACAGCGGGCCGACCCGGAACCTAAAGCCCTAATAGAATACCTCGAAGGCAGGACCACCGAAGTCCCGAAGGTATTCAAGCGCGCACTTGCGTCGTTCTTTCTACGAAACGGTCTTCTACAAAAGAAAAACTTTTCACCGCTTCGAGCTAAGTACCTCCTTGTGGTGCCTTCAGCTCTGCGACCAGAACTCCTGCAGGCCCTGCACGACGATCCGACGGCAGGACACCTCGGTGTTTCCCGCACGCTCGCGAGGATACAAGAAAGGTACTACTGGCCACGTCTTACCACCGACGTCACTCGTTATGTGAGGACATGCCGGGACTGTCAGCGACGCAAGACACCGCCGACAAGGCCAGCGGGACTTCTGCAGCTAATTGATCCACCTTGCCGACCTTTCCAGCAGATTGGTATGGACCTACTGGGGCCGTTCCCGACGTCGGCTTTCGGAAACAAGTGTATCGTGATAGCTACCGACTACCTCACCCGCTACGCCGAGACAAAAGCCCTGCCGAAAGGCAGTGCATCCGAGGTAGCTAAGTTTTTCGTCGAAAATATCGTCCTACGTCACAGCGCCCCGGAGGTCCTTATCACCGACAGAGGAACGGCATTCACTGCCGACTTAACTCAAGTGATCTTGGCATACAGCCAAACAAACCACCGCCGGACGACAGCGTACCACCCACCGACCAATGGCCTCACCGAGCGGCTTAACAAGACGATCGCCGACATGCTGTCAATGTACGTCGATGTCGAACACAAGACGTGGGACACCATTCTTCCGTATGTGACCTTCGCATACAACACGGCGTTGCAGGAGACGACGCAGATATCTCCATACAAATTGGTCTACGGAAGGAGCCCGGCAACGACGCTCGATGCCATGTAACCCAACGTCACCGACGAAAAAAACCTCGATGTGAGCGAGTACCTTCAACGCGCCGAAGAAGCCCGACAACTTGCGCGTCTTCGTATCAAGAATCAACAGACGACCGACAGCCACCGTTACAACCTTCGACGACGCTTCGTGGAATACCAGCCCGGTGAACGTGTTTGGGTGTGGACGCCGATACGCCGACGTGGACTAAGTGAAAAGCTTCTGCGACGGTACTTCGGACCGTACAAGGTGGTTCGACGTCTCGGCCCACTTGATTACGAGGTTGTCCCCGACGGCATCACGAACTCTCAACGACGCCGATCGCGACCTCAAGTCGTCCATGTCGCGCGCCTCAAGCCGTTTCATGCACGTTAACAAACTGAAACAGTGTTTTTTTGTAATATTGTTGTATTGTAATTTATTCATTGTACTTTCTTGCATTATTATTGTTCCTTCATCTTTAGTTAAAGCATCGGGATGATGCCTTTTTTCAGAGGGGGGCAATGTCATGTTCCATTTCACAAGTTTTTGTTATCGTTCCGAAACACCACACGATTCTCGGCGCAAACCGCGCCTGCAGGTTTCGAGAAGGTTCCGGACTGTAGTAGATCATTTCGATAAGATCACGCCCACTGTGCGAACGGTACAGATTGTTCTGGAACCTAGGCCACCGCCAGCGATAACGCTAGAACATTCGACGGCAAGGGTATAAACGCCGACGCGCTTGGCCGCTTGTCTGTTGTTGATCGAAGGCCGACGCTGCGTTCGCCGCTATCAGTCCCAGACTGCTATCTGTGCAAGACTGCTGCTGTAATTAGACTTTCCCTTTATCGGGCACAGGTTCGCCCAAATAAACAGTTAAATCCCAACACGAAGTTTTCTGTCTTTGGCCACGTCACGACCCCGTGACAATAGAAATGTCCAGCTGGCGAAAGCTTTGACCTAGCCTTCGGAAGCGTGGGTGATATATTCGGCCCAAGTGAAAGCAAGGGGCGGGAGCGGGCTAGTTCGTATTCTTGTCTAAAACAGCTGAAGCGCTAAAAGGTAACAATGTTCTAAGGAAACAACGAGGACAAGTGCTAACTTCCAACACAAATTTTATTTCAAAGCAGCAAGAATACATACCTGTCACATGACATCACAATGAAATCAATCAATGCACAAAGATAAAGAAAAAAACAAAGCAGCAGTGAATTTACAAAGAAAAATCTTGTGCCGGTGAGTTCAAGTAATCTAGTTCTTTTTTTTGTTCATGCAACGAATTGGTTGCTGATGCAGCTTTGATTTGCTATCACCGCCGCCTCAATGAGGAGCCTTAATTACACTATCGTTAACCAGCACAGTTGTTTTATTGAACACCGGCTTGCACTTGCATTCTGTGCAAAGAATCGCCAGGAAACCATCAGATTTTTTTTTACTTGCTGGTTATGTTCAGGTAATCGCACATTGAGGCATCTGCCTGACTGTCCAGCATAACTAGGACCGCAGGTGCAAGGTACTTTATATACTGCCACCTTTTTCACACATTGAACAAACTTATTCGGGTGCTTAATTTTACACTCGTTATGAGGGTCTTCTTACAGGATTAGTTCTTGCACATAACTGTGACAACTTATTTGGCGCTGAGGTGCTCAACTGCTAACCCAAAGGTCACGGGTTCAATGCGGGCGGTGGCGGTCACATTTTGATGGACGCGTAATTGTAGAGGTACGTGTGCTATGCCGTGTCAGTGCACGTTGAAGAACACCACATGGATAAAATTTCCAGAGCCCTCCACAACATTGTTTCTCATTCGTATTGTGGTTTTAAGACGTAAAACCCCAGATAGTATGCATATGTGCGTCGCTGCACCTAAAAATAAGTGTCATTTCATATATATCAGTGTTAATGTAGAACTGATGTGGACAGTCTATGGATGTTGACTCTCGCCAACATGAATATCCTCTAAATATTGTATTATACTGCCAAATATTATATCAATATTCTGTGTGGAACTGATGTGGACATTATATGAAGGTCCACTCTGTTCGAAATGGAGATCCTCTAGATATTGTATAAATATTAAATAACTTTTGGGGACATCCATTGAAGATAAATATATCATATGGTTGATATTTATTTGATGTCTACTGGACATTACATGGTTGGCTGGGCTTCATCACTTCGAGTTTCGCCGTTAGCGTTTCTCGTCGTTCACGACGTTGACTTTGTAAATTTCTTGTGGAAATATAACGTCGCTGTGCAATAACTTTTTTTTTTGTTTTGATGGCGAGTGCTACCATGAGAGCTTTCGCTGTGTTCGTTGAGTTCGTCTCGACTGAAGCACAGGTGAATAAACCGGGGCTGCGCACCAAACAGCGCCCAGCGAAAAACGTATCTGGGTCCGTTCCGAACTGTTGGGCGAGTTACCTGGCTCTGGCGTTCTAATGCGCTTTGTAGTATGAGGTCCATCCGTCCATCCGTTCGTGCGTCCGCCGATGTGTCCACCCATTCGTCCGTCCATCCGTGCTTCAGTCCTTCTGTTTGTGTGGCTGTCCGTGCGTCCATCCCTGCATCCAGCCCTTTGTGCGCCTGTTTGTCTCTCTGTCTGCCCGTCCGTGCGTCCGTCCTTCCATCCGTTCATCTAGTGAGCACTCCAAGTACTACCATTTTGCGGACACTCCAAGAAATAAACGAGAGGGGTATCTACGACTACGACCCGTGACATACAACCCACGGGGTAAGGAGCTTCGTCCCTAAAACTTCATTCGCACACTAAAGAAGTGGTCAAGTATACGGCGTCCTAACTTTGTGCGATCAAGAGCACAGTGCGGTCTTGACAACGGAAACTACCACACCCGTGTCTACCATTGGTTTAGTCCTTCCACCGTGAATACATTGAGGGCGACTGTAGAGAAATTTACTGAGCCCGTAACATGCCGCTTTCCCTCCAAATTTGCACTGCTCGGTTTTCCGGGCCTGGGGTCGGCTTGACTGGTCGAAGGGGCAGAGAGGAGCGATGATTTGGTGACGCAGAGTGGCGACGCGGGAATAAGAAAGAACCGGCTCTTTCTAAACTCTCCGGAGAAGGCGAATGGTATTCGTACCGTTGGTAGAGTCAACTTTTTTGTGGGATCGAACCAGGAAGCTTGTCTCCTCCGTAGTAGTCGTAACCTCGTCTTTCGTCCTTTTGGGGGCGTTGGCAAATCCGGGGGAAAAGGCCATGTATTTAGCAATAGTGGCCTACAGATCTCGGTGGCCACGAGGCGTCGGGAGGTGGAAGTGACGGTCTTCGTAAGAGAACATTCAATCATACGTAAATTCGAGACATGTTGGTTTGTGTTTGAGAAGAAGGCTCTAGCGGTGCATAAGTAGGTGTCGGCAAAGTCATGTCTGGAGACTTTCGCAAGCCTAATGACAAAAATGTATACTAGACGATGTTGCGGAGGCTGCTGCCAGAAGACGACGTCCGTAGCTCAAGAGAGCAAGATGCAGCGTACGCCTGGAGTTCCTGTCTGATGTTTTTGTGAATAAATGCACGTAGTTCGCTGTTAGAGTCCCCTCAGAGGACACTCTTCACATGGAGCTAATCAAGGCGCTGCAGGTTGCGACAATTTTTGAGGCAGTAGCGGGGTTCTACACGGCAAGTGCATGGAATGATTGAACATCAATGCTTTTGAGCAGGTGGCGCACCCTGTCAATCTCCATCGTTAAGCTGTTCACTTGTGAACGAAGGGCGAAGACATCTTCACTATAAAAGCTATAAGTCTTGCATATTTGTTGAACACGGTCCTCAAGCTTCGCGATATGTGATCGATTGGAATGGTTCACAAAAATTGGCGGTAGCTGGTTTTTAAATCACCAATCCAGAAACTCCTGCTCGTGATTGCGGAACCAAGGTTTCGCTACGCCTCTGATGTAAAAGAAGAGACCAGTGAGGTTCTTTGGGTCATGTCAGTGGTTAAGGGCACTTGTGTGGTTGCACTCCTCCAACGGATCGTCGACGTCGTCCTCACGAAGACTGGAGAACACCGGTGAATCCTTCCGTGGTGTTGTAACCAAACAGGAAGGAGGTCCTGTCGGGGCAGACATCATTGATGCGGCAGCAAAAGAGCCCTTGCCTTGTGACATTTCCGAGGTCTGTTGAAGAAACTGGTATCTGAGCAGAACTCCAGGGGTTAATGAAGTGGAAGGCTTACGTAATATCACCGGTAGAGCCAGAAGACTGAGGGACTTGACAACACAATCAACCACTTGTGAGACAACGTTCAGGGCTCAGCACTCTTCTTTATTCACACCAGAACCAGAGCCCCCCTCTTCATACCCAAGCGGAGATAGTGAGTGTAATTAGAAGAATGAAGAGAAATAAAATTCAGTGCCCAAAACATGAACGTAAAAATGAATAGCCAGTGAAAGCTGAAGTGTTCGGCCCTGGTGTCTAGGAGTGGGTTCAACCCAATGCTGCACTGAAGCCTTCATAATTGTTGGTTACCTGTTCGTGGTTCCTATTGAGGTTAAAAACACGCTTGACTTGCGTTTACTACAGTGTTTATTTCACATGCCACACATTATGTCTCGCGTAATCATGGCCGTGGAAGAGTGTTACGAGTGGTTAAATGCGTTTTGCAATGTGTTGTAGACCGTGGTTGTTCTCGAACCAAAAGTGGTCACATGCATTGCAGCCATGGCCAAAGTTCTGCTGGAGAATATCCCCTTGCAATCACGTGTTGGCCTGGTTGACGCGATCCCGCAATCATCCTATTAACTTCGCCAGCTAAACCAGTGGCGTTTTACATCGCTACCTAACTCACAACGTAGCCATTGGCGCAGGTGCTTGGGTACGACGCTGCGAATAACGTAACTGATAACACAGACAATTGAGTACGGTTATGACACGACTGTCAGACGTTTTTTTTTCGTGCTAGCCCCACATAGCTTTCGCTGTGATATGAATATTGCTAACACTGTATACATATACCTCTCCTAGATATAACCGCGACTACGAGCCCAGTGTCCATATTATTGCTTTCGCAATATATACAGAGCTGTTAGCTCCGCAGCCATTGAAGTTGTTGGTTGAGCCATCCTAAACATGATAGTTGTGACGATCATTGGAATGAAGACCGGCACTGATGAGGTGCTTGGTAAGACAGAGCCGTCGGTGTAAACGTGAGTGAAGTCTTGATACTTTTTCGTGGAACAGAAGTCATGCGAACATCAGTAGGTTTCTGTGTAGCACACGTAAAAAGAGGATGAATTGAAGGCACATGTAGACAAACAAACCGCACTTACAGAAAGACAGAGCTGTGCTTGTACTGACAGATATTGATTTCAGATACGAAACATGTAATGGTCGAGTTCAATTGAATGTGCGGTGTTTACACACCCACTGCGAATGCGCCTCCCCTTGGCCTCTCTCTCCTTTCCTACGCTCCCGCCTCTTTCGCCTCGCAAGCCCTCACAGGCAGTGTCTGCTCGCGATTTTCTTCATTGAAAAATATTGCCAGATCCCACGTACACTCTTTAAAAAAAGGTTGTAGTACTTACTAAGTTCATTTTACTATATGCTTGTCACATATGTTACTAACTGGTTATTAAGTGAGGTTAGTTACCGTTACTACCTCCACCGTTACTAACGCAGTTAGTAATTGTTACTAATATAAGAATTTTATAGGCGCAATCACTTTGTCTCACAAATCATCCGTTTTATAACAGTCTTATTCGCGAGCATCAACATTTCTATATATCACTGAGTAATAACGCACATATGCCATAAAGGAGAACTCCACACATACACAAGTTCTCGCGAGAAGAACAGTTCTTAAGCGGTACCGGGAGTATTTACAGCACTAACTTTGGGGAACGGAGCTGGTGCCGGTGGGCCGCTATGCTGTAGGATGTATAATTGAAATAAGTAGCCTTTATTTGTACAACGTTCACTTTTTTTAGAAGAGCGAGGTAACGTAGTATAGGACTTTTAAGCAAGCGTAATAAGAAAAACAATTAGTTAAGTCTATTTTGCATAATACCGCCTCAACATGTCTCATATTCAAGAAATATGACTTTGTAGTAAGCTTGGATATATTGACCTAATGAACTTGAATGCATCCCCGGGCTACTAGATATGTTGTTAGAAGCTCGTAGTAATAACCTCTAAAACTTGTTTAACAAGTTCATTGAATACGTGCATAATGAAAAGTTACTAACTGTGCAAAAAACTCGTTGCACCTTCAATGTTTTGTTAACTGTGCAAAATCGTTGCATCTTCAATGATTTGCTAACGTGGGTAGTAAAAGGGTAATAATGGCCCAGAAATGTTAGTAACAGCTACTGTTACTAACATTTTGCTTATGGTTACTAGCTTTTTACTAACTTATTTTTAAGAGTGTAATGTGGGAGTCGATGATATCCGAAGCACGATTGTGGAAGGTTGATATGTGCACATATTGAGCACGGCGTTACGAGGTGGACAAAATTTACGTCGTACATGACTTCCATGCACTGCCGAGAGCACGCTATGAGCATAGCATGTAATCAAGTTTCACATGACACGCATACGAAGAATATCATGCTTGGGGCGACATATACCGTCGTAGTGCACGTCACGTTATACCGAATCGGGTACTTGCAATGCTCATAGACTATCGCGTGGTTTAGCGGAATTCGGGAGCGACCTCTCAAGGATGATCAGTAGGCAGACGGTCCCAATGCTCTTTTGTTCGTTGGTGCTAGCCGCCGTGTTAACCCATTAATAAAAAACAAACACAAACCACTTTCTATGTTTCGTGCATCAGGGAATAAAGCGGACCATCTATGGCATGATGAATCTGGTTTGTTCTTGCAAGACACGAAGTTTTGTGTGAAATACATGGACACTCACGCTTTCGATTATAGCCCGCAGGGGACTCATATCAGCTTCGCGATATTTTCTGCAGGATCTTTGGATAGTTAAACATCATCGTCTTGACTATTCCAGTTAAAACTCGCTTTATTTTACGTGGGTATAGCCTTCGTCAGTGCTTTTGTGGTGTATGGACCCCTTAACAATCGTGTTAGGTGGAAAGTAGCACCGGTTCAAAATTTGCGTTTTTAAACCTTCACCTGCGCTGCACCACTTGTTTTTTTTTATGTTCGTTGATAGATGGCAGCACACTGCAAGCGACTCTTTTCTTGCCTGGTACAGGAGCAAAATCACAGAACACCTACGCGAAATGGTCTCCGCACCCTGGTAAACGTGGCGTGTGACGCCGTGTGCCTGCTGTTCGTGGTGAATGACGCTTGTTGATGTTATCTAAGTCGTTTGGCGGGGAGAATTCTTCGGATTACTTTCAGAAGTGATGTTCAAAAAACCGTCTTGATGTCGAGGATTTTTTACTGGATGTAGATGGTTGTCTATGTCTTGAGAGTGACAGCGACGAAAAGTGATCAGCAGCTAGCTCACGAGCATGAAGTTGCACTTCACATCCTGTCGTGCGTTAAAGTTTTTTCACGTTCGTTAGTCACTTTGGTTGACTTATTGTGTAATATTTTTGAGCGAGCTTAAAATAAAAGCATATACTTTTTCTTGTGAATCGAATATGTATCCCAATTACAGTGGATATTACAAAGCACTGCATGCCGAAAACGCACTCGAGCTCACTCAGCGAAGCGACATGCTTAGAGCAATGAAACGTGCAGTTACGACTGCAGTTCACGCTAAATTCTCCTAAACTTCACCGGTGTCGTTCAAACGACGCTGTTGTTCGACAAGTTTTCGCAATTTTGACGTTGCGAAAAGCCTACACGTGTCGATAGCCTTATTTTGATCGCCCTTATGAAACCTGCAACATCCGTGTGCCGAGAATTGCGCACTGTTAGAGTCTGATCATGGCTATGACACAAGCGCTACTTAATGGGAAGTTAAATGTTTGTGTTCTGTTGAAGAGGCAGCTGCATAATGCTTCCAGTGCATGTAATGACGACGGCGTAATATGTTTGCAAATCATTCCTCCTTTAAACATTCGGTTCTATGCAGCTGCGACGGCGCGCTACTCGCTACTGGGTCAATACTACGGCAAACCCGTCAGGCAGGCTTGGCACCAATCATCTCGAAGTGTCACTTAGTTCGTACCTGAATTCTAGTTCGCGCAGTTTCCTGTACCACGCACAGAATTACGCAAAGCATCGTTGATATATGGTCGATCAGCTGACACCACCACCCTTTGCACTGCGGCAAGGAATGAGGTAGCCGAAATTCACCAGTTCCTATTGGTAGGGAAAGTATATGGTTCGATATACAACCATTTGACGATCAAGAGTTCATCAAGAAAAAGCGGCACGGAGAGTACGTCCGTGCGTCCCATTTTTCTTAGGCGAGTTCAAGGGTTGATCATCTTTCCGCAGCCATGTTTGATTGCGCGGCGCGCCACCTGTAGGCCGTGGGCATTGCGAATACATGGAGCTAGCGAAAAGGCCTCGATACCGTCGAGTGTAGCATGTAGTCATGTTTTACAAGCCATGCATATCATGATTATAACATTTACACGTGTCGTTTACTTTTGCCGTCTATTCGCGTCACCTGGCTTCAAATTTGGTGTATGTGAAACTTGCGAAACGGCCGCGAGCACGCTATGAGCGTAGCAAGTAGTCATGGTTCACATGACATGCATATAATGAATATAATATTTAGACGTCTTGTTTGTAGTCCATTCACGTCACGTTATAACAAGTTTGGTGTATCTGAAGGTAGCGAAAGGGACGCGAGCGTACCAGGGGCGTCCCATGTAGTCATGCTATTATATAATACGCATACGTGTCATTAACCTTCGTCTTCTATTCAGGTCACCTAATACAAAATTTGGTACATCTAAAGCTAGCAAAAGGGCCGCGGGCACATCATGAGCATGGCAAATAGTCATGAAATTACAAGACACTCATCTCGTGATTGTCATGTTTGCAACAGTCATGTACCTTCATCACTCATTCACGTCCCATAATACCAAATTCGGTATATGTTTAGCTAATGAAACCACCGCGAGCACAGCATGAGCGTGGCGTGTAGTCATAACCAGTAATGATATAAAAGTCATGGCATGCATATCATGATTTCTGCATTAGGGTATGTTAGTTATGTTCTCTACGCAATAATGTCATACCGTACTAGGTTTGCAAAATGTCACGTGAACAAACGATCGCCAGAACAGCAAGATCATAAAATGTAAATCATGACATTCTTGACATACATGTCATAATTTTTATGTCATTACTAGTCAGTTATGCTCGACTTACAGTGACTTTATGTGATACCAAGTGTGTTATTGATACCGTTATTGAGATGGGCAGGAGAGCTAAAATTCGTAGGTGGCTCGCTAGATAGATAGATACACTGAAAGTCGCTGAAGCTCACTAAAAATGCTTCGCATTTGAAGCGACTGCACACGGTGAATAGCCATTCGCTGGCCACCTCATATATATAAGCACTGGATCTTGATCTCCGAGCTCGTGCCGGTAGAAGATCTCTACTGTGCGTTGATGAACAACACAAATTCGCAACGTGAACTTTAGCTGAAAGCAGACTGCATGCCTCTGTGGCCAATCGGATTCTGCAGTCTCTCGAACCCATCAGCAGTGATATGCATGCTCTAGTAGGATACACCAATCAATCACTCCTGTGAATATTACCTCCTTAGGTTTCTCTGATGCGGAACTTTGCGAAGAGCGCCAGTCTCAACGCGGCCACCAGTGTGAACGTTAGCGCCCACTTCTGCGCATCTATACATGATTTCCTTCAGTATAGCTGTCTGTTGTAGTTCTTTTTATAGACACATGGGATCCTTAGCTTGATGATTGGCTGTTTTAGGCACCTTAGAAGAACCGAACGTTTCGCTGCAGTCGTGAAGCCTGTCAAAGTGCTTCGCTAGGCGTCTGCGGGAACAATTTGTGGAGTGCGTAAGAACAGGAAGCGCATATTCGCCGGTGCTCTTAAAGAAACGCCATAACTGTATAATGAGATTTTAGCAATATTGTGGCAAAAAGTTTGCTATTTTTCTTCTCTCACGCAGGATAACGTTCCCAAGAAACATCACAATGGGCCTTGGCAGCTTTGTCAACTTCCGTTGTGAGTTGAATATAAGTGCGGGCTCGGCCAATGAAATGGTGTGGCTTCATGAGGGAACGCGCATTATAGACAATGGCCGGCGCCACTCAAGCCTCGAAGTGCCTTCCGAAGGCCGCTACATAAGCCACCTTGAGCTGCGAGAACTCGAGGACATTGATGCTGGCCGCTACACATGCGATGCCAAAGTCAGACTCGACAACCTCAACCTGGTGCAAGTGGTCCCGGACAGCGTATATCTCAGCGTGGCTGGTATGTATCTCACAGCAGTAATCTGTTAAATTATATGATGAGTCACGAGCGTAGGACATAACGACATGTTAAAAGAAAGCAGCAGACGAATTATTCGTTCATATAACCTTCCAAAGCCCCACCGAAAGTGAACAATACAATCATGGTTAACACTTATATGCGAACATTTGAAGGCGTATAGCACGCGGAAGACTGAATCACAACCGAGGCCACTCTTTAAGTATACTTGTCTGGCAAGCTTTTACTATAATCTTGTTTTATTCATCAGAAGTTGCTAAATTCAGCATTTACTTGCCAATTTGACCTTTGCTACGTAGCGGCAAGGTTTAACCGGTATAAACCTTGCAATTGTGTGAGGCAAAATAATCTACGTCTTTATAACTCATCGTATGAGAGTTAGTAAAGGTCAGTACTTGTGTACACGACAGCTGTAGTGGCCACAGCATGTTGCATCCCAGCTGTGACATGGTCATAGAAATTTACGAACGTATGCTTTCCTTCATTATTTTGACCCAATAGTTTAGTTGTGTGCCGAGTCAAGCGTCCAAGAAAGCTGTAGGGTAGGTATGTCTGGGTCTAAACACCAATTTTATGTGTGTTTTCATAACCACGTACTCATAGTACAGAGCGTGCTACGTCAAAGAATGCTCATAAGTAGCCATGAGTTTGGGGTTACAGTATATGTTGCGTTGTGTGTTTACCGCGGTAATCATAGTTGCACGCGTGTACTTTTTGTATTTTTATTTGACCTGCTTGTTACATAAGTAACCACTAAAAGGAACAGACTTTGCCTAAATGCCTGGGAACAGTACCAATTAATTCAAACTGTTCTGATAACATTGCGGTAACGACGTCCTTAGTGTAGCTTATTGCAGAACCTACGCGGTGACCATTGATAACGCTGTCAGATTCGACCTGAAAGCCGACGACTTGCAGTAATGGTGAATTCCAGTAGGGGATCAGAGGGTGCAGACGCATTTCACGTAGCCTCCGTGGATATTCAACGCAACAGCAATAAAGAGCTAGTTTCACAGAAATCCCAGTGACGGTGTTGGCCTTGGCATCGTTTGATTGTGAGCAAACAATCATCATCTTAAGCCTGACCAAAAATCAAGAACTATTCAAATAAAATAAATAAACGATCAAGAAACCCTGGAGCAAAGTAGGAAGCGAACGAGGGTGAATGAAGTCTGAGTGGGGATCAAACCCGGGTCGTTTGCGTAGCAAGCGAATGTTGCACTACACGGCCACGTCTCTGCTTGTGAAAATTGTGAAAATAACTTCCTCTGCTTGAAAAGCAATGAAAGAAGCTTTTATACTTTACAAGCCACGGGTCCTGTACGTATGCTTCACAATGCAACATGAAATAATGCAGTAATGTTGCGTGGTGATGCGCGGTGAACTGCGTACTTTAGGTATTAGAGGACACAGATATGAAGCCAAGGAAATTAAAGTCCTAGCATATGCACATTACATTGCTTTGTTCTGCATGGATAAACCAAGTGTTCAGAAGGCAGTAAAGAAAACTATGCGGTTTTGTACAATTTCCGCAGCTAATATAAATTTTGATGAAACCAGAGGACTCTGGCTGAGCACGTGGGCACTAACTTCCTCGGTGTTTTTGCAAATATTCGTTGGAATGGAGCTCCAGTTCTTTTTCTGGCTGTGCCTCTTGATAACTATCGTAATATTGGCCCTCATTAGACGTCCACTATAACCACCATCCGTCTCAAGGCGCTAACTTGGTAAGGACAGGATCTTTATGGTTTTTTTACAGCTAAAGAGTGCAACATCTTTCTTGCATCAAAGGTTGTCTACGTACTCCAAGTATTCAATTGCTCTCGCGAGCGTATCCATGCTTTTCACAGAATTTTCGCCTGCTTCATTTGTATTTCTTCATGGGAAGCTACGCGAAAAGACAACCTTTTAGTGTCGCTTGAGAAACGGGGGCTGAGTGTTGTGCATTTGTTTGTACAACAGCTGTATATGCGATTTTTTGTTTTACCTTAAGATTGTGTGTCACACGTTTCTTCTTGCTGTTAACTGGAATTGATTTGCTTGGAACCTCTTTTTTTTAACGACAAGAGAGACTGAAAACTCGCAATTGTGGGGTTTCTTGAAAGATATTGTTGAGGTCATGCAGTTTTTGATGGCCAGGTTTGCTTCAGAATATCTACACAGTGTAGATAAGAAAACATTCACTACTGCACTTGTCAGCAGCTGTTTACCGACCGCAATATTTATCGAAAACTGGTCATGACGTTTTGTACCGTGTGTATAGTATGTGTACTTCGCCAGCAGCAAAAATGTTTTTGAAAGCTACAAAACTCCACATTATAAGGACAGACACGGCTTTATAAAAAGGTGTATACGTGTCCTAATCTCTAAATAGGAGGCTGTGCAACAAGCCTGAAACAATCAAGCACTGTTTTATTCACTACAGGGATGCATGTCATTTCTGGCACATTGTTACGGGAACCATAAAAATTCCTAGTACAGATTGTGGGGTTAAGTTGCTATATAACTAGCCGAATATCACTACATGTTCAGAGTATAACGTGTGTTTGCACTTGCAGGCTGCGCTCAAAGCCAACTTTTAAATGTTTCCTGTGTTTGCCCAATTGCGCTACAATTACAACGAAAAGCAAATAGCTTGAAGCAGCAAAGTGCTATATATCGATATAGGCTCCGAACCGTGGTAGTTTGTACGACGTTTGGCATGCGGCGTTTGTTATACGCTAATGCGCTCTCACAGACACCCCCAGATTGCCATTCCGCAATAAGATGTTCATTGTAGCGGGTATTTTGTGGAAAGATCGACAAAATAAGTAAAAAAGAACGGTAGATGGAACATGCACAGTGACGCTCTGTAGTCTATTTAAAACGGCAGAAAGCAATTCTGGTGGCGATGAAGATAGATATGTGGGTTTTAATGTTACAAACCACCATATATATATGAGAGACTATATGGTGGAGGACTTTGGAAATTTCGACCACCTGGGGCTCTTTAACGTGCTCCCAAATCTGAGCACACGGGCCTACCATATTTTGGCCTCCATCAAAAATGCAGCCACCATAGCCGGGATTCGATCACGCGACCTACGGGTCAGCAGAAGAGTAACTTAGCCACCAGACCACCGCGGCCGGGCAAGGATACAATGGATGCAGCGTGAATAATAAATCATTGAAGTTCATGTAAGCTTCGCAAAGTGTTCACAAAATCTAGGCATTTCATGGTTATTTCGAAGCCTCTTCAGACAGACGAGACTCCTCTATTGGAGTCAGCCTGTCCCTTGAATAAGGACATCTTGTACTTTTTTTAACTGCAGACTACAAGAAGGCGCACTGGAGCCAGCCTTGCCTACAGTTGCAGACAATGAAGACATGCGTGGACGCGAACACAGCATGCTTACGTGACCAGCCACCTAGTAGGACCACTCCGACGGGCTGGTCGTGCCAATGCCTCGACCAATTTCCCATTTACATATCTGCTCTCGGGAGATGTGGAAAAGGTAAACGTAACTGAGTCATACAACTGTACTTGAAACGGTTGTGGTTCAAGACCAAAAAAGTAGCCGTTATAGGTGTGCCACCACAAAAATATTGCAATTGTTCAGTTTTTTTGCTCATCAAGTCGATGATGAGCATTGCAAGATGGTAACTTATTGGTAGACGTCCTTGCAGCTCCTAGTCACCATATGGTTTTAGAGAACACCCAGGAAGGTGAGAACAAGTTGGTTATTTTGTGAATACGGCAATCCACATGCCCGATTCAGACAGTCAAGCACGCCTAGCGTGAAATTGGATTTGCGTAAAGGCCTTGCTGGAAAGTTTGAGAGGCTGAAAGTTTGGTTGTTGGCTATGATGCTTTGAAGAAGAATCACAGCCAACACAAACTTCTTAGGTAGATAAATGCTATTTGTTTCACTTTAAAGCAGGCATTTCAAGGTGATCTAGCTTTTAAAAGTGATAATTGTTATGTTTGGGGCCATATACTTTCTGTGTTTTGTAGGGACTGCATTTGTACCCACAGAAATCTGGCGGACAAGTTTCTTAGATTGATAAAAAAAGTGGTGCTCTCCCATATCTCTTCAACCTCATGGCATATTTGGGATGGTTGATATTCTATGATGATGAGTGGTAAGAGCGCACGGCTGATGCACATGCAATAAAAACACACACTTGCACACAGTTTATTTTGCGTTGAGGCAAAGTGTGGGCACATGAGCTACGCAGAAGTAAAAATAACATTACCAGAACAAACGAAACGACACAGAATTGATGTTTCAAGGGGGATGCGTAAGGATAAAGGACTCAATGCGGCAAGGGGAAGTATAGGCAGAATAGCGGAGGGCAGGTAGCGCGGAGGTGGCAAGAAAGCTGCGTTGGGTGAAGTAGGAATGACCTACCAAGCAACGGGTGGCAAAAGTCTCTAACGGGAAGAATAGGAAGCCACGAAGGCTTCTGCAGCACCGTTTGAACGAACTAGCTTTGTTCAGCGTTCCCGGGGTGGGTTTGGTACCAGGACGCGTTTGTTTAAGGTTCAGTTCGGTGGCCAACATGAGGGTACGAGGACGTGACCTGCGGCGTGGCTCCTGCCTGGGTGCAGGGGTCGAAAGTGGGTTCGTGGATGAGGCCTGCCTGGTGCTGCCTTGGTGGGCGGTTGGCTGACCATGATCCTCGGGAGTCGTGGCCCACCATGCTGAATCAGCTACCCAGTGTTGTGCAACGCTGCCGAACATGGTAGAACAGCCGTGTGTTGATGATTGTGCCAGCCCCACCCTCCGTGCCACTTGTGCCTTTCCGCACGACGACGAGCACACCAAGAGGGAAGACAGTGTTACGAACCGTGAAATGGGTTTTTTTTGTTTCGCCCTAATATTAAGCAACTATACGCGCTCAACAGGGTTGCGCAGTAGTATAGCCGAACTCTAGACTGTTTAGGACTTCCTGTCACGCATAATTGCCAATCAGCCTGTACAAATAATTTTTGACTTATTGTTTTCTGTGTTCTTTTCTTACTACCATGCTTCATGAAGTTCTTGTCTACCTCTCAAGCACTCATGCTAATGCTTTTTCGTTCGTTATTCGCAAACAACGTGATGGACATCCATAACTATGACGATTTCTAGGCTCCGCGACAGGACTGAGCCATTCCAGTACATCGGAGAGCCTTACGTTGTTTGTGTGTGGTAGACGAGAATAGACTAGAAGAGAAAGCTAGTTAAGCTAGGGAAGAAGATGGGGCTTAGCGAGAGGTGTTATGGGCATGAGTGAGTGCTGAGATAAATGAAATAAGGGCCGAGAGGGCTAAAGATTGAAAGAAGACTTGCCCAGCTGTGCAGGTGAAACACGAACATGATATAGCCCGTTTTGAGGCTGAAATATTCCTCCTAGAGGAGCAACGTCGTGTCTCAGAAGTGCAGCGTCTGAACACGAGCTCTGCGGATGATAGTATGGGTTGTTCTCAGTGTCCGCAGGCCATACAAAATGATTCCGCTTTCTAATGACAGTAAGGATACATCCGAATTTTCTAAAAGGTTGTCAGAGGGCTAGTCAACCAACAAGTGGGTCCTTTCAGTTAGCTTGTGCCTAACGGAAGAAGCCTTGACAGTGGTATGGTGGATGCTGCTGAAGACTTTGCAGTTTACTAAAAGCTCAAACCGACGCTTCTCCAGTGGTTTCGTTACTCAGAGGAGGGATACTAAATGAGGATTAGACAAGCCCGGCTCGAGAATGCTGGAACAGGTCCACCGTTCGCTGGACGTCTCTGTGGATACTCCTACCGTTGGAAAGAACAGGCGAAAACTCTCTAAGCTTATGACGCACAGCTCAACAAGCTAGCGTCCCATCAGTTCCTTTAGTTATGGGACGAGACGTTAGATGTCTTCCTGTAGGATCGAGAATGTAATAACCTGGACACATTGGCAAGAACGAGCGAACAATATTTGAAAGTGCACGAAATACTCAAGTTTGCTAGAGGAAATCATGAAAAGGGAAAACATTGGCTACCACTGATGTTGACTCTTCAAGTGAAAAAAGAAAACCACTCTGTTTTCCGTGCAACAAGCCAGGTAATTGAGTTTCCGATTGCTGGACTATATCTCGAACGCTAAAGCTGATGGCATGCTTTATTTATAAAAAAAAGACTTGACAGAGGCCCGATAGTTGTCCCTCAAACTCAGGACAGCGAAGAGAGGCATCATGATCAGTCTTCAGAACGTAAGAAACGCACCATGCCAAATCAATGAAAGAAATCAACAAGTAAGAATCGAATTATAGCAATGAGGAATGCGAGGAAAACAGGGGCAACAGAACTTGCGACAATGGGTCAAAGTAGATGCCAGCAATAAATGACTATCTGGAAGGTAAGTTGGCGGCCACATTACGAGCTACCGGATGCAACACCGTCTTGGTCACTGGTTCCTGAGTGCACCTTGACTGGTACCACCAGTACAATTTTCAACTAGAATGGTATGTGAAAGACTTGCCAGAAGCAAAGGCTTGCATTGAATCTCCTTCGTTCAAGGGTCAGGTGCTTGCTGTTTGTATAAGGAATTCGTTTTATGAAACTGTGCTTGGTGACATGGCAGGTGTATTCTAAGATACACTTCATGTGTTGACCCCGCCACGACGATCAAAACGAGAACGGATTCACCGTTATCTAGTTGGCCCTGAACAAGCACCTGAAAATGCAGCCTCATTGGATAGAGGACGACATGGTGATGCAAAATTAGCGGCAGGGAAAGAAAGGGAGAAGGCAGATAACTGCTTGTTCTTAGAATAACCCCCCCTCGGTATCAACCAGGGAGAGCTGCAGAAGTTACAGGACAAACATCTAACGCTGGAAGCATTTCGCCACATTGGGCAAGAAAATTATGTGAAAGAACTCGCAAACGCTGACTTTATGCTGACATATGACCGTCTTCCAAGATCATCAAGTATGTCCTAACGACTGTACACTTCGCTACGCGTTGCCTGAATGCAGTTACCCTATAGAAATTGAGACAGAGCGCATAGTGGAAGCACTAGTTATCTCATATCAAGTACCTTAAGAGATAGCGACCGTAGAAAGCCATTCACTTCAAGTGTTATGAATAAAATAGATCGGTTATTTTCGTTTCGGCAACTGCCCACAACGCCCTGTCATCCCATGACCAATGGACTTGTGAAGAGATTTAACGGCACCCTCAAACAAACTGTTCGCCGAATGTGCTGAAAACAACCTCAACACTGGTACAGGTAATTGGATCCCTTCTCTTTGTCTATAGGGAAGTTCCACAAACGAGCATTGGGCTCTTACCATTCAATCTCCTCAACGGCAGATTTGTAAGCAGGCCAATGTCAATATTTAAGGAACCTTGGACAAGGGCGAACATTGGTCACGACACGAAAGCAACACATAGCTATAATAAATATCTCCAGGAGTGACTGTAGGACAAATGCAAAGTGGCCCATAAAGAATTCTTCAAGGGCATGGTTACGCCGAAGAATATTACGATACGAAAGTAAGAGGTCGACAGCTATCACCCGGAGACAAGGCATTGGCACTACTACAAACAGATAAAAACAAGTTCATATTGACACGGAAAGAACTCTTCATGGCCGTCGGAAAACACACTGTCTCGGACTATGTGATAGAACTTGGAGCTTGGAGAAGCCTATTTTTCAGTTACCTTCTCAAGAAAGACGAGAAAAGAGAGCTCTACAATGAAAGACTACGAGCTGCTGTTACTGCATAGTCATACACTGCTGACATGCGAAAGATTCCATTCTCGCTCTGCATTATTCGTAAACACAAATAATTATGTTAGTGGTGACTCATTAGAACAAGCTACAGAGACGCGATGAATGAAATTCGAAGGAAGTTCCTTGACGTTTGTGCCGTGGTGCCACGAAAGACGGACCTTCGCGAGTGTAAGTTATGCCTTAACACTGAAACATTTGTCAGGGTACGCTCATACCCTATACCTTTCGTCAACCAAAACGCAGTGCACATAATGCATCACTGAGGCCACAGAGTCTCCATAATAAGCTGCCGTTGTCGCGGTAAAGGCGCAATACATGAACATCCGACTGTGCATTGACTTCAGGCAGCTTAATGAAATTAGTAACTGACAACAAACAAATAACTCGAGTAGACATGATGTTTGCCGAACTAGGCCAGAGCCGCTATATTTCAAAGTTAGATTTTACGAAGGGCGACTGACAGGCGCCAGTGCCTGAAGGATTGAAAGCCCTCTCCACTTATCAGTTTTCTTCCGGCCTTTACTAATTCCTATTCATGCCATTCAGCACCAAAACAGAAGCTCCAGTGCTTAGCCGAGTGATTAGACGGGATGTAGATGAAATCCAAACATACGTCACTATTTTGACGATGTGCTTGTAGCCACTAAAACTTGGTATTAGAACATGAAAGCTGACCAAATATCTTCCATGTCAGGGCCACTCATCTGACCATAAAGCCCTCGAAAAGTGAGGTGGCTCTGCTGAAGTAAACATTTTCAGCTATATTCTTGGAAACAAGCATTTCAGGCCGCAGATTGAGACATTAGGAAAAATTCACGCGGCAAAGAGGCCACAAACGAATAAGTTCGCTCCTTTTTTTGTTTAACCGGGTATAATCAAGATTTTGTTCCCGGCTACTTCACTGTGTTTGCAACTCTAACGCAATTCACAAGAAACTGAGGTCACAATATATCGTCTTGAAAGAATGCCACGAACAAGCCTTCTTAAAACTGGGGCTTCGACTTTCATCTAGTCCAGGGGCCGGTTCACAAAACTCACTTACGAAAACATTTTTGCGCAAGAGAAATTTTGTTGCGTAAGTCGATTGACGAAACGCAAAAACGTGGTAAGAGGCCATCGTTGTCACATCGGCCGCTGCAAATAAAGCGCACTGTGACAGCCCGGGAACATGTCAGCGATGGTGATGCAGTTGCAATATTTGCTTACGTCACCGAAAAGTGCTCGTAAGTGGATTCACGAAGCAAAATTGTGCGTAAAAACAGCATGACTGAGAGAAAATTCTAAGAGTGGTCCGCACCACTCTTAGTAACAATGTGGCTACCTAGACTTTGCCGCCGCGGTGGTTTACGTTGGTGCCCTGGCTCATTTCGAGTTAATTCACGCCCATGAATCGCTTCCTGATGACTGCTGGTGCGTTTTTATTTCTTTCGGCGCTTTGAGTTTCGTGTGTTGTTTGCCTTGTACGCAGTGGATGGGGTTGACAACCACCGTCGTTCAATAAGTTTGAAGTCGCAGTAATTGAAGAATTCTATGGGGCGTCAATGGCGTAAAATTATGCATGTAAGATTTGTGGTTTGATGAAAACCATTGTGATACGTGAATGGTCGGCGCATTCGAACACGGCATGGCATAGGATCAACCTTATTTGTTATGCTGCTGTGTTGCGCCCCATCTCATCCAATTAAAAGTGCGACTCGAGATCCTTGCCTCATTGGTGGAAATTACCACCAAAGAGGTTAATGGAAGCACATTCCTTGATCACTATTGGAAATTAAAATGAGAAGAAGATTTTAGTGAGTGATTCATAAAGCTTGTGCTCTAGTGTAATTTCATTGGCTCTAACTGTCCAATGGGCGCGATCTCTGAAATACAGCTGTCGATACACTTTGGGACGATCTGGAACAAAGCGTACTTTGTAAACCAAAGCGTATTAGGGGTGTGCGTGATTACGCATGGAACTACAAACAAATCATGCATTTTCACCTTCACTGTTCAGACACCGATATGGACCGTGATAATATGGCAAGCAGTGAAAATAAAATGACCCTAATAACTTTGTATGACACCGAAAATATGCAAATCTTCACGATTCTGGAGCAAACGTTGGCTGAATTCATCCCTGCGTCAATTACCAGCCATTTAACTTGGCACACGAACATCATTCAAAGGTAGAGCGAGCTACTGCCTTGTATTTTGTGCGACGCAGCGACCACTTGACCTGAGAATAATAGCATTGCGAAGGCAAAGTTCCTATCGCATGCTCTGATCGAAGCAGACGACAAACGCGAGCCGACGACAGCTTGGCCTACGGGCACAGCTTGTGATTGGTTGTGTAGCAATACCCTCTACATCAGCTCACTCCGTGACTTTGCCAAAACACTTTTTTCGTCTGGCACGCCTGTTGTGTTCGTCATATCACCCCCCTCGCACATAAGAGCAAATTTTTTCACGCCGTGAAAATAGCGCAAATACTTTTTAAGAGCTCTCTTACGTGTGGTGCAGTTGTCGAAAACAACATGGCGTCGTATCGGTTGGTGCGACTTTCAGCAAACGCTTCTCGCATGAGTTACTTCAGCGTTCGACCGGATGCGTTGTGATTATGGCAGCTCTTTCGGTGCGTGTAAGCAGTACGGAAAGCTGCGGCAGTGCAATGGTGTACGGTGAAGCGCAGCGAAGCCTGCACGTCGGTGTGGTTATCAAGCGGGGATCGGCGTCGGTGTATCGACGGCAACTAGCACTCGAGATGCCTGCAGTGTGTGTTTGTGTGCCAGTAACAGTTCGTTTGCTTAACTTTCCAGTGTCTCTGTTGGGTGCTGTGCGACATTTCGGATTGACAGCGTTTTGGCACGTTACTTGAGTGACCCCAAGTACGTACGGAAACGTATGAACTACGCGCTGTGTTCGGTTCTTGCTTCGCCACTGGTTGGCCCGTACGCTTCTATTTTCTTTAGAGCAATCTAGTGTTCGGGAGTGAAACGATGTTCGTTGTGAACAGTGGTGCTGTGTTGACGTTCCAAGACTCGTGAACAAGCTGTGCTCATGTGACCGAAAATTGAAAGACAGCGTTGATAACTGTTTTGCCCTGCGACGTTGTGGTGGTGGAGCTTGGCGCTTTTGTTTGTTAACGCGTCACTTCTCCTTTTTGTGATAACCATAGTCCTAGCGCTGTGATGTGAAGAACCAAAGCTGCGAGATGCTACATTCTGTAGTGGATCGTGTTACTTTGGCAGCGCGTCTTGACTGTTCTTCGGTAACAACTTGAGAATTCTATGTGGCAGCGAGAGCCCGTGAACGTCAAGCTTCCCTCTGGCCCCCATAAAGAGCAAAGATTTCACCAGTGCCTTGCTTTGGATGAAGTTGCAGACCAATACCGCCTCACTACAGGTTTCCGAGTTTGTCTGGCTATCGTTTTGCACGGCACTGGAGCCTTGGCGATAGCCAGTCATGGCAAGTTCTTACACTTCATCAATGGACGTGCACGCGTGGCCAGCCCTTCATTGCTGTCATCGGCAGTTTCCAGTCTGCAGATGCCCTTTGCCTGTTGGCCGTAGAGCACACTTGGTTTCTCATGACACCGACGGCTACTAAATGCTGCCATCAGTGAGTTCACTTTGAAGAACTGAATTTCATCGGTCCTATAATTCATGCAGTAATATAACATGCGCAAGTTTTTGAGCCCATCAGATGTAATGATTCCCTATGGTAAGTTGCATGAAAAATTTACTACTACTGTTATAAACATACATATATTATGGAGCAAATACATCAGAAGATTTTGTGATTTGATACAAGTGAGCTCTTGTTTGATTATGAGGTTGGGCCTGTCGATTTACCACGATTGATAGTTAGAAAGTTAAGTTGAACTTATTTCCCAAAAGCCAGGTAGTACTTAAGAAATTTTTGTTATTTTGGGAGATTAGTTCTATAGACGATTACCACTGTGGTAGCACTATACTTCACTAGGACATCTATATTGCAGTACATAAATTTTACATGAAGCTTCAGTTTATTTCAAAGTGATTATAGCAGATTTTGGTCACTTTGACGAAGTGATAGCTTCGTCCATGAAGTGATAGAAGTGAGTGCTTTTATTGATTGTTTTTAAATATCTCGTTTTTGGCTCTTAACAGATCGCAGAGATTGGCTTGTTAAGGTTCTGTGATGCATCGGTTGCACACACCGGCACATCAATCCTCATCATTACTCGCAGCACCTGTCCAAAAAAAGGAAGGACACGTGCTCCCTAACTGTGCAAGTCTATGTCACTGCTGGGACTGTTATCATTCAGCGGATGTGGCCTGGAAGCATGCATGGCAGCCTCATCTGGAAGGACTGCGGTCTGCTTGGGAGTTTCGAGGGTACAAAACTGCCTAACGGCTGGCTGCAAGGTTAGTTTTTCTTTAATACATACCATTAAGTGAACACCACTTACTGTGCACAAATTGAAAACCCAAGCATGGTTGCTTGCAGTGGATGCCTGTATTATTCTCACACATAATTCTTATTCAACATTTAGAGAATTAAATAGCAAGATAATTGAGAATGTTGAAAGTTGAAAGCCTGCAGCTTATGAATGAAACTCCAATCATCTGAGACTCAAAAGCTGGTGCTTTTAAACGAGCACAAATACTTTGATTCCTTAGTGAGCTCTCGAGCTTGTGACTCCCTCTGTGGATTGAGTGCTCTGGAAGGAAATAGCAAGTGGGTGAAAATCGCCTGGCTGTTCACGACTTGCAAGAAAAAAGACCTATTGAACAAGCCTCAGACGACATAAGGCCTGTAACTGCATGTAGCTTTTTCTCTCTCAGTGATGTGGCTTGTTGTGTTTCAGCCGAACGTGTTCACCACGATTGCATATTGATATATATTTTTCTACTGATTGTACCTGACCTAAGTAGGCATTGTTGATCTCTAAAGGTGACGTTCAGTGCGTTTCAAAGCCATGGCTCCTCATCTGTCTGTGGCTAGCCTACTTCAGCAGCAGTGCGATGCAGCCAGCACACATGAAAGCCAAGTCATGGAGCGCTCCTTTGGTGTTCTGTGCAGGACGCAGCATATCCATCCAGCAAGAGACTGGTATCAACAGTAATGGTGAGTGTTGGTGGCACCTATAGGAGCCCATTGTGTTTGTTGCGTATGATTATTTCCCCTGATGAAGTGCATTTTTGAAAGGTTTTCTTCTGTTAAAATAATAGATGTCAGCAACAAGCACACTCATAATCCACAAGTGCTTTGTGTCTTCTAGACTGCCCATTTGCTCCTATATGCGGTATGGTGAGCTGGCTATGTTAGACAGCCTTAAAGTTATGAACATTGGCTGTTGTGTTGTAATGCAGTCTAACTTGTGTTTCTTAGTGAACTCATTTGTGGTCTACTTCTCGCACCTAGTGTAAAGTCGAAATAGAAGAAACTCTATTGGCTTTCAATGCCTGTCAGAAGTTTCATGCCTTCATCTATAACATTGTAGCTTTGCTCTTGTATCATATTAAATATATTTTCAGTCTTCACTGTTTGTGTGTGTGTGTGTGTGTGTTGAGGCTTGTCATTGGCTTCTGAAAATACAATATCTGTAAATATGAGCACATAATTGACAACTATACACTCTTGCATGTAGCAAGGTTGTAACAATGATCTGTATTTTTCTAAGTTCCAGCAGTAACAAGGGGTTCGGTGCTCCACGTTCATGTACAGTGTATCAAGAACAGAGCACAGAAGACCAACAAGTATAAAGGGACTGCCAGTGACTGTTCTCCTGCTCAAAGTTTACAACAGCAGAAAGAGCACATTGTGATGTCAGGAGCAGCTGCTGCTTAACTTCTTAGCAGTTCACTATTCAGCAGTTCCTTTGCCCTCATTCGAAATTATTTAAGCTTTGCATGGAAGATACCAAACTATGACACTAATTTAAAGGCTGCTGTAGTGTTAGTGGGCAAATATTTTTGAGCTGAAGTTTTTAACATGTGTTTTAAGTGCCTGCGTGCCTCTACAATTACATGACAGAAATCACAGCATCCATGGTCGCCAATGGTAACTGTGTTTGTATTCTTTGTAGCACAAGAAGTAAAGCCATGGATGCAGTAATCATGTACTTAGTCGATGTAATCCTTCAGTGTACACTCATTTGTATAATACCAATGATGCCATGAGTGTATAAGCTCTGGGAAATCTATGTGGATTATTTTATTTGGAAGGAAGGGGATCATGACTACTCCTACTATATCTTAACAGTAGATTTTAGTGCTTGGGTATTATCCCACTGCCTGTCCGTCCTTCAACAGTCTACTTATCTACTGTGTAAGTGTAATTTTTTAAATGTATTTGCTCGGATAGGTTTGTTCATAATGTAATGCAAGTGACTTATCATCTATGCCGCTCTACTCAGGCTAGAAATAAAAGTATTTATTTTTATATGTAGCTATAGCATGCATTCACTTGTGTTTTTCTAGGTGCCTGTACAATTGTTTAGCCCTACAAAAGTGCTCGTATACTCTAATATTGAATCTTGCATCTTAAAATAGTTTGTTAGAGGAAGTAAGAATGTGTTTACAACCAATATTACTATCCTCAGATGAACTGTGAAAACTCTGTGGAAATTTATTTACATTTTTTGAACTTTGTGAAGGCAAATGTTGTTATGTTCTTTTATTGTGGTCCCTGTTTCATGCAAATGACACATAATTACTTCGCAGTGGCATAGTATTAGTTGTAATTTTACACATATGTGCTGAGCAACATCACAGTTCAGGCCAGCAGCAAGACATACATGCAGTGTACTGGAGCATCACCTCACATGGTGTACAGTCTTTGCCCACCAGTAAACTCAATATTTTTCAAGCAGACTAATAGACAGCTGTATGAAAACTGTGCTGATGTGCAAACTTTGAAGTCTTCTTGAGGAGTGTTTTTCATCATTTTTGTCCAAGTGAAGTAGCTACGCAAGGCCACAACTGGTGGGAATGTGGTGGTTTCCTCTCTCCAAAACCACTCCTACAAGCTGCCTCAATGTTAGCATGGGGTGAACTCACGAACTGGAAAAATAATTTGTTTTTGTTTTCTTGGCCGAAAGAGTCACTTCCACCATTGAGCCACCATGACGCGCCAGAATAGAAACTTTTAGCTAAATAAAGTTGATTCTACTTTTGAGAAGTGTTTTGGGGAAACGGCACCTATAGTTGTCAATATAAACACCGTTTGCCCCAAGGAGCTTAGTAGCTCATAATTGTATTATTCATGTATTGTCTAGAATTTACTCGCGCTGTGCCAACTTTCAGCCCAAGTGTCCTAACATGCTTTGTTAGTGGGTTGTGAATGAGCCAAGCTATGTAAATAAACAGAGTGATATTGCAGACATGTACAAAATATTGATGCACAGCCCTTTTCTTTAGCATGACATTGTCAAGGGCTTTATTCTTGTGTTCTTTATAAAAACTGCTTGTCACTGGGCAGCAGCGGAAAACTATGTATCAAGCTTTTGCGAGATGGTTCGAGAAACACCGTGTTCAGACATAACAGTGTCGGTGGATTTCTCTCGTAAGTTACTTTCTGTAGTATATTCAAAATGAGTGTATTATAATTGTTGTTTCATTACCATTCATTTTAATATTTACACCTGAGTGTATGTATGTATGTATGTATCTTTTAAAAGAGAATTCGTTTATCATTGGTGAGTAAGTTTGGTAATGATTTGGCTGAATTTGTTTGTAGTTATTTCTCTTTTGAGCCATTATACATTTCAATTTGTTTTGTACTGCATAAAAGTAAATGTAACCTTACACAGAATATGTGTGTTCGAAGAAGTTGTTTCATTTACCAACCTACAGTCATGGGCAAGAAATTGGGTAAAATGGAACGAACCTGCGAAGATTAGTTTAGAGCATAGCTACTCTACATGGCATATCTCGTACACATTGCGTTGGTTGAATATTTCGATTTCAACCTTTCAATTTTAATCAGAATAAGCAAGCTATCACCCGTGGTTGTATATATGTGTGATATTTATGCATACTGTGATACCGGTTCGCAATTACAATTAAGGTCACAAACCTAGTCAAGCTGAATACACGAATTTTGTCCATGCACCTTTGATCTGCACTAGAACTGTTGTTAATAAAAAATAAACTTCTGTTTAGAAATTTATTCTAGTGTCCAAAAGCAGTGTATCTCTTTATCACACAAATCAAATTGCCATTGTCCTGTTCCATTCTGGACAATAGGGGACCCTCTCAGCAGAACTCGATTAACTGCTATAGTTCATTTTAACCATTGACAGCGACATTACACTGAAGCGTGCAGAATGACAAATAGCGAGAGAGAAGACACAAACTAATCACTCTGTTTGCGACAGCTCTAACTGTCCGTGCTCTTTGGTATTGCTGCATGTGATGATGCCCACCGAATTAGCACGAAGGCGTGTCCCTACAAAGGCAGTCAACTTGGCTGCAAGCAGTTAGCTCACTGCATGTGTAGATTTTCTTCAAAACACCATGAAGACTGATTGCTGGTCGAATATCCAAACACGTGAAAAGTAATATACCAGGTATGATGTTGGTATTTCAGCACTGGACACTTTTGCGATAAGAGAGGATGGAGGAAAAAATTATGAACCCTGAATTGTTTAACTTTTGAAGGAGCACAGTACAGCGCTTTTGGGTCAAAAGGGGAGTGAAAGAAGCAAGTGCGAAAGCCTACTTCTCAAAAAATTAGTACCCGCCACCACGCATATTGTCAGGCCGGGCAACCTCTTGAAAAAAAAGAAGTGCTCAGTGATTCTGCGAATCGAACCAAGTACCTCCTAGATTGTAGTTGAGCGCTGTAACCGCTCGTCCACTGCAGCAGTGCTTGCATTCGTCTTATTGCTGATATATCATCATTCCTTCGAAAGAAGCCAAATGCAAAAACCTCCGGTGAAACTTTGTCAAAAATAGAAAAAATAGTTAGAATGCGTTTGCCCAAGGCTACTAGAAGATAGAAACCGCCACGTGTGACTGTATAACCGTGCGCTATTTATTCTTGTACATTACTGTCATGACGTTGGGATAGCCGGCTCTAACGTAGGCTACCTTCTCATAGTTTGCCAAATATAAATAAGAAAATAAAAATATATATCGGCCTGTGACAACGCTAATCAACTATTATGAGTTCACTGTCACTAGTGTCACTATCACTAGATGAATGCTCTGTTTGCTTCCATTATCGTTACTTAGGAAAGTTTTGGCTCAATAACTCAACTCTTCTAATTAGCATTGATTCTCACATCTAAGGACAGTCACACTTCATCTCACTTTCCGAGTGGCTCTCACTCCCATATAACGCGTACTCCACTTCTTTATGCTCTTCGAGCATCTGACGCTGCTTTGCGGAGACTTTCCCTGACGTCTGCTGGGCCAGAAAATTGTCTTTATTATCTATCAATTTCAAACTTTCGCTAAGCCGAAACGAGAGTCTCTCTCTCTCTCTCTTTTCATCCTTTTAGCATGTGTGATAACGTCTCTCGACCTCAAGACTCGTATACACGTCCCTTGCTTTGTTTGCGCACTCAAACAACGCTGGACGAAATATTTGCACCGTGTTTTGTGAAAAGCATTAGCACTGAGACACCTCCCGACGAGTCTCCCTCATTTTACGTAGACATATACCTAAGCGTAAGCGTATGCACGTTCTCGCATTCCGGCTTTATAAAAATGCTGCGGTGCATGGAACCAGCGAAATTGCGCTCACAATTTCATTTGATTACTGGTGTTATCTATTTCCGCACAATTTGTCTGCAGGCACCAAAGTCGCTCCTGTGTCTTGTAATAAGAATATTGTAACAAAGCCTACCTTTGATTATAGATATAAAACATCCTTACGTTCACCACTTTACCGTGCTAGATTGCACCGAATTAGTTAAGTAGCAGCGCAGCTTCAATGAAATGTAAGGTAATTGGTCGCGTTAAATAGGGGAAGACATTCGAGGCACATTTTCAAACATTGCATGCATCGATTTATGTGTGGTTTCATTTATGTGATGCACCTGGAGTGTTGTTTACTTGTACTTGGCGAGATAGTGCATGGATTGCTCGGTGGCTTAAGGCCATCGAACAATTATTTTTTTAGCTACAGTCGTTGATTAAAGGCGAGTGCTTGGCTTTGCACAGCCCACCAAAACGTCTATTACAACGTACGCGGCATCCCGTGAGCGCTGTAGCAGACGCTCGTGGAACTGAAACTTAGATGCAGCAAATCATTGGCTATCATCGTATACTCTCGATGCTAGACGCTTTGCGTGCTACCTTGATATTATCGGCACACACTTCTTTCTTTTCTTGTCGTTTCATCGGCTATCGTGTGTCCTCCTTGCCCTCTTAAGTGCCGAATAAGTTAAATTCATACCCGCGCTATAGTAATCCCTCCAGATAAGAGAATTTTTGGCTAAGAAAATGCGTAGTCAAAGAGAAAGCTTTGTGAATTCGGCCCCAGTATAGCGGCCACCGTACTTTTTGAGAGCCGTTAATCCTGCATGCGAATGTGCCTTCATCCAGTCTTGAGGCTGTTTTAAAGCAGCTTCATGAGGGGAGGTTACATCCAGTCACTTACGCAAGCTGTGAACTCCTAGATTGATAGGCTCGCTACTGAACTAATGAAAGAGAGGCGCTATCTCTTGTGTGGGCCATTCAAAACTTTTACGTGTACCTCTTCTTGAACCGGTTTGCGCTGCAAACTGACCACGAGCATTTCGCATACATAGGTCGGCCTAACAAAGCAACAGCCAGATGTTGCTTTTGAGCCTGTTGCTTATTGTGCACGATTTTACAGTCGATTACCTAAAGGCGTCGAGAAAATAGGTGCTGATTACCTCCGCCACATTTGACCTCTTTATTGAGCAGCGTAAGCGGTGGTGCTATTCGTTTCCCATGCTAAGCGCTACCTTTTGACCTGATAGCCTCCAAACCTGCCACTCATGTCAGTTTTGTTTGTGCACTACACCTTCTACGCTTCTAAAAAGTTGTTTTCCCGCCGCTAAACAACTTTGATTAGCAGGGGAATATTGTGGCGAAAGGACACATAATTGGTGCTTCAAGGGTGATGCGTAAGCATAAAGCACTCAAGCGCCAAATGGAAATCGAAACTGAAAAGCGGTGGGCAGATGCCACAGTGGCAGCAAAATAAACTGCAAAAGAAAAATTAGGAGTGAGCTAGAAGGCAATGGGCGGAAAAAGACTCGTGACGGGTCGAAAAAAGCACAAAGGTTTTTGAGCACCGTCGTAAAAGTTAAATTAATATTTCTAATGTCTAATAAATTCAACCCATTTTCTCAAGAAGTTAATTAGTTTATTGAACAAGGCACCGTCTGATTCATGACCATCTGATTCATCCCGCATTGAATTGGGCCGAATTGTTGAGGAACCAACCAACCGTTTGACTGGAAGAGCTTCATCCAGAGTTCCTGAGGTGGGCTTGGCCAGGCTGGGTCTCGTTGAACGTCCAGCCCCAGTAGCCTACTTCAAGGTTCGAGGACGTGACCAGCGGCACGGCTCCTGCCTGGGTGCAGTGGCCGGAAGCGGGTTCATGGACATGGCCTACCCGGTGCTGCCTTCATGGGCTGCTGCCAGATCATGACCCGCGGGAGTCACAGCCCACCATGCTGAATCAGCTGCCCAGTGTTGTGCGATGGTGGCGCACATGGTAGAACATCCGTGTGTTGACAACTGGACCAGCCGCAACCTCCGTGCCAATTGTGCCTTTCCGCACGACGACGAGCACACCACGAGGGGAGGAAAGTGTTACGAACCGTGAGGTGGTGTTTTTTGTTTCGCCCTATTATTAGGCAACTATACGCGCTCAACAGGCTTGCGCAGTAGTTTAGCCGAGCTCTAAAAAGTTTAGGACTTCCTGTCATGCATACTTACCAGTCAGCCTGTACATAAAATTTTTGACCCATTGCTTTTCTATTTTCTTTACTAGCGTGCCTTATAAAGTTCTCCCCTTTACTTCAAAAGAATTCTTGCAAATTGTTTCTCGCCAGTTAGTCACAAACAACATGACGAACGTCTCTATTTTTATCACATCAGACTTCATAATCGACAACAATAAAAAATATTTATTTGTCAGCGTGATAGAGTGCAATCCTCATTCGTCGTTTAAATAGCTCCAGTTCCTTTAACTTCAGAGTTGAGCCGAGTTTCATATTTTTTCACAGTTACGCACTTATGCAACCAAGTAAGACATCTGCACTTTTTACAGAGAATTGCTAGCCAGCCAGTTGCCTTGTTTCTAATATTGTATTCATGTTTAAAAAGCCAGTAAACGCCCCGCCACGGTGGTCTAGTGATTAAGGTACTCGGCTGCTGACCCGCAGGTCACGGGATCAAATTCCGTCTGTGGCGGCTGCATTTCCGAAGGAGGCGAAAATGTTGTAGGCCCGTGTACTCAGATTTGGATGCACGTTAAAGAACCCCAGGTGGTCGAAATTTCCCGAGCCCTCCACTACGGCGTCTCTCATAATCATATTGTGGTTTTGGGACGTTAAACCCCACAAATCAATCAAAAACCAGTCATTCAGGCAACAACCGTTGTCTTTGACATAGCTGCGACCAAAATATAGTTGTTGTCAAAACAGCACACACTGTGCGCGATCAACCTAATTGTTTTTTTTTTGCAATCATGATTTTCATGTCGTTGCGCACTCACTATTTTCGTTTGCATTCTTCGACGAAACCTTGCATACACCACCTTTTCAACTTGTCTGGTGCTGTAAAACGCATGTTTACATTCTTTCACCCGGCAATCACGTGAACTCAAAGTGTGAGCATAAGGTGTCCTTGTGCGATTGAATTGTGTTGCTGAATTGTTCTCGCCGTAGCTAGTGTCTCAGTTTTGCGGTCCCTCGACGTGCATTCAGCCACAGAGACTCCTAAACGCTGGAGAAACCTTGTCTTCAGGAGCATTTTTGTGGGTTGAAGCTAAACATGGTTACATGACTTCGCTAAGACAGCCTTGAATCAAAGCTGCGTGCTTTCTTTAACAAGTAGTCTGTAAGATGCTGAGTGGCAGGGGAGTAGGTATTGTGGGAATAGCGCCCATCGCGCAATTTGCATGCCACGTGCTGCGCACCAGTGATGTACGTGTCCCACTCCCAGACTTTAAAAGCGACAGCCATAGCGCGGCCCAGAGAATCTGCAACGAACCGCTGTGCGCGAGGGAAGAGTGTGCCCTGGTGGGGCGAAAGTTATGAGCACAGCGCGTTCCCTTACTGTTGTATCGAGTGGTCTCTTTAGTTTTTTTAGTTTCATTGAATGTTTAGTTTTGGAGTTAAACCAGCCATCATCATTTCCTTGGTAGCAAGAATGTGCGAACCCTTCATCTGGCGCCCAACGTGGATGATTCTGTCTCCTGCCAGCAAGATGGAAGCAGCGATGCAAGCATTTTGTGAGTCGCTCCAGCGGATGGACGAAATGACTGACCTTCTTTGAGGCGGAAGGAACTGTGGCCCCGATCGTCGCGGAGGGACGATGGACAACACTTCTGGCTCAGCAAACAGTCAAGTCGGCACGGCATGATGAGCAGAAGACGTTCGGCAAAAACAAGTCGGAAGAGGCCGACGACGCCGAGAGGCGGAACAACGGTGATGTTGACCCTAGCAGGCACAGCGGTGAAGCCAGTCGTGAGCCTCAGGCCGACAAAGTAAATGTCAAACAGATTGCGTTGACTGCACAGACCAAAGACGACGATTACAAGCCTGTGACAATTCTGCCCATGCACGCCACTGATAACTAAGGGTTGGATGCAGACATGAAAGACAAGCGCCAAGCCACTGATCTGAAAGTGAGTACTTCTCACAAGCTTACACATGGCGAGGATGTCGGCACAAAGGCACGGGCAGCGGAAAAAGCTTCAGCAGCAGTTGTTGTGGAGGCCACGAAAGATGCCCCTGCAGGAGGCAGAGCTCAGTGCAAGAATGCCGCTACTCCTAAGGCAAAGATTGTCGGCAAGGCCACCGTGATTATGGCAATAGAAAGCATGGACAGCGAGCTCACCCGCAAACTTTTGATGAACGACCTCGCCAGCGACGCGTGCGCAGCCGAGAGTGAGACGCTGTTGTGTGAGTACAGGCTTTGTGGTGTTCTGCGCGAATTCCAGGTAGAAGCTTCATTTGCCATGGTAAAAGCAAGGGAAACCACGGCTGATTCGAAAGATAAGGGTGTCATCAAGATATAGTGGCTGGTGACAGTGACAACGTCACGGACAAGGGCAACATCGCTGGTGAGGTCGATTTAATGGCACCCGAACTGAAGAACGTCACTTTGGGAGGCAACGATGGTAACCACCAGAATGAAATCCCTTACTCAAAGGGGGCAGTGTGTGAGAATCACGTCCATCGCGCAACTTGCGTGACACGTGCTACGCACCAGTTATGCGCGTGTCCGACTCGGAGACTTCAAAAACGGCTGCCGTGGTGCGGCCCAGAGTCGGCAACGAACCGCTGTGTGAATGTGTTGTACCCCGGATGGGTGAAGGTTAGGAGCGGAGCGTGTTTTCGTGCTGCTGTATCAAGTAGTCTTTGAGTTCTTTTTTAAATGAAAGATTAGTTTTGGAGTTAAATCAGTCTGCATCATTGCCTTGGCAGGAAGATGGAATGAAGGAGGATGATTTACGTGTTCGTGGTGCATAATGGCAAAAGGACTGATCACAGCAGAACGAGAAGCGAAGATCGAGCAACCCCAAAGTGGCATTCGGCTTAAGATCATGCATCACTTCTAAAGGCTCAAGACAATCTTTTATTGCTGGTAAAAGAACGTCTAACACAGCCTCTGACAGTTCAGAAGGACAGTACACATAATGAAAGGAAACGACCTAAATATCCAAATGTTTTAGCTACCTTAGTACCCTGTAGTTTGCCGGCAGCTTGACACAAGGCAGAACTATAAGCAGGCCACTGAGTCTGGGTGCTATGAAAGAACTAATGCAGATTTCCCTTTTCGAAAAGTGTGCTTTCTCCCTCAATAAAGCAAAAGTTGAATCAGGAGAAGTTTTTGTAGGTTGAGCTGGTTCCTAACTTAATTTAAGGTGTGAAAAGAAACGTCAACACGAGGGAGGACACGAGGCAGATAACTCTGTCCGGTGTCCTGCCTTGTTTTAGCGTTTATATTTGCAGTAGTCTTGAGGTAGCACGTCAGAAGATCTAAGAAATGCCCACATGAAAAGCAAACTTCGTTTTGCGTGTGCCTAGATTGCGTATTCTGCTCCAGTGCGCCATTTCTTGCTTTCTTGTTCCTTGATTTTTGGCTCCTACCTACCACAAAGACCCGTTGTTAATAAAAAGAATATTTTTGAATTTTCAAAGTTTTGATGAAGATATTGATTGTCACAGAAATTAACAAATTATTAGCTTGCTCGCTTTCCTTTTTCAATTTATTTACGATAGATTTATTGTTTCTTTCACGAAAGTGTTAATTTTTAAACCATTCATATGTAAACGTATTAGGCTCGTATAACATATTGAATAGGGTACCGTTCATTTCATGGCCGATACCCCACGGTGTCTTGCACCACGACTTCAAGGAACTTCCAACGAAGCAGCAATTGAACTAAAAATGACCGGACTACAGAAAATTCTCCTAAATCATAAAAGACAACGAACTAATAAAAGGAATTTCAAAGTGCAAAACTGTGAGGGGGCATAGGGTTATCAAAGAATACTTCTTGTGTCAAAAAGAAATCCGTATATGGTGAAGTGAGTGTTCATGTTGCTGACTCTCAGAGAAGGCACTCCGAGTGAATGAATGTTTTGAGAATTTGGGGTACTTCTTATGCTTTCGAATATTATTCAAAAACGCTTTTTATATGGCGAGAATAAATACCAACACGTAAACAAGAAACGATCAATATTTTCAGATTCGCGGTAGTAACAGACTACTAGAACGTAGCAGATGACAGCCGACCTGACCTGTACAAATTGAAATTTCAGGTGGTATACAGCATTAAATCTTCGTAATGGCTTTTCCAGCTTTCGAATATGGCACCACGTCGTATGCAAGGCCAAAAAAGATGGCTATAATCTGGTATAGCCCACTTTATGTTTCTGGCATCTTGAAGTTTCAAGCACTTTCCCCACAGGGGCGTCTGCGCAAGCAGCCATTTGGTGTGTGACAACACCACGCACCCGAGCCAATGGGGGGGGGGGAAGTGTTCACCTCCTCCAACGCTTCGCCATGAGTGGCTTAGCCGGGTCCAGGGAAAAGCGGATCCTGGGGGTTGAGCTGATGCTGGGTGATTGGACCTTTAAGGCTTCCCGACAGAGGCAACACTCAACTTTGGCCTTGCCTTGGCGTGACTCACCCTGGGGGAATTCGACAGCCGCCTTTTTCTGTCCCTCTCTCTCATGATCTTCGTTTTTTTCTCTCTTTCAATCTTCCTTGTCGTCTTCTTTTTTCTGTTTACTTCCTAATTTCCTGGCGGCAAAGGGTTAACCCTGTTGAGTTACCCCTCGTTGGGTAGGTATACTAGGTTTATTATTCAACCTTGTAGCTTCCGCCCGTTGGGCTACGTGGTAGGTTGCCACCATCGTCACTGAATTTTACATTTGCTGTATGGCGCACTTTTTTCCCGCCAACCCTGATCGCCACCTGAAAGAGTGGCGCCCTGAAAAAAGCTTCACACTTTCGAAACGAATGCAGTCATTTCCAAAGTACCATGCACAGCCAAAAAAAAGCAGCCCGATCAGTCTCACCTATTCTCGCTTCGAAATGGCTCACAGAAGCCATTGGCTCAGGCTACAATGTAACCAAGTTGGGAAGTGGCGACCTCCTCTTGGAGTTATGCAACAAGCTGCAATACGATAATCTATCTAAACTTGTAGCATTTGGAGAAGTCCCAGTCTCAGTAGGCCCACACAGGCCTATGAATACAGTGCGCGGTGTGGCGTCTGATGATGACCTCCTCCAGCTCTCTGAAAGGGAATTATTGGAAGGCTGGCAATACCAGAATGTAGGGAAGGTTCAAGAAATAGTCATGCGACAAGACAAGAAAGGTACTCCAACAAAACATATAATTATGACCTAGGGTACCATCGACTTACCCAATTCAGTTGAAATTGGGTACTGCAAGCTTCGAGTCAGGCCCTGCCTACCAAATCCTCGTAGGTGTTTCAAATGTCAGTGCTTTAGGCACGAATCTCAATGCTGCAGAGGGCGTGCGACTTGCGCGAAATGTAGCTCCAACAAACACATATCGGAAGAATGTTTTGCAGGAGCTCACTGTGCGAACTGCGAAGGAGACCATGCGACCTACGCGCGATCGTGCCCATCCTGGAAAAATGAAAAACAAATCCTCGAGGTCGAAGTTAAATTAAAATTATCCTTTCAAAAGGCACGCAATAGGTATGCACTCTATCAGTTCATTCTCTCTTTTGCCGATGTGACGCACTGGGCCGTGCGCCACACGTTTCCACGGCCGCAAGTGTCACAGAGGGTGAGAACACGGCCGTGCCATTAGCGCCCCCGGATGGAGCAGCCTATACTGCTCCACCACCTGACAAACTGTGCCAGAAGGTTTCCGTGTCTAGTAGACCCCGAGCCACTGTAAGCGCAGTTAGGACATAAACCACTGCGAATGTGCCTGCTGGGCAGGCAGCATCCGCCACCTCACCGGACGTGATGCATACAAGTCCCACTTCTCCTGCCCCTCCGGTGCCGAAGGATAGGGGCAACTCTTTGGAGCGTGCCAAATAAGAAAAACTCCGAATCACAGGCCCTCCAAGACACCCTGTAATTTAAGGCGACACTTCAGTACACACAGCACCACAAAACCATAAAATGACACAAATACTACATGGGAACGTTGGAACACTGCTGAGATATCTTGGTGACACTCAAGAACTTCTACAGAAACATACACCAAAAGTGCTATGTGTGCAAGGAACACACTCCAAATCTAAGCACACAAACTTCCTACGCATTTACACTAATATTAGAAAGAATGCGGATGACGCTGTCGCATCATAAGGTGGTGTTACTACGGCATTCGATCAAGGAACAACTTGTGCACAATTCACGTTTAAAAGATCCTTTGAGGTGGTGGCCATCCAGACTATCCACTTCAACAAACTGGTCACAAATTTCCCCATTTATATACCTCCGCATCACCAACTCAATAAACAGATATTCCAGGCATTCATAGATGCACTTCAAAGACCCTATGTTCTCCTCAGAGCCTTTAATTCTCATAAAAGCCTCTGCGGCGACTCTCACTGCGATGTGCGAGGTCACTTGAATGAACAGTTCCTTTTTTCTTTCAGCACGTGCTTCCTGAATCACAAAAAACGCTACATATTACAATATTGTTAACAACACCTAGTCGACAATAGACCTCAGCATAACATCTCCATCACTCCTACCTTTATTTGAATGAGAAGTAATCAATTATTTATACGGTAGTGACCAATGTTCTATAGTTCAAATTTTTTTTATTGATATCTGGCGCTTAACATCACAAAACCACCATATGACTAAGAGAGACGCCGTAGTGGATGGCTCCAGAAATTTTGACGACCTGAGGTTATTTATCGTGCACCCAAATCTCAGCACACGGACCTACAACTTTCCCGCCTCCATTGAAAATGCAGCCGCCGCAGCCGGGATTCAAACCCGCGACCTAGCAGCCGAGTACTTTAGCCACTAGACCACGGTGGCGGGGCATATAGTTCTAAGCAAATCAATATCAAATTTATGTTCTTCACGGGTTCCCAAATGGCTCACCGATAAAGTCGATTGAGAACAGTTTCAAAAATTGACTCCTATAACTGGAACTGACCTGAGCGTGTTAAGCATAGAAGCTGCCGTGGGCTACCTAATAGCTTTATTGATTTATGCTGAAACGAAATGTATACCATATACATCTCGACCGTCAGGCAAACGACAAGCCCCATGGTGGAATAATGAGTGCCGTGATGCGCGCAAAAAATCGAAATATGGCATGGAAGTTAGTTTGAGACTCGCCTACAGCCGAGAATATTACAACATTCAAGAACATCAAGTCGCAAGGAAGGAGGACGCACCGATGGGCGAGAAGAGAAAGTTGGCATAAATTATTATCAGGCATTATTTCATGCACAGATAAGGCGAGAGTCTGGAACATGGTTGGTAAGGTAGAAAGACAAAAAACACACACACTTTTCCTAGTGAACACGCAAAAGGAGAGCTTGGAAAACCAGGTGAACACTCTGGGGCGCACTTTGAAAAGGTCTCTTCGAACAGGTCTCCAGCTCATCACAATAAAGTGAAGCGTTCCAACGATGCAAAAACAGAATGAAAAAAAACAGAGATTTGAATGCAAACCCACAACAAACGATACGTACAATGAACGCTTCTGTTTGGCTGAACTACAAGCGTCACTTACCTGCTGCAATAAATTCACTTCAGGCCCGGACCGTGTGGCATATGAAATGTTGAAACTTCTTCCCACTGAAACTTTAGAAGCTCTCCTCTCCCTGTATAGGGCTATATAGTTTTCCGGCGAGCTATGCTCAGCCTGGAAGGAAGCTATCGTTATCCCGATTCGAAAACAAGGCAAAGGCCCAGTCTCAGTTTTCAGCTACAGGCGAATCGCCTAAATAGGCAGCGTTTGCAAGTTCTTTCAGAAATAGATAAACGGGCGCCTGATGCACTTCTTTGAAACTAATGGCATACTCGACCCATACGAGTATGGGTTTGAGAGGCTCGGACCACCACTGACTACCCTGTCCGTATCGAGGCACAAATTCACGACGTTTTTGTTCATAAGCATTTTTCTCTTTCTGTGTTCCTCGAAATGGTAAAAACATATGATACTACATGGCGCTTTGGCATATTGGGAGAGCTGCATCTTAAGGTGTGCGGGGTATAATGCTGACAATAAGCTACCTGTCCAACTAGACATTCTGTGTCCGAGTCGGCGCTGTGTTACCTCGAATATTTGTCTAAGAAACAAGAGTGCCACAAAGAGGTTTATTGAGCTGCACACTTTTCAACGTTAAAATAATATCATTTCGCTTGTATCTCCCACGTAATATGTTTACTGCATATATGTCGCTGATGCATAGATTGATTTCAAAACGTGCAGCATCTTAATGTGCCAACGTCAGGTTCAACTTAGGTTGAACAAGGTATCTCAATGGGCAGACGAGAATGGTTTTATACTGAACGCACGAAAAAGCACTTGCGTCTTCTTCTGTGGAAGGAGGGGCCTCCATCCTGACCTCGACATTAACCTGCATGGTCAACCTCTGTAAGTGAAGATGGGGCACAAGTTTCTTGGACTAATATTAGACACAAAACCAATCTTCATCCCGCACATCAAATATTTAAAGGATAGGTGCCTAAAAACAATGAAAATTTTAAACTTAGTGTGCGCGCATGTGCTGCCAAATGTGCTGTTTCTATCTTCCCTCTCTGCTCTCTTTCATCTACCCCATCCCTCCCCCATGCGCAGGGTAGCAAACCGGCTGCCTATAGGCTGGTTAACCTCTTGCCTTTCTTTTCCCGCTATTTTCCTTCCTTCCTTCCTTAAAATGGTGTCACGCACTACGTGGGATTGTGACAAAAATGTGTTATGAATTTATATAAAAGCTTCGTACGCACTCGCATACATTGCGGTGCTGTAATCTATCAGTCTGTGACACCATGAGCCTTACAGATTCTCGACCCTGTCCACCATCTAGGCATACGCCTCTGTACGGGTGCTTTTCGATCTAGCTCCATGCCTGTACATGGATTCGAATGAATGGTCGCTCCACCTACAGAGATGTTACGTGTAATTTGTGTACTTTATGAAAGTAAAGGCAGACAAGCAACACCCCTCTCATTTCAAAAGCAATGGTTTGTGTAGTTCTTGCTTGTTCGATAACCGTCCTTCATTGAGGCAACCCTACTCGCTCCATGTAAGGGGCTTGTCTAAAGAAACAGGTGTACCTCTTCTCGAACACTGGTTGATGACTCCTGCTGCATATCTTCCACCGTGGCACTGGCAGCTTATAGGCTGTGATGTCTCTTTTGTGGAAGTCACAAAGCACGCACCACTTGCACACATATATACATACTTCTTAAAACTACAACATAAATGCACCTGCCCTGAGTTCTTTACCGATGCCTCAAGTTTCAACACTTCTGTGTCATATGCAGCGGTAGGCAAATCCTTTTCCAAGGCCGGCGTTCCTCATCCTTATGCAGGTATTTTCACGGAGGAAGCTTATGCAATAGTGTTGGTTGTAGCACACAGCAAACAGATAAAATCAACAAATGCGGTAGTATACAGATTCCCTAGGTGTGGTTAAAGCCATGAAAACTCCTAAAAACACAGAAACCCCGTGCTGGTGTCACTTTACTCACTTTTGTGCACACTGTACACATCAAAACAAAATGTCGGTATCTGCTGGATGCCAGGGCACCGTGAAATACAAGCGAACGTTGTGGCGGAGAATCTGGATGCTTCCGCCAACGACACCACTTCCAATGCATCAATTACAATCCCTGCACATGATTTGAAACCTTTTTTAGATGCGGAGCATCTTATACTCGCGCCTTGTAGTGCGCCGTCCGCACCGCTTCTCGAACATTCGACAGCTGACGCGCGCGCATGCGCCGACGCGCCGTCGCCCACTCTTCCACCATCTGTGTATCCCTTCCTCCTCTACACACCGCGCGTGCTTCACTCCTCCACCATCTGTGCACCCTTCCTCCTCTACACACCGCGTTCGACATCTACAATTCTCCTGATTCTCCAGTGGACGCGCATGTGGCGTCGCGCTTCGAGAACATTCAACAGCTGACAGTGCATTGGCCGTCGTGCTGTATATATACTCAAGGTCGGCGCTCGCTCGCTCAGTTGCCGCTCGTCGGTTGGTTTGTACGGCGCGTCGACGTCCAAGGTCGCGGTGAAATGAATTCCAACGAATCCACAAACACAATGATCGACGTCCCTTCGAGCAGCGCCGCCCTTTCGCATACGTGTGTACGTGTTCACTCATTTAACACCCCCTCCTACAACCACGTTAACCAATTTAGCCATCGACCCAAGTAAGTCGCAATTTAACACCCCATTTCACAACCACGTTAACCAATTTAGCCATCGACCCAAGTAAGTCGCACTTTAACACCCCGTTAACCAATTATATGGTCCGCATCCTCCTCAGTGTTCCCCCGAGGGAAGCTGCGGGCAATTTTTTTTTTAAACAAAAGCTCAGGGGATGTTAGCAGAGCACGTGGGATAGACACAGACAATACAATTTCATGATATTAAGCCGCTTTTAGGTACTTGGCTGCCACTACCGAAGTCACAACACACAGAAATAACTATGGCTAAGAACAGGACATACACGCTCTAGACGTTCATATCTTCTGTCTACCGGAAATCCACCATAGTGTGAGAGATGTGGAGAACCACTTACAGTTCTCTTCAATTTCGTCCAGTGCAATGAGTTAGATGCTCTAAGAAAAAGCACTTCTTACTGCCTTACCGACAGCAGCTCCCAATTCACCCTCTCGGATGCTCATCGGTAGGAATCCGATTTTTCAACTGCAATCACTTTTAATGTTTTTAAACGATCTTCATAGCTTTTACCCAATATTTTGAGGTGATCCGTAGTGTGACCTTTGTACCGTAATTGTGTCTGCAGTGACTTCAACTACGCCATGGTTTTATTATGATGACATTTTTCCATACACTTTCCCTGCACACATTTTACGCCACTACCAAGATTTTATTACCTCTATGTTTTTACCCGCGTTAGCACCAGGAATACTAAGGCCTCTTTACAGCCACGCATCACATCCTTGTTCATATCTCTAGCCTACTGAAATGGCGCTCTTTGGCCTTGGTCCATGCGCCATAAAATGCCCCTCATCATCAAGTTAAAAGAACTTTCAGAATTCAGACTCCGTGATAAAAGTGGTGTCATGCACAATGAAATTCAGTGGACCGCCTAGAGACAACCACATGAGTGCATCATCTTTAATGATAGGAAAACATTCAGTACAGAAGACTCGGAAGAAAATGCAAATAGACGAACATGCTGTCAGTGAATCAGTCACCAAAAGAACTTTGCAGTCGTTCACTTTCATTGAAAGTTTTTTCAGGGCTAATACATTTGCTATGAGCTCGGCTTAGAATGTGGGAGTATAGTCCGTAAGAGGCAGAGAGCATAAACCCTCTCAGAGAGTGTCTCCTTCCTTTTCGCCCAGTGATCAGTCAGTAGCACTTGCATTATGCAATTATTCTTACACCGTTGTCTGACAGTGAAGTTATGTCCTTCTTCTTGCAGTAAAGCCACCTATGTGTCGAGCATTCCAGTACCGCTAGTGAAATCGATACATATACTCTCACCATTCGAAACTCATATTCAACCAAAGTTTGTTACTAGGAATAATTAATTCTGGTCTCTCTGGTGGTTCCTTCATTCTTAGTAGAAGCCACCAGAGTGACTGCGATGTTTCAGTAAGGAGGATAAAATCTAAATAGGCAGCTACAAGTCGACATATATTACCAGTGTGTTTAAAAGTTTGAGAAATCGTTTTAGAGCACTCATCATTTTTAGACTGCTATAATCTAATTCATCTGGCTGGTTTCCGTAACAAGTTCTGTGAGCTTGCCGTACATGTACACAAAGATATTTATTAGGGACATTTGTATGTGGGCAAAGTATGGGTGGTATAGTTTCAGATTTTTTAAAGGCATTCGACCGTGTTAACCGTAGTACTTTGTTAAGTTATAAACATGGCAATAAATAAATACCCAGATGACAAAATCATATGATCATTAATAATTTTACCGAAGTGCATCTATGAAATTCGGACAATTTGTGATACAGCCAAGTGCATTCTATTCACAGAGAACACCAGTGTTTTTTCTTCAGGGAACTTCCAAAAGGACCGTAATAATAGTGGTAACGAAGCTCAATTGAAAATAAAAAACTGAATAACTCAAAACCACTTAAAAAGTTTGGCAGATCCTACGTACCTGGGAATCAACTTCATGCGAAGCACGCGGAGGGAAGGTGACCGTGTTGCATTTTTTTGGAGCGACACCTCATGAAATGACGCTATGTATATGTAGAAATCTTGCATGGCGAGACATATGTTGAAAAAATGCAGATGTTTATATAACCAGTTTTCCACTTGGACAATGAGGTCAGCTGGAAATGTGTTTTAGCCACACCAGAAGCTGATATGAAGCGGTGATGCTCGCGAAGATGCTGGCCCTTGACACTGCAACCTAAATAAGTTTCAGCGCATGGCACCTCAATAGAATTGACGTTAACCCGACGTGACGGCTGTATGAAAGACGTACACATGTAACGTTAATGAAATTGGGTAGGCAGCACTGCAACTACTATTGACTTTCACAAAGATTAGTGTCTATTAGGAAAGTAGTTCTGAGAGCTCGCGTAGCTCAGTGGTTGAATGCTTGACTGCCACGCAGAATGCTTGTGTTCGATTCCTGCTGGGACCCTGAAATTAATTATTTGCATTGGTTGGGTGATAAACCAACCTATGTCATGTTTTTTTAACACTGATATTTATTCTACGCTTTTGCTGGGTCGACGCTACCAATGTCAGGTATGGCTTAAAGCTCACGCGTTAAAATTGCCCATGCGTGTTCTCTTCGTTCCTGGGTTATATACTAAGTGTCAATCACCTATGGCACATTCGAGCATACCAGTGGCACATACCCGTCTTTGGGTATGTGCCTCTGTCTGGCGGGAAGTGTTTGACGACGTATGCACGATGGGATTGTGACAATAATTTTGTTTTGATTAGCGCGTCATATTTGTGAAACCCTCGTATCCTCCCATGCTAATTATGGTTCACGCCAAGTCAAGGGGGTGACTACAAGAGCAGCTGAATGTAAGCAACTAGATAGATAGATAGATAGATAGATAGATAGATAAATAGATAGATAGATAGATAGATAGATAGATAAATAGATAGCTCAAAGAAGCCGAAGTATGTTAAGAAATGCTTCGCATTTAAAACTATGAACCATCTCCCTGAAGGAATTTATGAAGGGGCGTGAATCAGCAGCAATGTGCAATGCGTTGACCCGGTTGAAACGAGCGTCGACGTGAGTGCTCAAAGAACACTTTGAAGTGGAACTCGCTGTGGCGTTTACTGGAGTATACGTTTGTTTGAAATGCAAAAACACGGGAGAGCGGACGCGTTGAAGACGCTTCCTCGGCTCGCATCTCGTCGGTGTTACCCGCGTGCAGTCAGTATTCTCGAACGCAATCGGCGTCCTTGACTCGCACCTCGTTGGTGTCGTTGGTATTCTACTGCCGACGCTTGCGTTCGGCTTCTCTGACTCGCGCCTCGTGGAATGTTCAAGGCGCGACTTCGCCAATCGCGAATGCGATCGACGAATGCGATGGCCGGATAAGGTATGCGCACACTAGTGGGAAGCATGTCCCGGCGGCGTCCCCGCCCGTAAGCGTGATCGCGCGGCAAGCAGGGGCGTGCTGTCCACATTGCCGTTCCACAGGACCACAACCGGGCTAAACGACGGCGCGCGAGCGCGTGCAGTGCGCCTACGCGCGGCTTCTCACCAACAAATGGAGAGAGGTGGCGCAGGTAAGGAGATCAATCAATCAATGAATAAGTTTATTTGGCATTCATTAAAGCAAGATAACAAACACGAGGACTAGAACAAAAAGCTGCTGTCAAGCAGCTTGACAAAGGTTCTTTCCCAGTTCCTGACAGCCAAAGAAAACATTGTACCATGCATACAAACACCTCCTGTTCTACATTTCTAATAGACTTTTCATGTAGTCATATGTAGCAGAGCAGTTAAAAAAGTAAAAAAATATATAAAACGTAATAAATGACAATTAAGATGTACAATGTTTGGTTGCACAAAACAAAAAAATTGTAAAATAGTGCATCACGAAAGCAGACATGATGTACAGTAATGACTGTGCACAGATTATTTTACACAAATGAGACCAATTTATATGCGCTATATGGACTATTAAGCATTTATATATACACATGATAACTGTTTCGTAACAAAAAAGAAGCATGTGAACAAGTCAACACTGAAAAAACTGATAATTTCACAACGGAACATCTAGCTGGCATTGTTTTATAGTAAACCCATAACACGCACTAGTGCCCCGAAGACAAGTGCCCAAGTAAATACTGCTTGATTGCGTTTTGTGAAGAATTTTCTGAGTGAATGCTATTCTTTTCTTGTTTATTGAGCACGCATGACACATAGTATGACAGGCTGCTAATTCTATATTTCGTGCATGAAAAAGGTATGAGTCATTTGTCTCTTTCCCTTATGTTGTATGAAATACCTTTGTGTATAGTCAGATTGCGTAACAAGAAACTGTGGTTGTTACTTAGGGAAGTATTTTTAGCATTTTAAAGTGAAGGTGAGATTAACAAACTCGAAAGTGGACGGATCATTAGGGTGAAAAATAACTTTCCAGTATAGGCTTCATACTGAGCATTTTCTGTGTGGTGAACTGCTTTTTTTTCTAAAGCAGACACAGCCTATGTAAATTAACTTTTGTAGTGTCACCCCATACTAAGTGACAATACGTTAATGAGGGCTAAGTAGGCTGTTATAAATTATTCGTTTAACGCTCCACGGTAAAATATAGCGCAGTCAACGGAGCACCCCACAGGCTCTCGCTAAACGTGTGACAATATAATCAGCACGATTATTCCAGGTGAGATGATTATTAAAACAACTTCCAAGGTTTTGACGTTTGACGCAAGTTCTATGCGATCAAACACAAGCTCTACTCTGAAATCAATAAAATCATGTCGTTGTGGCGGGGTGAAAAGGACCGCCTTTGTTTTTGATTTATTCAGTTTTAGGGAGTTAACAGAGCTCCATTTGGCCAACTGCTTTCGTGCAGCATTAGTGATGACCGAGAGAGTGTTTATGTCATTCGACCTCACAAAAATGCTAGTTTCATCTGCGCAAACTATGAAGTTTGCGTCATTTTAAATGTTTGATTTGTCATTGACTTGAATGTTGAATAAATTGGGCCCCAGTATACTACCTTCCGGTACTGCTTCAGTTATTTCTTCTACTGTAGGATGTTCTGACATATTGGCAACACATTGCTTTCTGTGCTTTGGATACGGAATCATAATGCAAGAGGAGTGCCAAGAAAATCGTAATACTCTAGTTTTGTAAATAAAGTGCGGTAATTCAGGCTGTCGAAGGCCTTGGAGTAGTCAACAAAGATACCCAACAGATATCGTTCATTTTCAAAACTTCAGTATTAACTCTTTTTTTAGCAGAGCTAGCTCTGTGGACATTTTTTCACGAAAATAATATTGTAGCGCCGTTATGATCGAGTGTTCGTACAGAAAGCCGTCATTCTTTGGAAATTATTTTTTCTCATCCTTTTGATATAACAGGAAGAACGGACACGGGCCGATGATTCCAGAATACATTTTTATCGTCAGATTTCAAAGTGACGCTATCTTTAGCACACTGCATTTCCTGGGGGAAGATTCCAGTAGAAATTTAAAGGCTAAAATTGTGTGTAAGTGCAGGTGATGTAAGCCACAAACTTTATCGGCCTTATCTGTAACCCGTTTATGTCACGTGCCATGCTATTATAAGAACACAAAAACTTGAAAGACTTCTTCTGCAGTTGTGGACAGAAAAAAAGCCGTATGAGCTTTTCGTAGACCTAGAAAGTTTGTGGTGGCAATATTAAATTCACTTTTTTTCTAAACTTTCAAAGTAATCGTTAAACTTATATGCAAGTTCTACGCCCCTTATGATTCTGTCATTATGTATTAGCTGAAGCTCATTATTCTCTTGATTCTTGTGGTTTAATAGGTGGCCAATTTCACGCCAAAGTAAGTCGCTACAACTGCCTATTTGACTTAAAAAGTTTTCCTAGTAAACTTTTTTAGTATGTCTTAGGAACTTAGTTACCTAGTTGAGATGCTTCTTCAATGTCGTAAACTTACTTGGGTCTCTTGTTTTGACAAAGCAATAGTATAGCGAGTTGTTTTACTTATCGTGATCGCGCAGTCTTTATTAGGCCAAGGTTTACGACAATTCGCGCATTTTTGCAGTTTTAAACTTGATACACTTCTCATAGACACCTTTTAAAATGTGTAGAAACGTGTTATATGCTTCATCAGGGTCAGTACACTGTAACAACGTGTTCCCACTTACGTTTCCGATTTCATTTTGCAACATGCTTAGTGTTTTAAAATTTATTTCTTGGGCAACAAAAGCCTTAGAGTGGTGAGCCCCCCGCGACGGCGCAGCCAATGAACAAAACATAAGGATTGGCCAATGATCACCCGAATCAGCTACAATGGTACCTGCTTTTCTGTCTTCATTAGTACAGTTTGTTATGAAAAGGTCAAGGAGGCTATCCATAGTGTTGCTAAGGTGTGTAGGTGCTTTTATCGCATTTGTACAATGAAGTTACAGAGGAATAGGTTGAAGATCACACGCACTTTTGGTATTTTGCGAAAGCCTAGTGAAGTCTTATGAAATTTAGCACCCTTTTGAGAAAAAGAGAGCATGTGCGGGTATTTTCGCTTGGTGGGTGGTACTAAACAATGAAAACATATGTTTTACATTGTACGCTTTGAACTTCGTAGTCTGGCGTTATAAGAGAGAATTCTGGTAGCGTCGTACATGACAGTTCACTCGATATCAGCTGTAGCACGCCTCCACCACGACGTGTTGGCCTGTTTATGAAGAAAGTTTGATATCCTGGAAAGCAAAGAACGTCATCATGTTTATACCTAGTTTTTGATAACCTTAATAATCAAACCTGAAACATAAATGCATAAAAACAAAATATACTCATCGTATTTATTTCTCGCGGACTGCACACTGCAGTGTAAGAAATTCATATTGTCACCACGAATTGCAACATCTAGTTTATGAAGCATGGTTAGTACAAGAAGCCAGTGGAATGCAGAAAGTGGCCCTCACAAGTGTGGGATTAGCTAGTAGATGTTTGGTTGACCATCTTTTCTGGGTCAGATTGACATGCAATCTACACAGCTCGGCATATTTTCGTTTGCAGCGCAAAAACTTTGCCACCCTTAGCGCACGCAAAGCGCCAGTTAGTTCCCGTTTATTGCTATGGTCATACCGAGCAGTAGCTTTAATCGTGAGCAAACGTGCTCGTTAACATACACAGGTTGTTTCTTCGTGTAGCCGATGTCCGATGTAGTGAACCTACTTTTTCTTGCCATTTCGACAATAGCATTTCGCTTAGCACGTTTGTTAAAAACAACTAAAATGTTAGGGTCAGAATTAGCATTCCGTGTAGGCAACCTGTGGCATATTTCTATAACATCATTTAATATCGGTACGCCAATCACATTGGCCGCTTTGTCAAGTATGCCTTCAAGGCTTTCATTGTTCCTGTGCTGCAATGCTCAATGCATTTTCATGGGCTTTCTTTTTCAAAGCTACAACTTCTTGCAAGAGAGCTTCTTGTGCTCTCTGAGAGAGGAATTTTCTTTTCTCAGTTCAGTGCATTCATTTTTTCACAGATTTAAACTCTTTGCTAATGAAAGATATACTGGTTTTCATCTCCGTTATTTCTTTACGGAAGTCGCGCTTCAAGGCAACGAAGTAGGCATTCACGTACGAGCTAGGAGGGACAGATAAATTGCTTAAGGAGCTTCGGCCCTAAAGCACCAGTACTCTGCAAATGCTAGCAGGAGTAGAGGCCATTGCATTGAAGTATATTATACACCAACACAAAGAATGAGAAATTAAGAAATTTCGTATAAAGTACAGTAAAGAAATGCTGTGGTTAGGGCTTCCAGTTTTGCTAAATAGAATTAGTAACAGGCAGCATTCTAACATTCGACAGACCTTGTTTGAAGACCTACGGAGACTTTTCCACAGAATATTGTTACCATGAACTTGTCTCCATATTGTCGCCTTCTATTTGTCTTTCCTTTTCTTTGCCCTTAAAGAAAATATTTTTGAACGTTTTTTGATAATGTTTTAGAAAAGAACGTTTTTTCTCTTGAATGAATGATAGCCATGTGCAATATAATTTCTGGACATTATACCTTATATATTTAGCTGTTTGTTGCCACCATTTACACTTCAATACGTTTAGGGTGGTGAGACACGATCAAGCTGAATTTTTCTTAGTCTCTCACAACATTATTGTTGTAAGAACACAATGAAGGGAAGGAAATAATTTAATAATAACTTTCGAGTGAAGTAAGGGCTCTTACAATGAGCCTTTTAATTATATTTATGGTAACAGTATGACTTTAGAAGCAATTCTCTCGTCGAATCAAATTTTCGGTCTCGCTGATGATTCATCGTTCGAATCAATGTCTTATAATGTCTGCAGTTGGTCTTGCACAAACAAAAGTTGTCGTTTATATAGTCTCGACCAAGGCTCATTAGAAATAATGCGAATTCATATATGAATACAAACTTCAAGCGTCTTTAAGGTAATGTCACCGCTCATAATAAGGTCATTGCTTGCCAATTGTCCCGGTCATTTTGACAACCATCTCAAGATATTTGAAAAAAAAATTGTGCTCACTTACTTCATTGAAAACAGTGAAACGATAGAATATTTCCGAGAGAAAAAAATGCTAACGTGGCTGCCCTCTGAACTTCCCGGAATGTCGTTTGTGTGCTCTGTGGAAATATTTAGTTTAAAATAACGCTGCTTCTTTCTAATAAAGCATTGGTCTACAAATGAAGTAAAGTTGGTCTACAAATAAGTAAACCGGCACATACGCCTGCTAGAATTAAGCTAAAATGTGTTAAGTTTGCCTTTTTCTATTGTAATACTGCACTCTGTTTAAATATCTGAGTAGTAATTTTTTACTTCAAAGTAGGTATAGATTGAAAGAAAAGTATTTTTATATCTCTCATCGTGCTGAACTTTACGAGAAATAACCGACAAACTCCGCAGAATATGTCATTTTTGTCCACTACGAGACGCAATTTGCACCATGGAGTGGTCCAATTAAAAATCACTGTTATACTTAGATCGAAAGATAACGAGCTGTTCTTTTTATATGGCAAATATTATCATTATAATTTTCGTTTTAAGGAAGGAATTATATTTGAACTTTCCTTTTGACGTCAATAAGGAATTTCAAGGCTGCAGTGGTCGCATCACCAAATGGAAAGATTCAAATATTATTGTCTTCCTTAAAACAAAAAAAAAATGTTGATAAGATTCGCCGTATGAAAAGGAATGCTTATTTTATCTCGATTTGAACATAAAGATGATTTTCAGTCAGACCACCACATGGTCGAAAGGGCGCCTCATTATAGACAAAAACGACGATGCTGCAAAAATCTGATTTTTCCTTGTTTAATTTAGCAGCTTTAACTGCTCAAATGTTTTTTTTCATTAAATAAACATTTTGTGTATAAGTATTCTAAACTAAAGTATTCACACAAAGTGTCTTATTGCAATAGGAAAAATTCAAACACAACACATTTGAGCTCCATTCTTAGAGGCATATGTGCTAGTAAAATTGCACTAATATTACGGAGCTTCAAATATCTTACACAAGCCCCTTCGTCAACTATTAGACAAAATTTGACATAGAAAAAAATAGATGTACCTCTTAAAATAAATTTTTCCACAAACAACACAGAAACTACTTTCCGGGAAGCTCAGAAGGCAGCCACGTGATTAAATTTTTTTTCTCGGAAATAATCTACCGTATTGCCGTTTTTTTTTTCAAAATACATTTGAGATGGTCGTCAAAATTGCTGGGATATTGGCATAGAATTGCCCAACACACAACCTACTTTCTAGCTACAATTTGAAACACATAATTTGCTAAATGTGTAAACTGCTATATATAGTTTACCAGACATATTCAGACAAAAGAACATTAGCGAAAACTTTATTATCACTCATCTCGCTTCACTTGCATTCAAGTATAAGAATAAAAGGGGCACAAATAATAGGTATTTTATAATCACTCGCATGTAACTTCCAAAATCCGCCGCATTCTTTAGAAAGACGTCGTATTGCATAGTTACGGAAATGTCGACCACCTGGGTTTATTTACAGAGACGAACAACTGCCCATAACTTGAAATAAGATGATTCCACTGATGCAAAGATTGCGCGTTGCATTGACTGAAACCAAACCTGATCATTTCACGACAGCAAAATGTATATTCTCATTTTTTCATTCAACACCGCAAAAACTGTCCTGTGGTGCCAGTAAAAAATTTAACCATCCGATGCACTACCCATTGCTGGACGCAGTCGACAATTTTCTTGGTTGGTGTTGAAATATTCGCGTTTTTTTTACGTTTACCTGCGTTATACTGAATGAAAATACTGTGGGCATTTAGTATACGCATCCTCTTCACCGGTACATTATCATCATTATCATGTGTGGCTCATGCATCCCCATCGTTGTCGCGTAGCATCATCATCTTGGTCCGATCATCTCAGCTGTCGGCTGCCGGTTCTTCGGGCCTAATAAAGGTCTTCCAAACCAAGACTCCATACGTGGTGGAGCGTGCTGTTGGATCCCCCGCCATCCTCTCGACCACTCTACCCCCTGGAGCTACGTTCAGGTCGCCGCTTGGGCCAGGTGTCCGGAAATATGTCGCACCAAGAAGAGGTCGGTGCTGCAGCCGTTTCCACTCCGCCACCGCGTGCCGCGCCTTTTCACGTCATTAACAGCCTCCAGCGTGAGCCCCATCCCTTCGCTGGTATGCGCGGGGAAGATGTGGAGGAATGGCTGGACGATTTCGAACGGGTCGGCGCTGCTAACCGGTGGGATAACACCTACAAACTCGCTTACGTGTCATTCTACCTCACGGGTGTCGCGAAGACGTGGTTCCTCAACCACTTCATGGACATCCCCGACTGGTCAGCCTTCAAAGATCAGCTTCGCCATGTCTTTGGAACACCGGCTGTCCGTTCAGCTCTCGCAAAGAAAGCTCTTGCGACTCGGAAACAGCACATCAGGGAGTCGTATACATCCTACATCGAGGATGTCCTTTCACTTTGCCGCCGGGTTGACACCCCAATGACAGAGTCAGACAAGGTACGCCAGCTTCTTAAGGGCATTGGACCCGTCGCATTCAATGCCCTTGCAATCCAGAATCCGGCTACCGTTGCTGACGTTGCGACAACCTGTCAGCGCCTCGAAGAACTTGAGTCGATGCGCCTACAACCGGACAGTGACGCGGCCCGTATTACGACTGATCCAAACCTACGAGAAACGATAAGGGTGATAATACGCGAAGAATTAGAATCAATGGGATTCACACTACCATCAGTATCTACCATTCAGCCTTCTTCAACGTCATTGCGGGATGTCATCAGGGAAGAGCTCACGTCCATGACCCACATGGCCAACCTGCAGCCCATTGTCTCTCGTACTCTACCATCGTTCCCGCACACCGCCGCCGCACCACCAGGCACCGTCAGCTCGACGTCCCCGCCACGAACGTACGCGTCGGTTGCTGCCGCACCTCCCACAAGCTTTCCCACGAGCTTTTCATCACCACCGCGTGAGCCGTCACCTGTCCCTCTGACTTCTCTCTCTCCTGGTGCAGTTAGCGCAAGCTACTACACTCCTCATCGATCGACTCGGCCTACGTGCTATTATTGCGGCTATCGCGGTCACATTGCACGCTTTTGCCGCAAGCGCCAGCAAGACGAGCGCCGAGGGTATGACATACGCGAACGGGACTATACCGCAGGAGCCTTGTACCAGGGTCGCCGTTATTCGTCACCGCCGCGTCAGTCTCCATCTCCGCCAGCATCGGGTGAACTGCGCAGTAGTCACCGATCAACCCGACGCCGTTCACCGTCGCCTTACCGTCGCTCTTCTTCTCCTCTTCAGCCCGCTTTCCTTACTTCTGATCGGCGTCCGGAAAACTAAGCGATGCAGTTTTTGGAGGACAAACTGCATTCCAACACAAGACCCCAATTCCTCCAGCGCGCCCCTACAATATGATTGCGGTCACAGTTGAGGGAGTGGACGTTGATGCTTTGGTGGACACTGGGGCTGCGTTTTCTGTTATTCGTGCTGATTTGTGTGCCCGTCTTCGAAAAGTCACGACGCCTTATGATGGACCGACACTGGTTACAGCCCAGGGAACAATGATTCGCCCTTCCGCTCTCTGTACTGCCCGTGTACTAATCGACGAAATTCTTCATCATATAAAATTTGCTGTGCTATCCCCGTGCTCCCATGAACTCATTTTAGGCTGGGACTTTCTTTCCTCTGCTTCTGCGGCTATTTGCTGTGCACAACGTGTCGTCCATCTTACTGACACGGACCACTTGCTCAACGACGAAACCTACAGGCCACTTCGACTCATCGCTGCAGTAGACATCGAGTTACCACCAAACGAACATCAATTAGTGACAGTTTTGTCCAACGACGTCGACTCTGGTGACATTTTGGTCACTCCGTCACCGTATTGCCTTAATAAAGGCATAGCTCTGGCATCAGGTGTGGCTCGCTTCAACGATGGATCAGCTGTCCTCGCTGCTACGAACACCACACCAGATAAAATTTTACTGCCACGGGGCACTACTGTCGCCTGCGTTGCCGATCTGGAGCCTGTGTGCGTCGTGCCTCTTACCCCTGCCTCCTCTAAAGGCCATCCTGGAGATCATGCTGCTTCCTCGGCCTTTACAGCAGCCATCAACAAGGACTTGACAGACTTGCAGAAGCAGCAGCTGCTTGATTTGTTGCAAAAGCATTGCAAACTCTTTTGACGTTCATTCATCCAGCCTGGGTCAGACAACTGCTACAGCACATCGTATTCAGACTGACGGAACATCCATTGTGCATCGTCGTCCGTACCGCGTCTCCCTAGCCGAACGAAAAATCATTGAGGAAAACGTAGACGATATGCTGCAACGGGAGATAATCCGACCCTCAACCAGTCCTTGGTCGTCTCCAGTGGTTTTGGTGCGTAAAAAAGACGGTTCCGTACGATTTTGCGTCGATTACCGAGCACTCAATAAGATCACTAGAAAGGACGTATACCCCATGCCACGCATCGACGACGCCCTAGATTCCTTACAGGGTGCTGAATACTTTTCGAGCCTCGACTTGCGTTCAGGCTATTGGCAAATCCCCATGCACGAAGATGATAAAGAAAAAACTGCGTTTGCAACGCCGGACGGCCTATACGAATTCAATGTTATGCCGTTCGGTCTATGCAATGCGCCCGCAACTTTTGAGCGCATGATTGACACCGTGCTGCGTGGCCTGAAATGGAAGACTTGCCTATGTTACCTCGATGACATTGTTGTCTTTTCATCGACGTTTTCTCAACATTTGCAACGCTTGGACGAGGTCCTGACTTGTCTTGCGGGCGCTGGTCTTCAAATTAACACCAAAAAGTGCCATTTCGCCAGCAGATCTATCAAGGTACTCGGTCATATTGTAAGCAAGGACGGAATTCGCCCAGACCCTGATAAAACTGCTGCAGTCCTTCGCTTCCCTCGCCCTGACAAACCAAAAGATTTGCGAAGTTTCCTTGGTCTCGCCTCTTACTTTCGGCGATTCATACAAAACTTTGCCTCCATAGCCGCACCACTTCATAAGCTACTTGCTTCCGGTATGCCCTTTCAGTGGTCTCAGGAATGTGAATCAGCTTTCGACAGGTTGAAGAGTGCCCTCACGACCGACCCTGTACTTGCTCATTTTCACGATGATGCACCGACCTTCCTGCACACAGACGCTAGCGGCCGCGGTTTAGGAGCCGTGCTCCTGCAACGCGACAACTCTTCGCGAGAGCGAGTCGTTGCATACGCCAGCCGCGTCCTCTCCGCAGCCGAGAGGAACTACACGATCACCGAGCAGGAGTGCCTCGCCATCGTTTGGTCAGTACAGAAATTTCGTCCATACCTGCATGGCCGCCATTTCACCATTGTGACCGACCACCATGCTTTATGTTGGCTTTCGACACTCAAGAACTTGTCGGGACGCCTCGGACGCTGGATTCTACGCCTCCAAGAATATGATTTTGAGATCGTGTACAAGTGTGGCAGGAAGCATAGTGACGCCGATGCTCTTTCTCGCTGCCCACTACCAGCGACTCCACTCGGGGTTTCAGCCGTCAATTTGCACAACACGCCCTCGGAGTCCACGTCTACGGCGGTTTCCTCTCTCGCCTCTATGGACCAGCTGCCTTCGGACGACCCGCACGATTTTCCTTCTCGACAGTTGGCTGACCCATACTGTCGACGTATTATAGACTACCTCACTGGCAGTTCCCGTCCACCTAATGCAAGGCTGCGTCGCCAGCTCTCGCAATTTAAGCTGGACAACTCGGTGCTGTACCGCAAAATTTACCATCCTGACGGTCAGCGCTGGGTTCCCGTTCTACCCCGATCGCTTCGGTCCGAAGTCCTCAGGGCACTTCATGACCATCCGACTGCTGGTCACCTTGGTTACCATAAAACCTACGATCGCCTTCGAAGTCGGTTTTATTGGCCAGGCATTACCACTAGCGTAGCTCGGTACGTCGGGTCCTGCACTACCTGCCAATGTAGAAAACTACCAACATCTGCTCCCGCCGGTAAACTACAGCCTCTTCCGTGCCCAGCCACACCATTCGAAGTTGTAGGCGTCGATCTTTATGGCCCCCTCCCAGTCAGTGCTGCTGGAAACCGGTGGATAGTAACAGCCATTGACCATTTGACGCGCTACGCCGAGACGGCATCCGTTACTACAGGTTCAGCTTCTGAGATTGCCGATTTCATCCTCCGAGCCATTATACTGCGTCATGGTGCTCCACGTGTGTTGCTCAGTGACCGTGGAAGGGCCTTCCTTTCACAACTAGTGAACGAACTTCTTCAGGCCTCCGGCACAACTCACAAGACTGCCTCTAGTTATCACCCCAGACTAACGGCCTCACTGAGCGATTCCACCGCACTCTTGCAGACATGATCGCCGCCTATATTCAACCAGACCACAAAAACTGGGACGTTGTTCTCCCATTCGTCACTTTCGCCTACAATACGGCCATTCAGCGAACAACCGGCTACTCGCCATTTTACCTAGTTTATGGACGCTCCCCTACTACTTTCCTGGACGTCTCCTTCTTTACCTGCCAAGTGAATTCATCTCCATCCTCTTCAGAGGAATACGTTTCACGACTCGCACAGTGCCGCCAACGAGCTCGTATAAACACTGAAGCCCGCCAGGAAGACAGAAAGCTAGTTTATGATGAATCGCATCGTGATGTATTCTTCCAACCTGGAGACGAAGTGCTCCTTTTGACGCCTGTTTGCACACCTGGTTTGTGCGACAAATTTCAGCCTCGGTTTATTGGACCGTACACAGTTCTTGAAGAGACTTCACCAGTGAATTATCGCGTGACGCCACTTGTAGCCCCAGCAGATCGCCGTTATCGAACTACAGAGGTCGTCCATGTCTCCCGTATGAAGCCCTTCATGCGACGTTCTTTGTCCCCTTGACTTGCCGCGGCCAGGCTGGCCGCTTTCACGTGGGGGGAATTGATGTGGGCATTTAGTATACGCATCCTCTTCACCGGTACATTATCATCATTATCATGTGTGGCTCATGCATCCCCATCGTTGTCGCGTAGCATCATCATCTTGGTCCGATCATCTCAGCTGTCGGCTGCCGGTTCTTCGGGCCTAATAAAGGTCTTCCAAACCAAGACTCCATAATACACATATAGGTCTCTGTTAGTACTATGAATTAAATCGGCACTGCCTTCACGTCAGGTGATGATCTGCTTATGAGCGCCTCTAGACCAAGTTTTAAGCGTGCTCATGAAACCTTACACGCCACTTTGTCCTAGAAGTGACGTATACTGCTACTCATTACAGCCGTGCATAAGTATAGTGGAATTTCGATGACTTGGCTTGGCTGGTGTATAGAGTAACGAGGCCAGGAATAACCACCCATGAAACAGGCACAGACCACTTTTGGCGTTGGCGTACTCATTGCAGTAGAAATACAGAGAAGTTGTATAGTGACACATAATCTCATTGTAACTGCTTGTTATTTCTGAAAATAGCTGAATAAATCAAAATAAAGGTAGTTAAGGGTATAGTCACAGCTACTCCTTCAAAAGCAGAAGTACGACAGCTTTCACTAATCTCGAAAAAAAGGGCTTTTGGGATCAAAACTGCAGCTATCCGGGAAATATGTCTGTGATTTAGTAAGAAAATATATTAAGAAAATTTAGGTGCTGGCCTCTTTAACGTACACCTAATTGTAAGTACATAGTACTCATGCAATTTCACCTGCCTTGAAATTGCGCCCGCCACGATTGGGATTCCATTCCGCAACCTGCGGGTCGACCTTGAGACCACGGGGGCGTGTAATGAAAAAAAGTACACGTTAATATAATTTCTGCCGTCCAAACAGTCCTCACGTTTGAATGTCCTATTATCAAATCATCTCTGTTACTGGAAACTATTCTGCAACTGTTATAGTCCTTCTCTGCGCAGGATCACACCTCGGTGACAGCTGCGATGATGACAGCCAGTGCCGCTGGTTCACGCAATTTGCGGTTTGTTTGCGTGGCTGGTGCCAATGCGCGGACGCCTACATTGTAGCTCTAGGAGGCAGTGAATGCATACCAGGTGAGCGCAAACCGAGTTACGCAGTCTTTCTAAATGTGAAATTACCATTTTTTTGTTCTTATCCGGTATGATGTTTAACAAATGGGATGAAAAAACACGATGCCCTACAATTTGGAATATTTTCCCCTGGGCATGAAGCATTTCGCAGGCACCCGCATTTACAGAAAGGGCTGCCACCAGGTCTGAAAATTTTGAGCTGATCAGCGTAATACACGCACTGGGAATCGAAGAAAAAAAGATTTCCTGGGCGAGTGAGTTTGGACCCGCTATACGTGTCCGCGGTAAACGTATGGTGTGCAGGGCACGTAGAGGGTTCAAGCGCACCATTGCACCTATGTGGCTTACAATATTATTGATTACTATCATGCTTGCTGAAATATGGAAAAGTATAAGCCATAAAAAGAGGCTCATATTCAAGCTAAACGCCGCATGCCCTTTGTCTTACGGGCGTGCGCCCGAAGCAGAAGACTACGGGATGATGCATGACAAATAATGGCCCTACGTGGCTGTGAGTTCTCTGACATCTCTCTTCTACTTGGACATCTGTGTTCCCCAAAAAAGTACCCCCCTCCACAATAGCATGTGATACTGGGATAACTATGTGACGTGATATGTACAGTTTGGTAATTTGTGTCTTGATAAGTAAATAAAACTTAGGAGTAATATTAGGACGCCCAAACGAAAAGCATGGTGCTTTTTATTTTTATTTTATAGAAAATAGCGGCAAGATGCGCAACTCAATTGCCTTAGTTTCGAAAAAATTCTGCCAAGAGCTCGCACGTGCAACAGTAGTGAGCATAAAACAACACGGAGACTTAGGCTTGGCTCTACTGGTAGATTCCTGCCAGCGTAATGCAACAGGCATAGTTCTTGGCAAGTAAGAATATTATATATATTTGTAAGAAATCAAATGGGTACGTGTTATTTTTTCTGTCTCTTCGTGTAGTCTTCATTCATGTTTAGCGCCATTTTCTGTCAATTTTGTTTCATTTTCCCTGTGGCGTGCTTTACCTTGCCATTTATCGCATGGCTAATTTAATGAACCAATCAATACAGGGTGTTTCCCCTAAAAACCACCAAAAAATAGTAGTTATAAAATAAGCCCTACGCTTCTCGTTCGTAGTTCTATGTTGCGTGTCAGAATATAATTTTTGACCAGCCAAGCCCGCTCAGTAACAAAAACAGCCTCATGAATGTTTTAAACACTTGCTTTACAGAAACAAAATCAACACAAAACTGAGTGCCAAAATAACAGAGTTTGCAATTTAGTGTAGATATTGACGCCGCCTAATTTATTTCAAACGTTTTTGTGAAGCACGCAAAGTAAAAAATTACCGCGTGGTTGCCGCTCGACGCGCTGTGCTTTATTGCCCTGAAATTCAACTTTAACAAATGAGCAAGGGCTTCTCACGTACTAAAGTCTCTTTAAGAGGCTACGATCGACGTTAAAAGCCAGTTCTGGCAATTTGTTGTGGTTCGGGGATCTCAATAAAATTCACTACGTTTTGTTCGTTTGAAGGTTGGCATCGTTCATGCCAGATTGCAGGCATGAGTATTTCGCAATTTCTCTTTAAATAACTTTTATTACTTGCCTCCAAACGCTCACCTCGCTTGACTCACTCACGCGAAATGGTGATGTCACAATGTGTGTGATATTTACTTTTGAAAAGCGAACGTTGAAGAACTGTTGTTTTAGTGGAGCATCTGCTTGTATGCCCTGGATTCTATGGATTTGGCAGGTGCTTCGTTGTTTGGGTGTGCGTTTTCTTTTAGCGTGTTGATGAGCGTGCGATGGGTAGCAGTGGTCTTGTGATGTGGGCCGCACACGGTTATCCATATATTCACCCTAAACGAGTACGCATATTAGCCGGCCTGCGCAGGCACAAACTTGGACGGCCTGGACAGGTAATGCCATTCGACAGCGGTATGCGCAAGCAGGCGGGTTGTTCAGTCGGTTCCGAAACTTTATTGTGGCAGCGGACGGCTCCCACGTCGGGACCGTTAGGCCAAGCCATTCGTTCACTACGTGGACCTGCTGGACGGCCCAAAGTGTGCCAGCCAGGAGGCGGCTGCTAGGGCTGCCTCCCACCTGACCGAAGTAGTGTCGGGTTTAGCGTACATCGCCTAGCGCTCCGAGAGCACGTGCACCAGCTTGGATACGGCCCCACATGCGGGGCAAGCGTCATCGAGGACGACGTCACAATAAATAGCATGAGGGAGCTCGAGTTAAAAGTACGTGTCCTTCTACAGCCTTCTGAGCCTAAGGGCCTGTGGCCTATTAAGTTTGTAGCAAGGAATTACGTCATACGTAAATGCATAGTTGGTTTGGTTTCGGTTTTGGTATTACATTTTTTCTATTTATAGATATTTCGAAGTAGTTGGGCGTTTCAGCTATCGGGTGCCAGACAAGAGCGTCTCGGGAACATAAAAGAATCAGAACCTTCACATGGCAAAACAAAAATCGCAGGAATTGCCTTTCAGCGATGATTGCATAATGCCTTTCAAAAAAAAAAAAGAAAGAATCGAAGTAAATAAGCTTGGACAATGCGATGCGATGCAACACCGGAGGCAGCGTTCGGCGTAGCGTAAGTTTTTTTTCCGTTCAGGCCAACGTTAAACATGTAAATGGGGAGAGAGTGACAGTGTGATAGAAAAAGGATATAAAAAGCACGATAGGAGTTTGTAGTGTGCCTTTTTAACGCGAAAGTGCCTAATGCCATGGTTCACCTTGGCTCAGCTGACGTATTGTCATCACGAATATGACGTTGTGAAAGATCTATGACCAAATTACAAATAAAAATAAACTAGAAAATAAAGTTCGTTAGCAGGATGTCCGAACAGTGACCTGTTGCTTCTCAAACCACCTATCAAGGGCGTGAAATTACCGTGTTGGGCGCGCGTGCTCTAAATGTGGCAGCCCCGCCTCACCCCACGGGTTGCAATGCGTGCGCGCCTCCACATGGCGTGGTGAAATTCTTGTAGAAGTTCTCAGGCATGGTCGCTCTCACGCCTTCTTATCTCGGAATTCGTGGGTCCTACATCTTGTGCTCCCACCGCCAGCTTGCTTAGAAGGTACAGCGGTTAAAAAGAGCACGAAGGTCACTTCGCTCGATGTCGTGGTCGCGTTTATGAAAGAAGCGCGCTGCACATACACGAAGTAAGAATTGTGACAGTTCGCGCTCGTGCAGGTGATTACTCGTGCATTAGTTTGACGCGTCTTTATTTCTGTTTTTCCAGCGTATTTAATTTGTCGAGTTGTGGCGGTTGTTTGTCTACGCTCAGCCTGTGTGCTCATGTCATGTGTGCTTTTTGCTTAAGCTTTGAGCGTCTTAGGGTTCTTCACACGACATTACGATATGTTGCTCTAGCATTAATTTTATCATTCTTGTGCAGAAACAACGTAAAATAAAGATTCAGCTGCCTCTCTGAAGGCGCGTTTTACTTGCGTGCGATACCAATTTCAAATAAGAAGGATCAAACATATCATTTTGGACACGATTTTACAGTGGAAAGTCTGAGTTTGGATTGATGTGTTTCACTATGAAAGAGCTTGTGATTATGGCGGAGCGAACGGAAACAGGAGAGAGGTGCGCAAGATTATATTGCAGCAGCTACCCAGGATATCGGATAAATTGTTCGACATTGCTGGGAAACTACGAAACGCATTAGAAGACAGGCCCATTGAAAAAACAGCGTCAGCGTACAAAAGGCATGAATGAGTCACTTAAAACAGACATTATTGCTCGCATGGCCGTAGATCCTTACGCAAGCGTGTGCGATGTGAGTGCTGACACCGGCATTTTCAGCAGTAGTGTTTGGCTTGTACTCAAGTGTGGAGGACTTCCTTAATACTATGTTCACCTGCATCAACAGCTGGAAAACAGAGATTTTCAAAGTGCTCAATAATTCTGCAAATTCATACTTATACATGAAGAAGATTATCTTGGCTTCCTGAAGGACATCAGCTGGCGTGATGAAGCCAGCTTCACGCGAAATGCCCAAGTCAATGTTCGCAATGGCCATTACTGCACTGCTACAAATTCTCACTGGCTGTCACAGTCAGAATACCTAGTGCAGTCAATTTCAGTGTTTGGGGCAGTATTCACAACGGCAAAGTTATCGGCCCGGTGTTTTAAGGCGGTACTGTCACCGCAGAACGCTATCTCAGTGAAATAATAAATGGTTCACTCAATGACTTAGCTTGCAACCTTTCTCTATCAAAGCTCGAGTTCCAGCAAGACGGAGCTTCACTACACAGCTGCGGGTGGAGCCGAAAATGGCTTCATCAAGAATTTTTTCAAATATAAATGGTGTGATTTGGGCCTGTAGAGTGGCCCGCGAGGTCCCCAGATTTGGCTCGGCGGGAATTCTTTCTGTAGGGACAAAAAAAAGACGACGTCTACAGCGAAGCGACGACAATGCGCGCAAGACTATAGTCTGAAATAGCATCTTTGCCGCTCTTCTGATAAGTAATGATGCAAAACGCGAAATAAATTGTGCTAACTCTATGTAGGTTGTGGGTAGGGGCCGGTGAAAAACTGTTTGAGCACACCATGTAACCATGATGTCGAAATAAAATAAGTTCAGACTTTGCAACTAGGCTGATATGTTTCCAACGCCTACCTTTTCTGCAGTTTAGCAGTTTTCTATAAGAGCACAGAACGCTTTTCATTATTCGTTCTGTTTATATCATTACGGCAAGTGATTTTTATTTTACAAGGAGAGGTGATACATAGGCACGGAAGGCTTAGCCTACCAACACACCAATCACACTTCCTCCTTCTGTGCTACCCTTTGTCTAAAGTACGCTATCAGTTCCCCAGGTGTAGATGATGCCTACCGGGTGAGTCCGTCTGTATCGCGAGCAGGATATGGCTTCAAACGGGCGACATGCACAACGTCAGGTTTTCTGAAGTGATGACCGCTAGATGTGAGCTGACGACGTACGTAACGTCGCGGAGGCGTGACAAAGTGAGAAAGGTACTCGTGTAGCAGGCCAGAAACATTTACTAAAAGCTACGCTCGCGGTACTGAACCCAAACCCACATCATATCTCCTTGACTGTAAGAGTTATGTCGATGTCGCTGTTTGTAGCAAGCCTTCCAATGGTCTTGGGGTGGATTAGTTCAGAGACGCGTTATGCCCCTCACTTCCTCTGTGTGACAGAGTGGCCCAGCAAGAGGTGGCTTTTCCAGCTTTCAAAACGGGAGAATGGTGTCAAGGGATGTGCGTTGTTGATGGATGTAGCACATGTAAAGTTGGCTGAATTTGGTGATCTCACGGAGTGCAGTATTGTAAGCGTATGTCATGAATGGTAAAATTTCATCCCAGTTTTTGTGATTCAAGTCAACGTATGTTTATGAGCGTCTTGCTGGCACGCTCAGTGAGTCCGTGAATGGTACAAAGTGGCTTGTCGAAACTGAGAAGCAGACCAGCGAAGCAGCTTCTCCACAATGTCGGCTACAAACTGTCTGCCGCGATCCCTGACAACAGCACAAGAAGACCAATGCCCGAGGATGATGTAGCGTAGTAGGAAGTCTGAAACGTGGTCAGTCATTTTGGCGGTAAGTGGGGCTGTTTCAGCATAACCAGTGAGATGGTCGACGCATATTACAATCTGGTGGTTCTCTGTGATCGACCGCGGCAAAGAACCGATCAAGTGGATACCCAGAATCCAAAAGGGGAATTACTGCGGCATTATAAGATGGTGAATTCCAGGCGGTTCACTAGTTGGACGTCTGTTGCGTTCGCAATGCTCACAACTTGTGACCTACTTAGCTCCAGCTCGACAGATGCCTGGCCAACAGAAACATTGCGACGAATGATGGTAGGTCCCGGAAAATTTTATATGGCCGGATGCTGGGTCTTCATATGTAGCTTGCAGCACGTTGAATCACAAATATTTAGTGACACTCAATAGTAGGCGGGTTTCCTTTGCAGAAACTTTTCACCTATGAAGAATGTCATCCTGTATAACGAAAGTAGACTGTCGCAGCTTCTCGACGGCCGATGAAAAAAACGAAGCCAAACTATGATCTTTGCGTTTCTCAGCACAAAATGTAGCGAAATACAGAAACGGCGTGTCCAGAGCTGCCAGGCAGTTGCCGAAATTGTCGGCGTCACATGCCCTCCAGGGAAGGGGAAGCTTCGACAGGCAGACAGTGTCTGCGTGACGGCGGTCACTCTTGAAACGCACATCAGTTGTCGAAATTGTCGGTGTCACATGCCCTCTAAGAAAGGGGAAGCTTTGACAGGCCAACAGTGTCGGCGTGACAGCTGTCAGTCTTGAAACGCACATCATAGTCATATTCTTGCAAACGAAGTGCCCATCATGCAATGTGGCCAGAAGGATCATGCAGACCAGTGAGCCAACAGAGAGAGTGCTTGTCTGTGGCAATGAAGAATCGGTGGTCATCAAGGTACCGTCGAAACTTATGCACCAGAAAAATGACCTTCAAACTTTCTTGCTTTGTAAGGGCCGCTCCACGCTAGCGGCAAGCATTCCTCACTGTTTGCCGTTGTTAGGCAGCCATGCGCGGTTGTTTACTTTGTGAACGTCCGCAGTTCTTTGCCGTTCAATGAATTGGTCTGAAACCTTTTTTTGCGCCGTTTTCTGCTTGCCGGGAAGTGACGCAGCCAATTAGTGACATAGGAGTGACATCGGTGAGCGTCGCCCTCTGCCTTTGGCTCTTCGCATCGTCTTCGTCGGCCGCGAGACACTTCAAGCTCCTTGCTTTTTGCTCCGCGCTTTTCACGCCACAGTGTGGATGTCGTACGTTTTTTTTCCAAGGCTTGGTGCCAGGTGTTGATTGAGGGTTCCAGCATCTTCGATATTCAAAAAGCGCATCGTAAAACCAAATAAAGCGTCTCGATTCTCGCGGCCCGACAAGTGACTCCAGCTATCTGTGGTTATGAAGAAATAACAAATGAGTAATAGGCTCTCCGAGATTCGGGAAAGCTTGCTAAGCCTAGAACGTTGATTATTTGAATAGAACTTTCGAAAACTGTGCTGACTCTATTCGAGTACTGAATTGTTGAAGCTTAAGAACATGAGTCTAATGCGAACGGAAGCATTAGTTCGGAGCTTACGAGCTACAGAGCTCACGGCAGCCGCTTGATAGATTCGAGGCGGTCTACAACTGCATTCGGAAGGGCAGGTACTTTTATGGGAGGCTGAAATGCTTCGCCAATGAAGCTTGCCGTGTACATCGAACAGCTCTCCTGCGGATGACACCGGCTGCTGGTCTACGGCACCCCGCTGTCAGGGCAGGCTTACCGCTAGCGTGAACCGGGTCTTACGGTACAATTGCACTCAGCTTTGCTCGAAAAAAGCTTGCGTAGGCAGTAACATGTTTGGTGGCTCCACGACGCTCAAATAAGAATGCACCGATGCCAATTCCTCTGGTGTCACTGTGCGATTTCATTGGGGCTGATGCGTGGAAATGACGGAAGATAGTCGACACTTTAGCTCTGAAAAAGATGATTCGCACTTGTTTGGCCACTGGAAAGACACATGTTTACTGAGCATACGAGTACGGGGTGGAGAAACATCCGAGCGAAGTTAGGCACTAAGCGCCGGAAATATGAGCACATGCCTAAGAAGCTCCGAAGCTCTCGTATTGAACCTGATTGAGGCAAGCTGCACACCGCGTATGCCTTATCTGGCTTAGGTTGGACGCTGTGCTCGTCTACGAGCTATCCCAGGGCTTTTGTCTCTTCGTCACCGAAATTGCTTCTCTTTCAAATTCAGTTTAAGCCTCGCTTTTTCAAGGTATGTCATAATGGTACCAAGGCGAGGTTTGTGTTCTTGAAATGTGCGTTCAAAAAATACCAATAAACAATTGTATCGGGCCAGTTGGTAAGGATCCATCTTGCTAGTAAGCGCAGCCACTGATACAAAGAACACACAACACAAGCGTCCAACGTAAGCGCTTATGTTATGTGTTCTTTGTAATAGTGGCTGCGCTTTCTAGCAAGATGGACAAGAAATACCACATCGTCAAGTTAGGAAAGGCATATTTCTCATTTTAAGCCGTGGAGTACTGTGTTTATAAAACGCTTAAATGTAGCAGGAGCATTGCATAAAGCAAAATGAACTCAAATAGTCCATCTGGAGTTGCGAACGCTATTTTCTATCTGCAGAGTGCACAGAGATTTGCCAATTTCCCGACCTATGATCTACGGAGAAAACATATGAAGCTGAGTGTAGACAAATGATGGCATTGTCAAAGAGGAAAGGGGTATACATCTTTTTTTGTAACTGAGCTCAGCCGCTGGTAATCTACACAAAATCTCCAGGAACCATATTTGTTCTTAAAAAATATAACAAGCACTGTCCAGGGGCTAGACGACACCAAAATAATGTCTTTGCTAGCATTTCTTACACGGTCTGGGCAATTATTTTGCGCTTGGGTTGAGACACTCTAGATAATCACTGGCGGATGAGATGAGCAGACCAAGATTTTGTAATATGGCGAGTCCCTGAAGATGGCATAAAAATTTTTGGTCACTCAGCGTGAACACGAATATGAATGTATGTTGGGAGAGAATTCTTACTATTGTTTTCCTCATACCTGTCGATAAAGACTTATTGACCATACTGAGGATTAAGTCATCCCCGCAGTACGCCACATCGGATGTATATTTTTTGTCGTCGCTAAAGACCACACTGGTGAGGTTATCCCTGGCGTCCAGTCCCAAATACGCATTACGCTAGGCAAAACAATCGGCTGAAAAGATGAGTTAATTACCCACAGTAAAGATTTCTCGCTACTCGAGGGAATCACACAGCGTGGTACAAACACAACCTTTTTTGCGCAGCTCAGCTTGATTGGGTAAACTATGGCATCGACGTTATCAGCTGCGACACCTCTGGCATCAACAGGTACTCCGACAATGGACTGCGCCTGTATAAGTGTGTTCTCAACGACCGCTATAATTTGTTGGCACTGCGTGGGCTCCTAAAAATTGTAGACAGTAAAATTCCACCAAAAGCGCAGTCAACGGTGGCACCGTATTGTTCTAGAAAGTTGATCCCTATATATAAGGTCGGAAGTAGATTTATGAAAAACTGCATAATCTGTTTAGAACAATTTTGAAGTTATCAGCAGTTGCAGTACACACTCCCACCGGGAACAACGGTTCTCTACTTACAGCACGAAACATTGTGCTGTCTTTCCAAGAGAACATCACTTCTGACCTAGTCGAGTCCTAAAACTAATACTAATATTTGAAACAGCTGCTCCTGTGTCGACTGAAGCTGATGTGAGAACATCATCTATGAGAACGCTGACGTTATTATGAAACATACAAACTGGTGAAGGCATGTGTTCAGTCAAAAAGGTCCAGCCACCTATCCTCCATCGGCCGTGGCGTCTAGTTTCTCGGTGGAGGAGGTGATGGGAGAAGTTGACGGCCTGGTGATGGTGGTTCACGACGGAAGGAATTAGACGGTGTCACAATCCGCGCAGAAGCAGGTGAATCACTGTGGTACTTCGGAGGCAATTCATCGCCCTGGTAGCAATTCGGTGGCCGGTGATAATTACCTAGTGTAATTGTGCACCGTGTGGGTGCAGGTGGTCGTTCATACAGAAGTAGAGGTTAACGACGGCGCTCCGAGCAAAAGTGAGCTATATGTCCAGAGATGTCGCAGTAGAAGCACACCGGTGCTTTACGTGCGACATGCTGCCGAAGATAAACAGCGGGATCTTGCCACGCTGTCATGTATAGAGCTGACCTCTGGCCGCAGTCGTCTCGCGGCTCATTATTGTTAGTATGACAATGCGACTGTGTCGGCGCCCTTGAGTTGTCCAAGGTTGCAACTTTGATGGTTACAGTGGAGGGGGGGGGGAGGTCGTACTGCAGAAAAGTGCCTTGCACACGTGCTGTCGGCGTAGCGGCGTGCCGTGTAGTTGACGCCATATCACTGGACGGAGGGCGCACGTGAATGTTCGCAGCAGTAGTGACGTTAGGAAACCAGCCAAACTTTGCACAGATGCGCCGAGCTTTAAGTAACTCGAAGGTTCAGCAATGTCAGGTTATGTCATTTTCTGAATGTATGTGATGGTTGCCTATGAAATACTGGTAAATGTCCTCATTGACTACTTCGAGGAGTTGGCGGACATTATTCCCGTCCGTTATGAGCAGGCCCACACTTCTGCACAACTTCAGTACTTCCGCTGTTTATATTGCGCACGTTTCCCCTGGAATTTCAGCACGGTGACTAAGTCTCTGTTCAGCACGCGTCTTTTTTCATTGAAGGCCTCTAAAGCAGTTCTTTATATTGATACAAAACAGCCGCTAAACACGGCTGCATGAAAGAGGAGGACGAAATCAGTTTTCGTTGGATGCTGGTCTGGCGCGATCTTGCTCGTCGAGTTTTGTGCGCTGTAAATAGATTATTAAACAAGTTACTCGGAACATTATTGGTGGAGGTGGACGACCCCCGTACCTCGATGGAGACGCGCAGCGGTTGACCATCGACTGCTTCGACTGCTAGTACTTCGTTTACGCCGCCCTCATCAGTCCAAGTCACCACCTACGTCACACTCCCGCACCTCCGGGATCCCGACACTTTCTCCGGTGATGGTACGATCGATCTCGACACTTGGCTGAAGCGGTACGAGCGCGTCAGTGCAACTCACCCCTGGGATCCCACGCTCATGCTCGCCAACGTGCTTTTCTACCTGGACGGCACTCCTCGAACATGGTTTTAAAGCCACGAAGCCTACATAACGAGCTGCGATCTCTTAAAAGAAAAGATACGTGACCTGTTTGGCGATTCATCTGGTCGCCAGCTCGCTGCGAAGAAGACTCTTGCCACACGGGCCCAGTCTTCTACCGAATCGTACGTCTCCTACATTCTTGACGTTTTGGCCCTTTGTTCCAGGGCCGACCAGTCCATGTCGGAAGACGAAAAGGTTAACCACGTCTTGAAAGGCATTGCCGACGATGCTTTACACCTGCTGGTTTTTAACAACCTCTCGAGCATCGACACCATCATTAAAGAATGCCGACGTCTCGAACAAGCAAAAGGCCGCCATGTAGCCCAAAACATCGTGCGCCTTCTGAACACAGCGGCCACTTCTTCGTGTGACGACGCCTTCCACCAGGCCCCTCTATGTGACAACTTCACACGCATCATTCGTCGAGAGCTCGAGGCAGCACAACCGGTAGCCACGCCACTACCAACGCCTGCGCCTTCCCCGACCACGATTTCTTTGATACAAGCCGTCGTTCGTCAAAAGCTATCGAATGTCGGCCTACATCCTGTTCCTGCCGTATACTCTACTGCGCCTTCTTTTCGTCCCCCTTCTGCTCCTCGCATACAACGCAATCCGTCCGAATGGCGTACCCTTGATGAGAGGCCCATATGTTTCAACTGTCGACGCGTTGGTCATATCGCACGTCACTGCCGCAGCCGCTGGGCTCCACCGTACCATAATGCACCTCAGTATCACACCACGTCTGCTCGCCAGTCGTCCCCATCACTTTCTCCATCAACGCCGACCACATTGTCTGCTCCTACAGCACCTCTGAGCAGACCTCGCTACTACCAGTCACCGTCCCCTGCTCGTCGTCAGTCCCGGTCACCCCCACAACACCGTGCTGCCTCCTCGACCTATTCGCAGCATCTCCGACCGGAAAAGTAGGCCGTGCAGCTTCTGAGGGTGGAGTTGCGCTGGTGACCTTCGTAAGAAATCCTCGATTAACGTTAAGAATGAACCGGAACCTTTTGGACGTTACTGTCGACAAGTTCGTGTCAGTGCATTGATAGATACTGGCGAGCATGTGTCCATTATGAGTGCTAACCTTCGCCGCCGACTTATAAAAGTTGTCACGCCCGCCTTCAACCGAGCTGTACGAGTCGCCGATAAAGGAACTGCCACAATTCTTGGCATATGTGCTCTGCGCAAGTGTCTATTGGGGGGAGAAGCACTGTCGTTCTTTTCGTCGTTATCTAACATTGCCCTCATGAACTCATTCTCGGTATGGATTTTCTAGCCACGCACTCTGCCCTCATAGACTGTTCAGCTGGCTATCTCCATCTCGATTTACCCCTTTTTTCCGACCCGCCTAGCCCACCGCAAACCAGCCTCTGCTGCATTGATTTCACGCGTCTCCCTCCTAACTCCGTCACACATGTCGACTTATCCTCCACGCCACCAGTACCTGATGGTGATTACATGGTGGCCCCAATTTCTGCAGTGATGCTTACGCATGGGGTTGCTGGGCCGCATATGATTCTGACGATTAAAAGAAACCGCACCTTCCTTCCACTGGTCAACGTTTCACTCACGCCCCAAGTTCTGCCACAGGGTATCTCCCTGGCCAAAATTTCTGCTCTCGAAGATGACCATGTCGAGCCCTTCAGAGTTGACGATTGCTGCAGCTCAGTCAGTGGTTCCACTCTATAACGTTCTTAGGGCGCTGACATCGAGCGAATGGTGTCATCGGACCTCACGTCTGAGCAAGCTGCAGCGCTTTGCCACGTTCTTGAGGGCTATCGTAGCATTTTCGACTTTGCCAGCAACTTTTTAGGCCAAACGACCATTGTCACTCATCGCATGAGTACTGGCCATGCAACCCCCATTCACCGACGCCCCTACCGTGTGTCTGCGTCGGAGCGTGCAATATTACAACATGAAGTTGGCAAAATGCTTGCAAAAACATTATCGAGCCTTCATGCAGCCCCTGGGCTTCTCCAGTCGTCCTTGTTAAAAAGAAAGATGGAGCATGGCGCTTTTGTGTCGATTACTGTCACCTTAACAAACATACCAAAAAAGACGTTTATCCTTTACCGCGCATCGACGACGCCCTCGACTGCCTGTACGATGCCACTTATTTTTCAACTATTGACCTTCGGTCAGGGTACTGGCAGATAGCCGTCGACGAGATGGACCGCGAGAAGACTGCATTCATCACTCCTGATGGTCTTTATCAGTTTAAGGTGATGCCCTTTGGACTCTGCAATTCACCAGCCACATTTGAAAGAATGATGGACTCATTGCTCCAAGGGTTTAAATGGTCCACCTGCTTGTGTTACCTTGACGATGTTATTGTCTTTTCGCCCACATTCGACTCGCATCTTGATCGTGTGTCAGCTATTGTGGACGTTTTCCGTCGAGCCGGACTCCAGCTTTACGCCTCCAAGTGCCGCTTCGCTCGTCGTCAAATTTCTGTGCTCGGTCACCTTGTCGATGCCCAAGGCGTGCGTCCAGACCCAGAGAAAATTCGCGCACTGACAAACTTTCCCGTTCCGAAGACCACAAAGGATGTCCGCAGCTTTGTGGGGTTGTGCTCATATTTCAGACGCATTGTTAAGGACTTTGCGACCATTGCACGCCCACTCACAGACCTCTTAAAGAAAGACGCCTCGTTTACCTGGGGCCATGACCAAGCGTCGTCGTTTTCAGAACTTACGACACATCTTACAACGCCACCAATCTTGGCTCACTTTGATCTATTAGCCCCGACTGAGGTTAACACGGACGCCAGTGGACACGGCATAGGAGCTGTGCTATTGCAGCAACAACGCGGACACGACCGTGTTATAGCCTACGCAAGTCCACTGCTATCTCCAGCCGAGCGCAACTATTCCATCACGGAGCGCGAGTGCCTCGCCCTTGTATGGGCAGTCGCCAAGTTTCGCCCATACCTGTACGGGTGCTCATTCCGTGTTGTCACGGATCATCACGCGCTCTGTTGGCTAGCCTCCCTGAAGGACCCCACGGGACGTCTTGCTCGTTGGGCTCTACGCCTTCAACAGTACACGTTCTCTGTAATGTACAAAACAGGGCGATTACATCAGGACGCGGATTGTTTATCCCGCTACCCTGTTGACGAAGCAACTGATACCGACGCTTTCATGGACGTTTTTTTCGTGTCGCAGCTATTAAACATTGGCGAAGAGCAACGTCGGGATGCTTCTTTAGGAGCTATCATTGACAAACTGGAGTCAACGCCTCCCGACCCGTCCCTATGAATGTTTTTAATGAAATACGGGATCCTATATCGCCGAAACCTTGATTTCTTTGGATCAGACTTACTTCCTCTCATCCCAGCGCACCTGCGTTCCACTGTCCTGCATCAAACGCCCAAATGGCTCGTCACATGACGGGCCATTTGGGCGTTTCTCGCACGTACGATCGGGTACGATGTCGGTTTTTTTTGGACTGGACTTGACCGCACTGTTCGACGCTATGTCGCCGCTTGTGAGCCCTGTCAGCGTCGCAAAACGCCGTCTGCCCTCCCAGCCGGCTACCTTCAGCCGATCGACGTTCCCAACGAGCCTTTCTTCCGAGTTGGTCTCGACCTGTTGGGCCTTTTTCCACTCTCCACCGCCGTAAATAAATGAATTGCTGTTGTCACGGACTACGCGACGCGGTACGCAATCACACGAGCACTCCCAACCAGCTGCGCTACCGACGTTGCGGACTTTCTGCTGTACGACATAATATTAGTGCACAGTGCCCCGTCAACTTCTCACCGACCGTGGCCACACGTTCTTATCAGCTGTCGTTCATGAAATCCTTAGGTCTTGCCATACCAAGCGCAAATTCATTCATTCATTCTTCTTATTCTGACGATGTCAGTGTTTCATCCCTTAAAATGAATCCGGTCTATTAAGTCTTTCCCTTCGCCGCAGAATTGCTACGTGGTCACTGTACCACAAGTTGTATCACAGCTCACTCCACCAACCACCTTACATCGCTCCCGCCGCACGCATTTCTCCCCGCACTGGCCATCCACTTCAAGTCTTCCGACCCCGATCTGGCACCTCAACATTTTCTGCATCATTTCTCTGCCGCGCCGCCAAAGAATGGAATGACCTTCCCCACGATGTTGTTTCAATCACCTGTCCATCACGTTTTATTCAAAGTGTGTCAATGCATCTGCAATGTTAATCTGTGGCTTTTGTATCTTTGTTCTACAACCCACCCCTTATGTAACACCCCCCTGTGGGGTCTTTAAGGAAATAAAGTGAAGTGAAGTGAAGTGAAATTTACTACTTCGTACCATCCCCAGTCAAATGGCCTCACGGAGCGCCTTAACAGGACCCTAACCGATATGCTTGCCAAATACGTTGCGCCAGACCACCATGATTGGGGCATTCATTTGCCGTATGTGACGTTCAGCTTTAATTCATCTCGTCACAACACTGCCGGATATTCGCCCTTCTATCTACTATATGGCCGGGACCCAACTTTACCTTTAGACACGTTACTACCTGCAGCCACTGAATATGCTGGGGAAGCCATTGCCCGCGCCGACCACGCGTGCCAAGTCGCCCGTAACCGTCTACAGGCTTCACAGGCGTGCCAACAACAGCTCTACAATTCTCGCCATAGGGACGTGCACTTTTCTCCGGGTTCTCTCGTGCTCCTCTGGTCACCTACTCGCCGCGTGGGACTGTCTGGAAAACTGTTGTCGCCCTACACTGGACCATTCCGTATCGTTCGCCAAGTGACAGACGTCACGTACGAGATTGTTCCAACCGATCCAACAAAGTCATCGTCAGCTCCGAGCGACACCGTTCACGTGGCTCGGCTAAAGCCCTATTGCCCCCCTTCGACATCATCTGCGTAAATTTAGCACCGGGACGGTGCTTCTACCACCGGGAGTTATGATATAAAACAGCTGCTAAACACGGCTGCATGAAAGAGGAGGACGAAGTCAGTTTTCATTGGATGCTGGTCTGGCGCCATCTTGCTCGTCGAGTTTTGTGCGCTGTAAATAGATCATTAAACAAGTTACTCGTAACATTATCCTCAGTGAAATTAGCTCATGTGGTGAAGTCCTCCTCATAATTTTTGAACCACGTCAATGCAGTTCCGCCAAGAAACAGGCGGTATGGAGTCCCACTAACTGGCGGTGGTCCAGTTGTTATAGAGACTCACTCGCCGGTGGGGCTTCAGCCACTCCTCGACATCTTCACCAGCTTTTCCAGAGAAGGTGCGAGGCTCCCTGTAACGTTGTCGTGGAGTGTTGAGCGAAGGCGGCGAGTTGTTCTTGTCAGAGTTCATGATGCTTCGCAGTGGAGGAAGGCCTGCGAGCTTGCGGCTTCGATGAAGCTCTACGGGCTGCTCTGGCATCGTATTTTCTGGCTGTTACGGTGAGGGGTGTTTATTTTACAGAGCAAAATGATAGATGGCCATGGACAAATGTGGTAGTTTTGGCCCTCACATGCTGGAAAACCAAGTCACGAACAAGAAAAACACATTTATCGACTTGGCACAGAACAAATACTTACACAGCGAATCTCCTAACAATACAAATATCCGTTGAGTCCTCTAACTCAAACGTAAAAGAATGAATGCATCCTGACGTGTAGGCCCATCGAGCATCACTCACAGTACCACAGATGTAGCGATGATTCCAGCACGAAGCGGACAGTTGCATTGATGAAGTCGTGTGCAGATGCACGAGTAGACTAAGACCTGCTCGTCGTGGAACGTACAGGCTCACGCTGCCGACGACCCTCTCGGACGTGGCACCACGGCCACGGTCTTGGCTCGCATTGTGCCGGGCCCCTTGGGGCGCGGCACCGAGGCCACAATCTCGACTCCGAAGAGGGTCAGTACGACTTGTGCCCGAACCCCTGACACGTGGCAACGAGGCAACGATCTCGACTCCAGACCGCGCGCTCGCGCCCCACAAGAACAGCTGTTAGGCCAGCCCGTAATGCTCGCTTGCTTTCGGAACACACCAAGCTCATCCCGACTGGTCAGGTCGCACCAGCTCGATTCCTGTAGACACTCGGATGGAACGTCCGGAACTCTGGCTGGCTAGCCACATTCCTTAAGCCCGGCGAGCGTCTCTTTCGCGCACACCGTCGTCTTCTCTTACAATCGGCTCTTCTGGTTGTGGGAAATATTCTCTTATCACAAAGACTTCGTCCTTCTCTACCCTTCATCAAGAGTACGTTGTGAAGTTATGCGCAGTGTGCTCAAAGAGACTTGTACAAGACAAAAATTTCTAAATGAAGAAGTACGAGTAATAAACTTTTAAACGCACAACCAATCAAACCGTACTGATTTCAAGTATCCAATAAAGAAATCACACTGAATTGATGCAAATATGACTAAAAACTACTCAAAAAGTTCCCGTTGAAACTTTAATAACCTTCGTTTATCACAATGTCACCGCTGCGTCGAATGCTGCAACTGGTCTCATTTCACATTGCACGTGGTGGCAGCTTTTTCTTTAAAGTTTATTGTCTTCATTTTTTAACGGTATCATCCAATCATCGCTTAAAGTCCAACGTAGTAACCGATAGTATGTTCGAGTGACCTTCGTGCGTACGAAAAGTTTTGCTGATTCGTTCAGCTTACACTTCAACGCATTAAATGCTCCACGCGTTAGGCGGCGATCACACGGTGTTTTTTTTAAATTTCGCTTCTAATAAAAGTACGCTAGAAAAGATTTAACCAATGCTGCTACCTTACCGTAAATTGAATACTTTGTCATTTATGTATGAGGCCTACAAGATTTGTGCTGAATTTTTTTCTATACAGTCAGTATATAAAAGTTCATTCGGCCATTCTTAGTTATTACCGTTGCTGGCAGGACATATATATTGTCACAGTTAATGGGTATGAGCCATCAATGGTAGGTGGAATGACATGGAAGTGAAGTTTTTATCAACGTTGAATGTGACCAAGACGTCCCCTATGCTGTAATTGCAGAAGGAAATTTGTCCCTACTTTTTGAACAACAAATCTGCGTTGCCCGAGGTATTGTTCAGCCCAGTAGAAAGCAGGCTTGCCTATTAGTCACGAATTTCAGCGAGTCACGAATTTCAGCCATCTTACCAAGCACACTGCGATCGCATACCTTGAGGATATTGCCGACGTCCCTGGTTTCTCAACATTATCTGCTCTTTCGTCGTGTGACGATTCCGCCATGACATTCGCGAGCACTCTCGACGTAAACCAGGGTCTACCGTCCGCACAACGGGAACGTTCTTTGAAGCTACTCGGCTCATTTCGGGACTGCTTCGCTACGACTGCGAAAGGTAACCAAATGCCGCTTGCCAAGCATCGTATCATCACCGAGCCTACCGAGAGACCCATTCGACAGCACGCCTACTGTTGTGTTCTGGGTTGTTGGTTTCTGTTTAGGAATGACATGTGAGGATGCCAGGGGGCGCCGCTCTGGCATCCAGGCTTTCAAGGCGACTGTAAAATAAAATGAGTGTGCATTGGGTAACCGTGGAGTGTGGTTGTTGTTCTTCCCTTCGGCGCTTCGCGCCAACCCGCGTTTTCGGGCTGGTCGGCGTCCCCGCCGGCCGCGTTCATCTCCGTCGGCCGTCTTCTTCTGCTTCGTCGGGACCAGCCAGCCCCCAACACAGCAATGGCGACGAGGACGTGTAAGAACCCATTTCGTTCTTTGTGTTCGTCTTTTTCTTGCTTCTAACGGACCTACCCTGCTAACACTAGACGCTCTTTGTTCCCAGCAAGGTGGCTGCTGCGTGCTGCGTCGCTTCATTTCTTCTTTATTCAGCTACGCCGCCTCAGTCTTCTTCTTCAAACAGTGTACTGGCGTCGTTTTCTTCTCGTCTGCACCTCCTCATTCTTCTTGCTTGAAATGGCGTCTCCTATTCCACCTCCCCTATTTCTTCCTTCGCCCGGAGAACCGCCACTTCCGTGCATTGACTGAAAATTGGTGTTTCAGGCCTACGCAGACGCGGCCGGGGAGGACGCCTGCAAGCCCGAGCGTCGCTGGGCCGTGCTGCTCAACGCGTTGGGCCCTGCAGGGTTAAAGCTCTTCTATACTTTGGACACCACCCACGCGTCGCCGATGCCAGCGCCGGGCGAGCCCTTCAAGAATGCTGTTACTCTTTTCTATGAGCATTCTAAATATGTCTCGTGCAGTTATCTCGCACGCGTAAAATTCTAAGAAATGCGACAATTGCCTGGCGAGCCAGTCGCCGAGTTCATTACTTCTCTTCGAGCGCTCGGCGCGTCGTGCGGCTTCGGCGCGCTCGAGGACAATATGATCCGCCATCAGCTTTTCACCGGGGTAGCCTCGCAAAACGTCCGCTGCCGCATGCTTCAAAAAGGCTTCTCTATTTCATTATCCGAAGCCCTCTCGATTGCGTGAGAGGACGAGCTTATTCGCTCCCAGTTGGAGCGATTCGCTCCGCATTCAGTACAGCAATTTTCTGCTGCGGGGGGCCAAGGCGGTGGCTCTTTGTTTCACGGGACGCGTCAACATGGCGACCCTTCATCTTCGTCCCGGCGCGGCAGCCAACAAGGACGCCCGCCTGCACAGTCCTTCCGCGGTGGCCAAGATGGCGGCCTCTCTGCGTCGCGGGGGCGAGGAAGCTAGCAATATGGCGACCCCACTCCGCCGCACTCTGGTTTTCAGGAACACCACCGAGCTCCTAACTCGCGTTCGCAATTTTATTCTCCAAGCGCAACCGCGTATTGCTTCCGTTGCGGATCGGCTCGGCAATTAGCCAATTTTGCGCAGTGTCCCGCGAGAAACTGCACTTGTCTTGCGTGCGGAAAAATTGGACATTTTCAGTCCGTATGCAATTCCCGTCCAGCAAATCTTCCTGAACCAGTTTTTTCGTCCGCTCTTTCGAGCACTGCACAGACCAGTACGGTCACTGTTTTAAACGTGGATGGCCTCCACACTACGTCCGAGTCCAGCATCGTAGCTTCAGTGGGCCGCCATGTGCCCTTGTCATTTCTCGTGGACACTGGTGCCTCAGTCTCTTTAATCAGTGCCGCTGACTTTCATAGTCATTCTTCGAACATTCGGCTTTTGCCTTCACACGTCGTTCTACAAACATATTCCAAGGAAACGATTGATAGTTTGGGTCATTTACAGTCCAGGTCTCCTATCGCAGTCGCACTGCTTCCACTACTGTTTATGTAACTGCCAATGGCAGCTCGCGTTTGGGACGTGATGCCATCAGGGCTTTGTCCAACAACGTCGTCGGTGCGTCTATGGCGTGAGCTCAAGTCGACGTCCAAGATGATCTTCCGGCCAACGCGGCTTCTGAATTCCACCACCTGTTCACCCGTGAACTGGGTTGTGTGCGCGGTTTTGTGCATAAAGTGATGGGTCGACCATGTGTGTGCCCTGTGCGTGCCAAGCTGCGCCGCATTCCTCTTCTTCCCCGTGAGCAAGTCTCTGCAGAACTGTCTCGCCTTCAAGCCAGCGGAATCATCGAGCTTGTCTCTGCTTCCGACTGGGTTTCTCCACTGGTCGTCGTCAAGAAAAAAGATAGATCCCTGCGACTATGCGTCGACTTACGAGAACCGAACAAGGCGGTCGTCGTAGACGGTTTTCCACTTCTTCACCTTGAAGAACTGCTTCATCAGCTCTCCGGAGCGGTATGTTTCTCCAAGCTGGACCTCGCGTCCGCTTATCACCAAGTTGAACTTTCTGAGTGCAGTAGAGACTTGACCACATTTGTATCGCACGAAGGCTTGTTTCGGTTTCGCCGCGTGTGTTTCGGGCTTGCATCTGCCCCTGCAGTGTTTCAGGAAATGATGTCAATTATTCTTAAGGGTTGTAATGGCGCCCCTTGTTACTTGGATGACATTTTGGTGTGGGGACGTACTCGCGAAGAGCACGATGCTAACTTGCATACTGTTCTCAACAGCATTAGTGAATGTGGTATGAACCTAATAACAAGTTCATTTTTTCTCTGAATGAGTTACAATTTCTAGGACATAATGTCAGTTCTCGCGGCTTGACACCTATCGAATCTAAAGTTCAGGCCATTGTCAATGCCCCAACGCCTACTGATGCCAAAACCTTGCAATCGTTTTTAGGTCTTGTTGGTTATTATGCCAAGTTTGTCTCTCATTATGCTGATGTTGTTCAGCCACTGCGTACTCTACTTCGACAAGCACAGCCTTTTGACTGGTCAGCTGAAGCTGAGCAGAGCTTCATTCGAGTTGAGTCAATACTGGCCTCAAAGCTAGCTGTTAATGTTTTCAATGACAAGCTTCCCATCGTCATCACGACGGACGCGTCCGATGTTGGACTCAGAGCAGTATTTCAACAACTCAGAGGTGATCAGCTGATCACTATCGCTTTTGCATCTCGTACATTGACCCCTGCTGAACGCAGATATTCAGTAGGAGAACGTGAAGCTCTCGCGTGTCTTTTTGCCTGTGAGACATGGCATGTTTACTTGTGGGGCCGGCACTTCACATTACGTACACATCACCAAGCACTAGTTGCTCTTCTTTCTGCAGGATCCGAAGGCCGCCGCCTCATTCGCATTGCCCATTGGTGTGCCAAACTCATGTATTATAATTTCAGTGTTCAATACTGTAAAGGTTCTAATAACGTGGTTGCTGATGCACTGTCGCGCCTCCCTCATCAGATAACGGTTACTGAAGAGCGGGATGAAAAGCTTGTTTCATTAGTTACTTCCTGCATTACTAAAGCTGAGCTTCAGGCAGCTACAGCTGCAGATTCCACTTTGTCTCAAGTTCTCAAATACTTACGTGAAGGATGGTCTTCCAAATGTGCTCTTGCTTCTGAATTCTTGCCTTGCTTCGCAGTTCGACAGGAACTGTGTTGTGTCGAGGACTTGCTTTTCCGCGATGAACGCGTGATTCCCCCTGCATATTTTCGTAACAAGCTAATACAGCTTGCCCATGAGGCCCATCCAGGCATTGTCCGCCTTAAACAGAATCTCCGAGACAGGTACTGGTGGCCAGCCTTAGACAAGCAGGTCGAGCATGCAGTTTACAACTGCCATATATGTCAGGCAGCTGACAAGTCTGCCAAACCTGCATTTTCTCCGTTGCAGCCAGTCCAGTGGCCTAATCGGCCTTGGCAGAAGCTCAGCATGGACATCATCGGTCCTTTGCATAATGTTCCGCAACATGCCCGGTTCATTGTTTTTCTCATCGACTACAATTCCAAATAACCAGAGCTTTGTTTCACACATACGGTTACTTCTGAGGTCATCATTGAGTTTCTGTCTTCAATCTTCAGCCGGGAAGGTTTTCCTTATGCCATAGTTACGGACCATGGCCCACAGTTTCAGTCCCAACATTTCGAGGCTTTTCTCTCACAACGAAGAATTCAGCACCTAGGTCATCAGTTTTCTATCCCTAATCAAATGGGCAAATCGAGCGCTTTACTCGCGTTCTGAAGGAACATATCCAGATCGCCCAATTAGAGCACCATCCCCTAAAGCAAGGCTTGACTGAATGTTTAGCTTCGTACAGCTTCACACCACAAGGCACCACTGGAGTGTCTCCTGCTCAACTTCTCCACAGTAGGCAACCGCGAGTTGCTCTCTACATAGTCTCTTTGCCTCGTAACATAGCAGTGTCGTAACTTTGCACCTCGACAAGCAACGAAAAAGTATGTCGACAACCGTCGAGCTGCAAAGCAGTCCAAAGTTTGCACTGGCGATCTAGTCAAGGTTCGTGTGCCAGGCAAGCACCCCAAGTTTCGGGCTTCTTACAAAGTCTTGGGCCAGGTTAGCCCCACTTCTTTTCGCTTAAGTGATGATAACATCTGGAATGCTTCGCGCCTTGTTATTTTTCATACGGATTCACCTTCAACACCTAAAAGCCTTCCCCATCAGGTTCCGTCCACGCCTTTCAACTATGCATCAGACTGTTACATGTGGCCTCCATGTACAACCATTCCTTCTTCAAGGAGGAAGGAGCTACCAGTCGGTGTTGCTGGTTCAAGTACACCAAGTCTTATGGTTCACTTCGAACCTTCAAATACGGCTGAGACCGTTGAACCGGACTCCGGTGCACTAAGTTCTTTCGAAGCTCATGCTGGGAGATCTGATGAGACCGTTAATTTTAACGCTCGTTCAGAGCCTTCACAATCTTCTACTGCTCTTGATGTGTCACATCAGAGCACAAGTGACCAAGGTGCAGAGACACCTGATTCTACACCCAAAAGAGCCCGCCCTAAGCGGAAGAGGCTGAAGCCGCGTCGGTTGGAAGACTACGTGATGTAGAACTCTTGTTCATTACAATTTGTGAACATTATTGTTCTGTGAAAAGGTCAAATGCATCCAAATCAATATTGTACTGAGTTGTGTACATTTTTTTTCAGTGCATTTTCAGGACTTTCATTGTACATTTTTTCAGTGCATTTTCAGGACTCATATTGTGTGAGTTCGGTGTGCCGTTCTCTGAATTTTCATGTGTTCTAATGTACATACCTCGTATAATACGTTGGTACCGATCATGTATAAATAAGAACAGTGTATAGGTGAATTTCTTTGGAGGAGGGGATGATTGTTGTGTTCCGGGTTGTCGGTTTCTGTTTCGGAATGACATGTGAGGATGCCAGGGGGCGCCGCTCTGGCATCCAGGATTTCAAGGCGACTGTAAAATAAAATGAGTGTGCGTTAGGTAACCGTGGAGTGCGGTTGTTGTTCTTCTCTTCAGCGCTTCTCGCCAACCCGCGTGTTCGGGCTGGTCAGCGTCCCCGCAGGCCGCGTTCATCTCCGTCGGCCGTCTTCTTCTTCTGCTTCGTCGGGACCAGCCAGCCCTCAACACAGCACCTACAGAGTCTCGCAAAAAGAACAAGATGTTATACGCCAACAGGTCCAGCAGATGCTCAAGGACGATATCATCCAGCCATCGACCAGTCCCTGGGCGTCCCCCGTTGTGTTAGTAAAGAAAAACGATGGTACCCTGCGATTTTGCGTCGACAACCGAAAGTTGAATAAGATCACGAAGAAAGACGGGTATTCTTTACCACGAATAGACGACTCGCTGGACAGCATTCGCAATGCTTGATACTTTTCTTCCATGGATCTACGCAGCGGCTATTGGCAAATATCTGTTGATGAGCGTGACCGCTAAAAGACCGCCTTCATTATTCCTGACGGACTCTACGAGTTCAAGGTCCTTCCCTTCGGCTTATGCTCGGCGCCAGCTACTTTTCAAAAAATGATGGACACGGTTCTTTCTGAGCTAAGATGGCAATCGTGTCTTGTCTACCTTGACGAAGTGGTCGTCTTCTCGAACACGTTTGAGCAGCACGTCCAGCGCTTACAGGCAGTTCTTCCGGCGATTCAAACAGCTGGACTTTCTCTCAAACCTGAGAAATGCCACTTTGCATTTGAGGAACTGAAATTTCTCGGTCACGTTGTCAGCCACGCCAGTATACACCCAGAGCCTGAGAAAACGAAAGCTGTTGCCACATTTCCTGTCCCAACGAACAAGCGCGACCTCCGCCAATTTCTGGGACTCTGCGCATATTACAGACGCTTCGTCAAGGCTTTTCTAAAATCACAGAACCGCTAGATGAACTTACGAAAGACGGCGTACCATTTGTTTGGGGTCATGATCAGCATCACGTCTTTGACACGCTACGAAACCATCTCCAAGCCCCACCTGTACTCAGTCACTTTGACGACAACGCTACCAAAGAGCTACACATGGATGCCAGCAACGTCGGACTTGGAGCTGTACTTGTTCAATGGCGAATTGGCGTAGAGCGCGTGATTGCCTATGCAAGTCGAACACTATCAACCGCAGAGAAAAACTACTCTGCAACAGAAAAAGAATGCGTAGCCGTTGTTTGGGCTATAACAAAGTTTTGCCCTTATTTATACAGTTGACCATTCAGGGTAGTCAGCGACCACCATTCTTTATGCTGGCTCGCCAACTTCAAAGACCCTTCCTGTCGTCTAGCACGCTGGAGCCTTCGGCTGCAAGAAATTGACGTTACAGTCATTCACAAGTCAGGGCGCTAACACACTGATGCTGACTGTCTCTCACGTGCGCCAATCGGAAGTACAAACGCGGGCGTTGAACAGGACCATACATTTATTTCCTCTTTATCAGCAACTGACTTGGCTCAACAACAACGCGACGACATGGAGCTAAGCCCGCTAATTGACTACCTCGAAGGCCGAAAACACAGCCTTCCTCGAAACTTCGCACGTTCGCTAGCCTCGTTCTGCATCACGGATGGAGCCCTCTATAAGAAAAATTTCGACCATACCCAGGCTACATACCTACTGGTTGCGCCGACCTCGCTTCGGGACAATATTTTACAAGCTTGTCACGACGAACCATCATACGGACACTTTGGCTACACGCGCACATTGGAAAGAATTCGCCGCTCATACTACTGGCCCCGCTTCCCGAAGACAGTCAAGCAGCACGTCCGCACATGCCGCGACTGCCAACGCCGTAAGACTCCCCCTGTCCGACCAGAAGGACTACTACAGCCTATCGCCACGCCGAAGAGACACCATTCCATGAAATTGGCATTGACTTGCTCGGCTCATTTCCCTCCTCTTCGTCTGGAAACTGGTGGGTTGTGGTTGCCACCAATTATTTAACGCGTTACAGCAAAACAAAGGCCCTGCCCAAAGCTACCGCAGCCAAAATTGCACAGTTTTTCGTCACCAGCATTGTACTTTGTCACGGAGCGCCGGCTGTGATAATTACTGATCATGGTACAGCTTTCACCGCAGAGATGCTTCAAGAAGTGCTGAGATTAAGTGGTACGGTACATCGGAACACCACGGGTTATCACCCCCCAAAAAACGGACTCACTGAACGGTTGAACAAGACCATTGCAGATATGCTGTTGATGTATGTGGCCGTTGATTACAAGAAGTGGGATGATATGCTCCCTTACGTAACTTTTTTTACAATACAGCAGCCCAAGAGAGTACAAGTTTCACCTAATTTCGCTTAAATCATAGTCGAGAGGTCACTACAATGCTCGACGCAATGCTCCTTCCCAACAACTTGAGCATGTTCAACAAGGACGCTGCATTGTACGCTCAACGCGCCGAGGAGGCCCGTGATTTCGCCCGACGCGGTATTCAGGCATGCAAAACTGCCGACGCACACCGCTACAACCTAACACACCGAGAGGTTACCTTCCAACCATGCCATGAAGTTTGGGTGTGGACTCCCATCCGACAGCGTGGTCACTCTGAAAAGTTGCTTCAGTGCTACTTCGGCCCTTACAAAGTTCTGCGCCGACTCAGTGACGTTACGTATGAAGTTCTCCCTGAGGGCACCTCAAGACGTTCCCGTCGGTTTCCACTAAGTGATGTGGTGCACGTGTCAAGGCTCAAAACATAGTTCTCGCGTCATCGATCGAACGTGGACTAACTTGCCATGCAATGACTATTTTTTGTCACTTTCGTTTCTTTTTAATTGTCTTGTGTCCTAACTTCTTTCTTCATTGAGTACTTCTATGACACCAGCCCATTTTCTTTTCTTACGGCGGAGTTTTTGGATTCCATGGTAGCATCTTTTCTTTCTCATATTTTCCGAACGCTCATTACCAGCACCAAGCCGATGCTTTTCGAGGAGAGGAAATAATGTCACAGGTATTAGATATGATTCATCAACGGTAGGTGGAATCACTTGGAAGTGAAGAAAGGAGAGGGCTTTTGCTTCCTGGTCTGAGGGCGAGCAAAACGTCGATTTGTCGCTGTCTGTTATTACGCTCGCGGCAATATTCTGACGCGCTACATACACCTAAGAACAGTACCACGGTAGTTGTAGATGCGTAGCGCCATTTTTAATGTTTTATTGCTTGTTGCTTGTTTGCTGAAATACATAGCATAATGCTTGTATTATACAGACGCAAGGAGCTAACTTATGAGAAATAATTCACAGAAAATAATGAGCTGCACTTTTTCTGTATATATGTCTAGCAATATGTTTTAGTGCCAGTGAAGCGCTTGATCTTAATGTTTCTTTTTGCAAACGCATCACACATTCGCAGTGGTCCCTGAGGGCCGAGATTGCACAATGGACTGGGAGTGCGAACGCTCTGGCATGGTATGCATCGAACGCAGCTGCCGTCACAAAGTCGGTGAGTTTGTATTATAGTAACTAATCTGACATATTCTACAAGTCCTGATTTCCGGATGGATGAATGCATGAATGCTGTGAGCGTCTTCTTTATAAAGGGGCGATGACATGTGTGCCACCAGGCTTGCAAAAAAAAACGAAAACTATATCTTTCTTTTTATGTTGGCCTTTCGCTTCATCTACTTCGAATAAATTGATCTTAGTATAACAAAAAATGTGTTCGGCCTTTCTGCCTCTACAGGCAGAATGACGGCCTTTTCTCACTATTTCTGTCCTTTAACTGTACTTTTGAGCCACCAATACTGTAACTGTCTTTACTCGCTTCAATAATGGACGTATTCAGCTTTCCATGTTTGTCCCTGAAACCCAAAGCCTCATGTTGGGTTGTACTGACACGTATATCTGGGGGGATATCGCCTCGTTCAAAGAGGGCATGTTTTATCGTATGCCTAACTCCCCCGCAGCATGTACAATGTTCTTCTTCTTTATAGAGTCTTGCTTTATTAGTACGCGTTCTAAGACAACCCTACGTCGCTTCGAACAGTAAATCGCTTCCTTTTGAATTATCGTACAACCACTCTTTCCTTATTTGGTTTTCGCCCTTCCTGTAGTTACTGAGAGCCAGATTCTTTTCTATTCGCTCCACCTCCATGAATTTTTGCTTAATGCTTTTTGTTTTTGTGTCACCCGCGCTGCCAGCTGTATATTTACTGGTGAGCCTCCTAGTTTTTTTTTCCACTTGGTGTTGGCTCTCTTTCTACACAAATACCTGAGCACCTTACCTGCCCATCTACTCTCCTTATTTTCCTAAGCCCCTCTTAAATATTCACGTTGCTCAGAGCTTCCCTTGCTGCAAAGCCTGTCTATACCATACCCGTTTTTACGGCCTTATTCGTCGTCTTCACATGAGCGCTCAACGCGAGGCGTCCCACGTTCCTTCAATTTACATCCATTTCTGACTGCCGCTCTGACTTCATGCACACCACTTAGTTCCGAAATGTAGGCCCAGAAGCCATTACGCCTTTCGACAGACATCGAAGGACTTCATATCTCAGAACGCTCCGTGCTTAATTATTGCAGCATTCGTGTTTCTTTTTGCAGCCGATGTTTTTTTTTCTTGTACCTCCATATACCTGTCTCCCTCCCTTGCTCATACTCTGAAGTGTCTCAGCTCGCTTACCTTTGGTATTTTTGGCCCTGTATTGACACCGCCTTGTTGTTGTAATCATTGAATATCATCAATACACCTTTGCTTGCACTGAATTCTTCCTTTCTTTCTTTCTTTATTTGTTTCTTTCTGTGCCAGTACAGAAAATGGAGCGAAGGCAGAAGGCTGAAAGCCTGAAAAAAGGCCTTTGCTCCAAATACAGTGAGGCAGACAGGCTGACATAAGAATTTTGCAGGATACAGAAAAAAATACAAAATTATACAAAAATACATAAGGTACATGTGCAAATACTGTAACACATACAAGAGTAATAAAGTGTTATTTATGGTAAACAGAAATATACATAACCATCTTAATGTTTCAAATACGAATAGATATAAGTTGCGATTTCTCATCGCTATTGCAAGGATATAGAAAAATAACAATATACACAGGAAAGCATAGGAAAAGAACACACGCATAAAAAGCATCAGATACAACTTAGGCAAAGAGGACACATAAAACGATAGCAAAGAAAATTCAATGTTGTTCTCGATCAGTACCATCCTGATCGTATGCTTCGAAACTGTACAATTTATATCTAGGAGGCTGATTATTTTGTTTAACAACATGGGTATCTGAAAAGATGAGTGTTGTCGTCCGTAGATCGTTCGAGTCTTCGTAGTCCTTCTAGCGTAAGTACCAAAATCGTACAGAGAACCACGAGAATCCAGTGAATGATAGAGTCTATTGCGTTTTATGTACTGAAATAACTTAAAATAATAAATCTGGTTTGCTTTGAGTATGCGATATTTTGAAAATAGCGGTTCTGTCCGCAAGTCACGTATAGGGCCACGAAAGTCTTCAAAGATTCTCAGAACCCTCTTTTGTAGAATAACCAATTTAGAATAGTTTGTTAGTGTTGTAGTCCCCCACACAAGAGCGCAGTAAGAAAGTCGTGAGTAGAAGACAGTATAATAAAGGATGTTTTTTAGCCACAGTGGTATGAGAGAATTTAACCTGTATAAGCATCCAATACTTTGACTTTAACTTTGCTATGTGTTTATCATATGGTGGTTTTGGACGTTAAACCCCACAAATCAATCAACTTTGCTATGTGCTTATTCTAAGATAGGTCTTCTTGAACTTTTGGCTGTTAACTTGTTCTAATATGTGTCCCTGGTAGGTTATAGTCATATTAAAATTTCTTGGTTTATTCACGGGCGCAAACAGAATGTACTTGGTCTTATTTGCGTTCAAGCACAACTTATTAAGTTTTAACTATGACGAGAGTCGATTCAAAAAACATTCACGTTCTCTTCAAGGTCGACAAGTGAACAACTCTCGAAAAAATGTTTGTGTCGTCCGCGTACATTACTAGTTTGGGGCAATCTAGAATGTGGCAAAGATCATTGATATAAATTATAAATAGGAGGGGACCAGAATTGATCCCTGTGGCACTCCTTTCTCGACTACGACGTAGTCTGAATGCACGTAATTTATGCTCAAAAATTGGTGTCAATTTGCTAAATAGCTTTTCAATAGGTCATGTGCAATTCCTCGTATACCACATGAGCTTAATTTATGCAAGAGGATGTCATGACATGCGGTATCAAACGCTTTGCGCAGATCCATGGATAGCCCAACTGCATATAATTTTTTCTCAAAATTCCCTATTATGTGATCTTTTATTTGAAATAATGCAAGCTCTGCAGACTTATTTTTTGGAAGCCAAATTGCGCATTATTTAAAACAGTGTATTAATCAAAAAAATCCTGGAGCCGCTCGTTCAATGTACTTTTGTAAACTTTCGAAAGAACAGGTAGCACTGATATGGGCCGATAGTTGGTGATGTGTTTTGGAATGCCGCCTTTAAAGATCAGACATACGCGAGCAATTTTCAGCTTATCTGGGAATATGCCCGTGGAGAAACAAAGATTGATGATATACGCTAAGGGAGCAGATAACACATCGGCCACGTATTTTATCGGCACAGGTTTTATTTCGTCGTACCCTGCTGCACATTTGTTTTTTATTTTCCTAATGCTTTTTTCAACTTCGATGCATGTGACAGGGGTTAACGCAATTGTATTGGGAATACTATAACTATTTGACAACAGATGTAGGCCCTCACTATCGGTGTCATCTTGGGTGTCACAGCACGTTACGAAATACTTGTTGAATGCTGTTTCTGCATTAACATCACTAAGGACACCCGCTTCTGTCTCTATGGAAGTTACATTGCTGCGAGGTTTGTGGCCCAGCAGGCCTGTGACCTCATCCCAGATTTTCCTTGGGTCATTGCTTATTCTGCTGAAAACATCTGCGTAATAGTTTATCTTGGCCTGTTTCAGCTCATAATTAGGTTGATTTTTGTACTTCTTGTATTCCTTTGGCATATTCATGTGGCGGGACTTGACAAATGCATGAAACATGTGGTGTTTATTCTTTATGTTGTATGCAAGGCATTTGAAATTCAAGGTTTTCTTATTTTTTTAATCTGTTGTTTCTTCATAACCTTCGGAAACGCAATATCGTAACAGTGTTCTCGTTTTACGAATAATATCTCATATGAATCAATTGCGTCTGCTACCTGAAGCACACGCTTCCAGTCCTCTTCAATAATTCATTGACGAAATACCTACAGCATTCCTGGATCATAAAGGACATTGATTTTACGAAATACCACCTTTTCATTATTATTCTTTTGATAGCAGTCACGTGATATAGGAAAGACTAAAAAAATGGGTAGATGATCGTTTATTTCCAAAGAAAGTGTCCCAGCGACACGATAAAGAGCATACGTTCATGATGCAAATATCAAGCAGAGTTGCCGTTTCAGCCGTCACTCGCGTGGCTTTTGTGATAACGTTTTCACAAGCGAAGTAGTTCATAACCTCTGTTAGCTGTCGAGCTGAGGCATCCAGTGAAAGCTTATCAACGTTGACGTCACCCATGATCGCAAAATCTAAACTCGAATGGCAGGAATAATTCAGCACATTTTCAATCGACTCCAGAAATGCTGGCTTACTACCTGTGGGTGGCCTGTAGACCACGATTATAAGTGCCCTAGGCAGGCGCATCACTAAGAATTCAATGTTTTTGTTCACACTGAAAAATTGAGGAATAAATTCATGGTTAATTGTATCCTTGACCTAAATGGCCACACCACCTCCTCGTCCTCCAGTACGCACAAGGCCATTATAAGTATAACCTTGAAAATAAGGAGGATCTTCACCACTCCTTAGCCAGGTTTTTGAAAACATAAGCATGTCAAAAGCAAAAGAAAGCTGAGAGAAGTAGTCATCCAGCTGATCTTTATTACGTATGCTGCGTACGTTCACAAGAAACAGTGTTAATCGCTTGTGAGCGTCGTGCAGCAGTGAATTGAAAGATTCAAGCTCATAATAGCACACTTTTGCCATTTAGGTAGTGTTTCGACAACATAATAACCCCTAATACAATTTAATCTGCGACAGCTTGTCACTGACAGCCTCTGCTGTCATTTTACTTAGATCGTTGGTAGTGGCTATTCTGAGCTCCTGCGAACTTTCGTTTCGATGGGCGAATACCTTCCCATTTGTTGTCCAGACAAACTTTCACTTCATCTCCCTTTTACGTTGTATTGCGGCCCCAAGCAGTCGTTTGCCATTCCTTGTCAAGTGTTCATTACCGTACACTGGGGATGACACTTGACTTCCCAGTACCCCACTGTCAATTTTAGCTTTCCTTGCCTTTCTTAGCAAGGCATTCCGTTTAGTTATTCTCACAAAGCAAACAACTATGTTGCTTACATCATGCCGAGAAGAGGGCACTCTATGGCATGTGTCAACATCATCCTCAGAAATTTCTTCATGCACAATAACTCCAATTTTCTTATCAGCCTCGAATGGTTCAGGTTATTGGAACGCTAGTACTGCTCGACTTCTTCGACCCTGCTCCGCAGTTGGGCATTTTCCACTTTTAGGTCCTTGTTTTCTTTCAGTATCTGACTAAGGCCCTCTTTGAGGTCCTTTACTTCTTTCAAACTGTCCTTAATCTCTCGGAGCTCTTTTTTTAATTCGTGGCGTAGGTCGTCGATGGCCTTTGCCTTGTCACGCAAATCCTTCGTCATCGTAGGGTGGGAACAAAATATATGCAATGCACTCAGACAGAGCTGTAATCAATAAAAAAAACAAAAAAAAACAATGAACTATGTCCGGTGGCAGTGCACAAAGGTAAGAAAAAAATAGCGGCTACAATATTACCGTGTACGTTTATCTCACGTGCAAAAAGGTGTATCTTTTAGTACGTAGTTCCAACGTGCACTGCTGGCGGACTGCAGAAGATGCGATGTTCCCGCAGGCTTTATATCTCAGACAGAAACGATTGCCCTCTGGTGACGACGTTCTCGCGATGATGAGATCTTGCAATCTTGATCACAGAGCGGGCGACAGTTGTCTGCCGGGTCGTCAATTTCCTCGCTTGCGGCGATGTCAGGTGCTCGCTCGCGCAGATGCTCGCAAGAAGTGCCTGCAAAAAGGTGTATCTTTCAGTGCGTAGTTCCAACGTGCACTGCTGTCGGACTGCCTAAAGCCCTAAAGACTTGCGTTTCCTTCCGAATATATCCGCTAGCCGCTGTACATCACCTTGATTTTCTGCGAATAGGACAATATCGTCTGCGTAAAATAGAACTCGAAGCTTCTGCTGAACCACCGCTCAGTCTGTTTGCGTGACGTATTAAACCCTATGTTGCAACTTCAAGCGCTCTTTCTATTCTCACCATGTACAGCATGAATGCAGCAAAGACAAAAAAAAAACCCTGTCTCAGCCCTTTGTTAATTTCAACGCTGTCTTTGCTGCTTATTTCTTCAAATTCAAGCAAAATGTAATTTCTTGGTATATTTCTCTCAAAAGCTGTGTACACACATTGCCTATGCCGACTTTCTTCAATATTTCCCTCAACATATCCCTATCAACGTTGCCATACGCCCCAGTGATGTCTGGACAAGCTACGTATATGGGCCTGATTTCTCCTTTAAAGGGCCTCTTACCAGGTTTGACAATTTTGAGCTGACAAGCGCAATGCGTAGACGAGGCGTTCGTGATCACGTCTGTCAAACTTTGCAACGCTACGTGCCACGGAAATGGGTCAAATTTCAAGATGAAAGCTGCTTCCCCTCCCCTCTGCCAGCGCACGCGTTAAAAATGAGGGCATGACGTAGGCGTAGGAATGCTGCTACGTACACGGCAATGCAGTGACATTGGTCCTCTATGCAGACGAGTCTGCTCTGACGTTGTCAACAGTATACCACGTGACATGGCTAAAATTATTTAACACAGCATGCGTAGTTTATGTATTTGTTGCTTTAAGAAATTAATAAAACTCGAAATAAATGATGAGACGCATTCAAAAATTGTGCGCGTTTTTCTTCCATTTGTTCCCGTGAAATGCTACGAGGTGCGGGACTAATGTGCCAGCGTTTCACGTGCGTTCGTGTCCCCGCGGTCAGCGCAGTGAGCAGAGAACCGCCGCGGAACGCTCCTACGCGTTCGCGCACTCATTGTGCTCATCTACTCTACCGCGTCTAAGCCAGCTTTTCCAAACCATCCCGCAGAAGCAGGCAGACGACCACAAAATAATGTTGGTCAACAAAGCAACGCCGCTGGCGTGCTCGGGTGTTGGACTTGTTTGGGCACATCATGCGCACGTCCCCTCTTGGTCGGATGCCAGAGAGGGTGGGGAAAAGATTTGTCTTGCGAAGGCTACGCAGAGGAGCGGCAAGGGTTTTGAGCTCGCCTCCTCTCCCCCTCGTTTCGCACCACTTCAAAAAACCTGTTTTCTCCGCTCGTATTGAACCGATACGAACAATTTTTGTGGCAAAACGTTCCTCATCAGACACCCAATAACTTCCAATGTCTAACTAAAATTTGGCATGGGCCTGGTGAGTGGCCCTTTAAGATGAACTGATAGAATAATGGATGTATCCAGCTGCGCCCTTTGGATAACGAGGTGGCTCACACCACCTAGTCATGAAGTTTAGTACTATCCCTATGTGTTGAAGGATTGAATTTCACTCGCGCCTTGATTGTAGCCACTAATCAGTTACCCTCCTCCTGGTTATTTCTACCTGTTTAAAGCCTACTTTGCCTTCACTGTCCCTAAACACCAATGCTTTTAATAATTCCGCGCCATTATCTTCCATAATGGAGCCATTTACAGAACATTATCGAAGAGCCCTTTACAGAACATTATTGGGTGGTGCCCTTTACAGAACATTATCGAATGTCCAGGCGTTTCTTCCTGTTCTCCACATGCACTACGTAACGTGGCTGTGCTTTCGTATTTGACTCGGTACGTCTTGGTTTGCAATACTTCCGTTTTGGTATCGAACAGCAGAGTACTGTTCCATATTTATTGTAGATATTTTCTGTTGCAATTTCCTGCTTGAAAGTTCGTCAGGTCTCCAGTGATGATTTCGTAAGCATTCTAATCTTCTGAATTCCCTGTCTGTTTCTTTCACCTTTCTCTTAACCGAGGTTTCCTTTTTCCTCAGTATTCTGCTGTTGTCAAAATACTTGCTTGACAATTTTCCAATTCGCTTCCTCAATTTAGTAGAAACACTCTTCATGTACAAATAGCTGGAAACTTTCCAAGCTCAACGCTTCTCAATCATTTTTTTCAATCACTCTTCAAAGTCTAATTGTCTCTACCTTTCCTGCCCTCAAACGATGTCCATCCCATGTCACACTGTACGCCCTGATTTGGAGGATTCCCCTGTGATCTCAAAGAAAGTCTCTTTGCCACGTCGTTTAATTTCCAACCTTGATTGAACCTCTGATTTCATGCACAAAACCACGTTGCGGAACGTTAAACCCGGGATTATGACACCTTTCCAAATCCCTCTCACAACATTATACTCATTGTAGTCCCACCGTGCCCATTTTTTTATTACTGCTACATTACTGTATCTTTCATGCTCCCTTAGGTGTTCAGCACCGTTATTTATCTATACGCCCAAATATTTGTCTTTATGCGCTATTTCTAGCGTCACTTCCTGTATGTTATGCTCCCTGCCTTTCTTATCAAAAATTCATCATTGCGGATTGCCCCCTGCTGACCTTCAAATTTACCCCATCTCCCTCATTACCACAGATATATATCAATCCCTGCAGATCTTTCTTGTTGTCGGCTAATAATACTATATCATTTGTATACATCAGCGCTGGTAAAGGCTATGCTATTTGTTTTCCTTGCTTGGCAAAAAAAAAGAACGAGTCGACTGCCCTCTAATTTATCTTCTAGTTCCCGTAGATACAGCATAAATAAAAAAGCTGACAAGGGACATCTCTGTCGAAGCCCACGTCATATCTATATATGTTCAGATACCTATTTTTCCGATTTTATAACTAACTTGTTACTTTTATGAATATCCTATAAAGAGATTAGTTATTCCATCTTCCACATTTAGTGTGTCCTGTATTCTCCCCAAGTTTTCTTGAATTACACTATCATAAGCTCCATTTATATCTAGAAATGTCAGCCACAGGCACCTGTGTTCCTTTTCCGCTGTTTCAATACAGTGCATCAATGAAAACAGATTTTGTTTTAGGCTCTTTCGTTTACACAACTCATTTTGTATTTCTCCCAGCACCCCCTAATTCTCCACCCATGTCCTTAGTTTTTACCACGACCTACTCTACTCATGACCTGCCCAGATAGCCCCGCTCGAGCCCCCATGCCTTGTTTCTACTTTCTGCCGCTAGGGTCTTACCTACGAGCGGTGTGGCGCCAGTCAGCACCTGCTTATTGACGTCACTTTCTGCGCTTGTGGTCAACAAAGCGCTCATATTGTGTAATTATTATGCACAAGTAAAAATAAATCGAAATGAATATACGAAGAGTTATTCAGAAGTTTTTTGCAATTAACTGGACGCAACAACACATAGGCTGTCCTACATTTGGTATATCTACGGGTTCCCATGTTAGTCAAAGAATGTACAATAAATACATAAATTCACTGAATACCTTACTTGACCAGCCATCTAAGTGACAAAAAAGTCACATATATGCCAGCAGTTCATCACAGAATGCAGGAATTCTTAGTCCAGCACCGTCCAAACAGCCGTAGAATAGCAGACGAACATGTTATAGGTACCGCCACCAATGGCGAGCCTTGAACGAGAGCGGGGCACGCACTTCGATAGGAAATCTGCTATCTGGGCAGGTCAGGAGTACAGTAGGTCGCGGTCTTTACTATCTGCATCACCAGCTTGTAAACTACTGATGTCTCTGTCATAGGACGATAGGCGTATATACCAGCTTTGTCTCCCTTGCCTTTATATATTATGTTCATCTTACTTATTTTATACCTATTGGGGGCTTTATCATACACTATTGCTTCGCTCGCTGCCGCTCTTAATGTTTGCTTAGAGTTTCGTCCTAGTTTCTTTATTAGCATAATTGGAATGCCGTAAAGGCCTGTTGACGTGTTTTTAGGAACCGTTCTCTCTGCACTTTTCCACTCTCGTTGCCCCAGTATAGCCACTGCACTAACTGGTGCGGAGAAGGGTAATTATCTGCCTCGCGAGTGCTTTGAAGACGCCGCTGCTACGTAATCTCCACAGTCGCTCCCGAGAAAGGAACCAAGTCGGTTTCGAAACGTCACGTTTCTTCAAAACTTTTGGTTGAAGTCTAAATCATCTCCCAGCTTCATACCCAACTAGACTTCTGTCGAGTGTTTACATTTAAGGGTGGAAGCCTTTACAGAACATTTTCACATTTTCAGCCGTTTCCTCCACCTCTCCACGCGCACAGCATATTGTGTCTATGCCTTCGTATTTGGCTCGGTACGTCTTGGTCTCCTATACTCCCGTTCTGGCCTCGAACAGCCGAAAACTACCCTGAGACTCATCGTAAATGTTTTCTTTTGCATTTTCTTGCTTGGAAGTTGGGTAGGTCTTCAGTGATGATTTCGTAAGTATTCCAATCTTCCACAAGACCCTGTCTGTTTCCTTCACCTTCTTCTCAACCGATGTTTTCTTTTGGCTTGGTAATATGCTGTTGTCTAAATACTTGCTCGACAATTTTTCAGTTCGCTTCCTCCATTTAGTATCAACAATCTTCATGTAAAAGTAGCAGGAAACTTTCTTAGCCCAACGCTCCTCTACCATTCTTCTCAATCGCTCCTCTAATTCCAACATGCTGCTAGCTTCTCTGCACTCAAACGATGTCCATTCATTGTCACCCTGCACCCAATAGTTTGGTGTATTCCCATGTGTTACCAAAGCGATTCTACCTACAATACCTTGTTTACTTTCAAATCTTGCTTGAACTTCTGATTTTATGCACAAGACCGCAATGCCGAATGTCAAACCTGGGAACATGACACCTTTCCAAATCCCTCTCACAACATCATACCTAATGTAGTTCCACAGTGCCCTATTTTTTATCACAGCTGCATTCCTGGTTCTCTCAGTCATTACGTATCTTTCGTGCTCCCTTAGATACTCAGCCCCGTTATTTATCCATACGCCCAAGTATTTGAATTTATCCACTATTTCTAGCGTGACTTCCTGTATCTTTGGCCCACTGCCTTGATTATCATTCGAAATGATGATTGCTTATTTGTCCCTGCTGAACTTCAAATTTAACCTATCTCCTTTTTTACCCCAGATGTCTATCAATGCCGGCAGATATTTCTTGTTGTCGGCTAATACTACTTTATCATCTGGATGCATCACTGCTGGCAATGATTGTTGAATGTGTTTTCCTTGCTTGGCGAAACAGAGGCTGAATCCGAATTGACTCTCCTCTAATTAGGATTCTAGTTCTTGGAGATACAGCATAAATAACAAAGGCAACAAGGGACATTCCTGTCGATGACCGCATTGTATCTGCATAGGTTTAGATACCAGTTCTTCCGATTTGATAACTACCTTGTTACTTTTATAGATGTCCTTTAGAAGATCAGTTATTTCATCTTCCACATAAAGTGTGTCCAGTATTCCCTACAAGTATTCTTGAATCACACTATCGTAAGCTCCCTGGATATCTAAAAATGCCAGCCACAGGGGCCTGTGCACTTGTTTCGCTATTTCAATACACTGCATCAATGAAAACAGATTGTCCTCCAATTTCTTTTGTTTACGAAACCCATTTAGTAGTTCTTACAGCACCCGCTCATTTTTCATCCTGTCTTTAGTCTTTACTATCTGCATCACCAGCCTGTAAACTACTGATGTCACTGCTATAGGACGTTAGTTGTTTATATCGGCTTTGTCCCTCTTTCCTTTATAGATCACGCTCATCCTGCTCAATTTCCACCCATTGGGAGCTTCACCATTAAATAATGCTTTTTTCGCTGCCTCACTTATTGGTTGCTTAGAGCTTAGTCCTAGTTTCTTTATTAGCATGATTGGGATGCTTTCAGGGCCTGTTGATATGCAATTAGTAAATTTTTCACTGCCCTTTCCCACTCTCGTTTTCCTAATAGAGCCACTGAGCTAATTGGTTCATCCTCATCTAGTACGGTGAATGCAGCGCTTTCTTAGTGTTTAAATTTTTCCGTCACAATTGTTTTTATATATTCTATTGTCTCATCCCCTTCTAGTTTGACCCCTTCAACTTTAGGTATAAACCCCCACTTCAAGCTTGTCTCATTGCTCAGAGAATTGAGGTGATTTCAAAACTTTGCTGCAGCCTTTCTATCCTTTTTGTCTATTGCCTACAACCAACTGATCAGCGCTGGTTGAGGCCACGGCTGGAAGCTCTCAAGTTTTCAATGGAACGGGGTCATCTTTTGACAATTAAAACTTGTAGAGGGGGACATGCCAAAACTTTTTAATTCGACACGTCGTGGGAGCTGTACTGAGCATCACAAATGTAGAATTGTTAACTACGAAACTTCCTATTTTGTTTCCTTTACGAATGAAATATAAAAAATGGGACCCTATGGATGCTACAGAAATCACACCTTAATTTTTGTGACAAAAAAGGCAGTACAAAAAAATAGATGGAAACATAAATTCTTCAGAGATCTAAGTAGTACAAAGAATAAACTTTGATTTGAGCCTACAGTCTTTGTTTGGCGTGACGAGAAACACGTTCCAAAATAGAGTTTTCTACAATGCAGTCGTGTCTGTAACTCGTGTATCGGACCGTAATATTTACATAACAGCATTTTATCGCCGCACGCCCGGCTGGCGCTGGGGCTGAGTCAGAGTCTGTTTCTGGACAGCGACGCGTTCAGATGTGGCATGCCGTGCTCCATTGGAACTGTTGAAGCAGTCGAGTCAGGTGGCGGTAACAGAAACGCTGTAACAGAAAATGTCGAGTACCGCTTGATTGTGCCTAAGCTGCATGGTGGACGCTCTGTTTTGAACAATTTTCGTGCATGGTAGTGCACAAGCAGGGCATTTTTGAAGGGAAGACTTCAGAGACGCGTTGAACCATTTGGGTCTGTACCCTAAAGTGGTCGTCTTGAGTGTCTATCAGATGAAGCACATGTGGGCAGTTATCTTCAGAAGAGACGAAGGGACAAACAGGCTTCTTGCAGCAGCGACGTTCAAGCGAAAGGTCGAAGTTGTGTCGTCATTGACCCGACATTTATCTCCGCAACAAAGTACACTGGCTCCTGCACAACACAGCCGACTATGACCTGAGGTTGGCGTTACTGCCCTATGGCAGTGTCACAGACATCACTCGTGAGTGATGGCGTTTAATTGCCGTTAGATAGAAAGGGTCAATAACGAGAACCGGTACTACGAAGCTTAAAAGCGGCATCAACATCGAGGATATTCCCCATAAATTGCGAGTTGCTGGTGAACAAGCTTTTGTGGTCGTCCTGGGCAGAGCTCTACTGTGCCTGTGATGTGTAAATACTATCCATATTCGCCGAGATTGTCGTGTACCGTGGTGCATGCAGTCTTGGTGCGACAGCCAAGCAGACATCGTCTGCGATCGAACGTACGCCAGTGTTACTGCACCTGCGGGGACAATGGCGAGTGAAGGCACTGCAGAGCTCATCACGGACAAGGCGAATGCCGAGTAGGTCGCTCGCAGCACGCCCAGTCCTGCAGGCACACATGACACGGTGCGCTGCGCCGCTAGAGTTTCCCTTACTTTCCAAACAGAAAAAGAGTGCATGGTAATTGACAATGGGCCTACTTCGGTACCTGTGACAGCAACGCCAACAGCAAAATCAAGTAAGGTAACGGAGGAAGCGACCGGAAAGAATTTGCGAGCGAATTAATTGGTGATTAAAACTTCCAGCGGCACAACAGGCAAACGATCATGGGAAGACTTGGAAGACAGAGGCGCTGCAGGAGACGCTGACGTCGAAGATCCAACATCTAAAGCACTACTGACGGGTCAATCGGCATTGCGCCCATCGTCTACTATCCCACCGGACAGGCGTCCGGCAGCGTCATCGTCTTGGTAGCATCGACGGCATGTCTACGTATGGGGAACGAGCCGAGTGGCTGATAGGCTAAGCTTCACTGAGATGCGGAGGTGAGCATGCTGCTCCCAATCTCATTCGACCACATACCATGGCTACGGAAAGCTTTTCGCGTTTTGCTTCGCATAACGTGCGGGATCTCCCTAGCAGAAATGAACAGAATCAACTGAATCGACTAGCTTTAGAGCGAGATCTCGACGTTATGGCCGTAGAACAAATCATAGTGGAGGAAAGACAAGAGACTGGGAGCTTAGTGGGGCTCTTTATTTCATCGTGCAGTGTTGTATAAGTCATGCCAATGGTTCCTCAGCCGGTGTTCCATTACTTGTCTGCCAGATACAGGGTCAGGTTGTTGAACTTGTTACATCTAGATTATCGGGGAGGTTTGTATACGTGATTTCAAGCACGTTTCTTCTACGTTTCTTCTAAATGGCGCGTGATGACTGTTTATCTACCTAATGTGCAATCCGAAAGGTGTGATTTCTTTCAATACATAGATAAATCTTGTGATACTGACAGGAAGGTCGTAATAATTGAACACTTTAACTGTGTGCTTACTGCACATGACGAGACCAGCAGTGCACCATATAGGAATCTGAGTACGGTAGCCCTTAGCAGTACTGCAGACCGATATAGCCTCAAATATGGGGCGGAATGACTGGATACAACGCAAAGCATTCCTTTTACACACTTTCAGAATTCAAGTCACGCTCATCTGAACAGAACCTATGTAACGGTGAGTATAATACCAATGTGCTAAAAATATGTAGTCGCACCAGTCTTCTTTTACGGATCACTTCCTAATCAGGTTTATTATCCGTTCTGGCGGCACTATACAAAGTATGGTTTCCTGAGACCTTCAGAAGCTGAATTCGCAGCTACTGGCGGGCGACATCCATAACGTGAAGCTACTAGAGCGTGACAGCGAAATTAACGAAAGCAGCGCAATAATTATTAGTGCCTTGTGGGAATACATTAAAAGTAATGTCAAGATGGTGGCGTTGGAAAAAGCCTGTGCAATTAGGCGAGTGAAGAGAATGAAACAATTTTACTGCATTGCTAAAAGAAGACGCAAAATACCCAGACACATTCGCGGAAGATATTCACAAAGCTAGGCATAACCTGGCAGTTTTTGACATTGGGCGTGATAGGCGGGAATAGTTCGAGCTCGGGTAGAAAAGTTCTTGGTTGGTGAAACACTAACAAAGCCGTCAGTGTGTGAAGAGAAGAGATATGCCCGCAAAAATACCATAGCGGAAATACATCATAATGGTGTCGTTTACACAGATAAAAAGGGAATACAAAACGTTTTTTTTTCTTTCTAACTACTATCAAGATACGTTCAAGCGATTGGAAGTTGACATAGGAACGTTTGAGAGAAATGTTTACCTTTGATGTCAAAAGTGACGGAAAGTCTTGTTATAGGGTTCGAACTGCCAATTTCAAATTTGGAAGTTGAAACAGCTATTGAAGGGCACAAACCAGGAAATTCACTTGGACCAGATGGGTTGAGTGTGACATTTTAAATAACGTTTAGGTCCAATGTTTGACCAAGTTCAACTTGTCTTTTCTATGGAGGCTACAAGTATAAGATGTTGCCTCCCAGCTTTCTGATCGCATGCAGCATTTTACTCCCGCAAACGGAACACAAAACTAAGCTCTGCTTTATAAAATTGTATCGTCTCTTAGCTCAACAAATTAGATTACAAGAGTTTCATTAAAATATAATGTAAGTGATTACAGGGTACAGTAGAAGAAATATTAGGTCTACATCAGACATGTGAAATCAAAGCACGCACAATTGTGACCAATGTATGTAAGGCCAGAGCTATTCCGCAGTGCTGCGATGCGACTAATACTTGTGTAGCAATGCTTCAGTTGGCTTTAGAAAAAGCTTTTGGTATTGTGTCACATGGTGTTCTACTGATAGATATGTAGGGTTTGACATCCCAAAACCACCATATGTATATGAAAGGTGCCGTAGTGGAGGGCTCCTGAAATTTCGACCACCTAGTGTTCTTTAACGTACACTTAAATCTGAGCACATGGGCCTACATTTCCGCCTCCATCGGAAATGCAGCCGCCGCAGCCGGGACTCGAACCCGTGACCTGCGGGACAGCAACCGAGTACCGTAACCACTAGACAACCGCGGTGGAGCTGTCACATGATGTTCTGATGAGGGTCTTAGATTTTGTAAACGTAGTCTGTTTAGGGGTTAATTATAGCATACAAGGGCATATAACGAGACTATTGGACAATAAGCTGGTAGGAAAGTGCATGAACTTGCAGCGCTCCGTGTGTTAGGGCTGCTCTTATTAACCATTGATGTTCAGCCTTGTTTTTATAGCCTTTCGTGTGAGTGTGATTAAGAGAAGTGCCGCTCGTGGATTCAAACTGCATGACAGTGAAGTACGATTACTTGAATATGCTCATGATATGGCATCTTTTTGTTCAGATTGCGACAGTGTTAACAAAGTAGCCAATATAGCAAAACAGTTTTGTACCACCAGTGGGAGTTTGATAATCTGGAAAAAATGCTTGAGAAAATAACACACGGGAGTTTGCTTTCCACTTCAGACTACTTTGCCAACATGCAGTGAGTGAATCAGCCTTCGAAATGTGTAGGTGAGCCACTAGAATTTTATTGCGACAGTGAGCCGTATTGGCGGTGGGAAGCCACTGAACTGCGTGCAAACTTGCATTAAGGTAAAAAATGGCACTTTTCAATTTTCACGTGGGCCACTATATGTAATCTTTCCTTTGTCTTCAAACTTTAGTACGCAATACAGGTTTTGCATTGCTCACGTATAAACATTGCAGAAGCTGCACCGTATGTTTTGAGTATCTATATCGGGATCGGGATCAATGTCCGAACGGTCTTGTCGACTAATCTTTTTCGCCGGTTTGTGAGCGGTAGTCTCAGTTAGGCACATTTGTTTTTAGGAAAGGTCGTGAGTTGTTTTATGTTTCTCCTAGACACAAGAGACCCGTTCCTATGTGCAGTTATTCAGCTGAGGCTTGGAAGAGGTCTACCTTCACTCGGTGTCAACTCGTACCACGTGCCTAGCACGCTCTATGGTTATATGAAAGAAGCCGTCGGTGCATTTAATTATTTACTGGCTTGTTTTTCTAGCAAATATCTAGCGAGAGTAAAGACTGTTGCACATCAGCGACTAGCAGCGGTTGCGCGACCATTTGCGACTTGCGACCAAAAAGCGACTGGTGTTCACACCGGCAGAGGTTGCATGCGAGCGACCGCAAATCGCAATAGCGAATAGTCACGTTCGGATCTCGTTATCAGTGAGAACTCTGGAGACCGGCGTCGATCGGCTGATCACCGCCAGCTGAGTGAGTGGAGCGAATCTAGTGCACCGCATTTTTTGTTTTTGTCCATTCTCGCCAGTGCAATAAAAAAAACAAAAATTGAGCATCGCTGATTGGTTACAGCTGCTTTGCGACCGCAGTCACGTGACTGAAAAATCGGTCAGAAAGCGACTAGCCAAAGCTGTCGCTTTGCGACCATTTGCGACCAGTCGCAAATGTTCGCGAGACCGCTGCTAGTCGACGGTGTGCACCACCCTTTAAACAAAGACGGTTTTCTAGGGGGGCTATGCAGAATGACGTGAGCATTGGGGTAGACGGTTTAGCTCCGAGATCGCTCAGTGGTGGCCATGACATGAAGACAGTGCGAAGCGTGTGATAGCAGCGTTTATAAAAATGTCTAGAGTAACGCGCTTGACGTGACAGCGCATCTGGGACATTTGCGACGGTTATCAGAAGCACCGCGTGCGAACACGTCAGCACCACTACTCAGTGAGCATTTTAACAGTGCAGTTACGTTAACGTGATTGTCACGGTATTTTCCTGCCAACTCAACAAGTGCCTCCAAAGGTGCGTTCATGGGCTTGCAAGTGGTTCTTAATAAAGAGAAAGAAAGTGAAAAGTGAGCCCCGTTATTGTCTGCTTCAGTGAGTGACACCGCCACAGGGCTCACAAGGGATGGGGGTGAGGAGGGATAAAAAGGGTAGAAGTAAAGGTATAGAAAAGAGGAAGAAGAAGCAACAACAAACTGAGGGGATAGGAGGGACAGGAAAGATGGAAGCACGGTCACTGGAGTCCGAGGACGGGGTACACTTGCGAGAGATGTTTTCGGCGTCTGTAGATCGCGTAGAGATGGTCCAGTAAGTCAGAGCTTCACTGTCGTCGAAAGTCATTGGCGGCAGTTGGTGACGTAGGGCGAGCCCAGTCGGCCAGAGCTACGGTGACGCCGAAGGTCGCAAGCGCACGGAGCGCGCGCGCGCACAACCGGTCCGCACGAAATCCAGCGAGCGAGTGCGTTCATGGGCTTATGTCCCTCTTTGGACAAGTTCTTTGGTTTCACCTGCAACATGAACATTTCCACTCTCGAAGGCAGTAGGGCGCACGCGCAGCACTTTCGTGCTGCTCGTTTCGCTTCTATCAACTACTGGAGATAAATATAAAAATAGGTGGTCACCAGGGGCGTTTGTATCATGGCGGCAACGCGGCTGTGATTGGCCACGTCATGGGCGCAGCGAAATTGAATGCGAGACATTGTAGCCACGTGGTGACATTATTTTACTTCTGCGTGTGTGTGTTTGTGCATACTCTGCGCAATAAACCTGATAAATTGATTGTGCTGGTCCGCGTGAGAACTGCTCCTCGGCACGAGCAAACATTGTGGGCGGACCCTAGCTATGCCGCAAGCGTCTAACAATTAAACTGACGCGTAAACTCGGATATAAACTCATTGATTTTGAGGAGGCCCAAGTAAACTCACGACTGTGATGGTTACGGTCAAGCGTTTGATGCAGTGAACGCCCAGCAGTAGCTTTTTTGTATATAAAATAATTTGGCGAGCTTACACTACTTGTGCAACGCTGGAGCCTTAGACGAGCTTGTGATAACTTAGCTTCTTGCAGCTTTTAAAGTTGGTCGTAGACCAATGCATGTGCTCAGCTTAGCATAAATATTGTCACGTTCATTACCATAGTTTAGATAGATCATCAACCAGAATGCCGTAGTTAGCCTGGTTCTAGCTTTGCATGAATTCATCAGTGCGGCCTTTAGGATTTAAGGTAATTTAATTGGCTATAGCACGTCCTGGCCTAACTGGCCAGGTATACTGTCGAGCCAGATACCTAACTAGCCGGCCGAACGTGCTCGGGTGCCAGCGGCCGATGACGACAAAGACGACGTGCACTGGCCGAGCAGTGCGCTAGACCGTACAGGCCGACCATGATTACCACGTCACCTCAGGTTTCTCTGCAATCGAGATGTTGTAAGACGCTCGGGCAGTACTTATCTAAGAGGCTACCGCGCCGAGTATACTAAAACGAATTTCGTGCAAGAATTGAAAGCTTAAAAATAAATTTAAACACCCCATGCCTCTAAACATTATCATAAAAAAAATTCTGACACTTTTATTGCACGTGTTCACTCACTCAGTGGACCGAGAAACAAATGAAAGAAGATGCCTCTGGTTTCAAAACACTGCCCAACTTAGTCGACTGTCCTTGCCACAATAACTGCTTTAATCCTAACCAATGAAACGCAGCACGCTGAGGGGTGGATTAGACTTTTTTCATACTGTTGGCTCTTTTGTAGGAAGGTGTCGCAAGAGCTCGGAAATATTCCGCGTTTCGCGAAACATGGCCCATACTGCACAACACCCTAGTAAACCTTCTCGACATTGTTTTACCGGCACCACTTTACGGTAGTTTGTATCCTGCTGAACGTGGCCAAAATGCTCTGGCCTAATTAAAAAAGTGCTGCCCTTCTATTGTCGGTGACAACGTAAGAATAAATATAAGCTCCACACACAAGGCCGCATTGCCCTTTATTTTTCATGCCCCTGCGTTACAAAGAAAGTAGTCTCCAAACAAGGGCAATAACAACCATTATTTTGCAATGCTTTATTTATATGAAGGTAGACAAACCAAACCCTCATTAAAAAAAAACTTGGGAGGGCATGGAGTTCAGCGTCCGTATATCTGTTGTTTAAATCGCACTCCATACCGCGCTTATCTCGGAGTTCACCAAGAAGCATTGTGCCCCCGCAGGGGCGTCTGCGTAAGCAGGTGTTTGGTGTAGCATCATCATGAACCCGAGCTAACGGGGGAGTTTCGACTCCCACGCCTAGCCATGCGTGGCTTTGCCGTGTCCGGAGAAAGGGGGATCTTGGGGGCTGATCCGACATCGGATGATTGGACCTTTAAGGCCCCCCGGCAGAAGCAACACACTCCTTTGGCCCCTGTTTCACGTAGACGGCACCCCTGGGCAGACCCACCCATGGCAAATCGGTAGTCACCTTTTCATATTTCTATTTACGTACATCTTCGTCTTTATCTCACTTTTTATCTGTCCTATCATCTTCCCTTTTCCGTTTACTTCCAAATTTTCTGGCGGCAAAGGGTAACCTTGTCTAGTTACCCAAGCATGGGTAGTTATAATCGGTTACAGCGGCGATGCATGGCTGGCAACTCCAAGTGTTCACTATTCAACTTTGCAGCGTCCCTTTGTTGGGCTTGGTGGTGGGTGGCCACCATCACCGCCGAACTGTACCCAATCAGTATGGCCAACTTTTTCCCCCCTCTCTCTGATCGCCGCCCAAAAAGATGGCGCACCGCACAACCGTTTCTTTTTTCTAAACCAAAGCAGTCCTTCACAAAGTTTGATGTCATGCATAGCCAAAAACAGAACAAAACAGTCCGAGAAATCTCACCTTTTCTTGTCTCGAAAACACTCACCGAAGCAATCGGTCCAGGATATCGTGTAACGAAGATTGGAAGCGGCAACCTTCTTTTGGAGGTTTGCGACTAGCTCCAATACGACAACATACCTAAACTGGCAGCGTTTCGGGATGTCCCAGTCTCAGTGGGCCCACACAGGACAATGAATACAGTGCACGGCGTGGTCTCTGAGGGCGACCTGCTTGGACTGTCAGAAAGTAAATTATTAGAAGACCAGAATGTAGACCAGAATGAAGACCAGAATGAAGACCAGAATGTAGTCAAGGTCCAAAGAATACTTATACGACGAGACAAAAAGGAAACACCCACGAAACACATAATCATCACCTTTCGTACCAGTGACTTACCTGGTTCAATTGAAACTGGCTACTGCAAGCTCCGTGTTAAGCCCTATGTGCCGAACCCTCGCAGATGTTTCAAGTGCCAGCGCTTTGGACATGGGTCACCAAGTTGCAGAGGGCGCATTACTTGCTTAAAATGTGTATTTAACGAGCATGCATCAGATAAGTGTGCTTCAAACACATCATGCTGTGCGAACTGTGAAGGAGACCATGCTGCCTACTCGAGATCGTGGCCAATCTGGAAGAAAGGAAAAGAAATCCTTGAGAATAAAGTGAAGTTCAATCTGTCCTTTCAAGAAGCACGTAAACGGTTCTCCATCCATCAGTCCAGTCTCTCTTTCGCCGATGTGACGCGCCTGGTTGCTCCGCAGCGTCTTTCCGTGCCTGCAAAAGTCACACAGAGTGAGACTGTGGGCGTGCCAGAAGCGGCCCTTGCTGGAGCAACCAGTACTGCACCGCCGCCTAACAAACAGGGCCAGTAGACTCCCAGGTCTGCCAGACCACGGACAATTGCAAGCACAGTTATGTCCGCAAGTTCTGTGAAGGTGCCTGCTGAGCAGGCACCATCCATCACCTCACAAGAGGCGATCGATATAAGTACGATTCCTCCTGCGTTCGAGACGCTGAAGGAGAGGCGCAGCTCTTTGGAGCGCATTAAAAAAGAAATGACTACAAATTACAGGGCCTCCCAAGGACCCTGTAACGTAAGGCAACACCTTTGTACACACAGCACCATACAGAACGAAATGATACAAATATTACAGCGGAACATCAGAGGACTGCTGAAAAACCACGACAATATTCAAGAACTTTTACATAAATATGCACCAAAAGGGCTGTGAGTACAAGAGACACACTTGAAACCGAAACACACAAACTTTCTACGTCAATACGCTAAGTTTCGAAAAGATCGGAATGATGCAGTCGCCTCATCCGGTGGTGTTGCCATTGTTGTGGATCCAGGAATTGCCTGTACACAATTACGACTTCAGACGTCTCTTGAGGCATAGCCATCCAAGCCGTTATCTTGAATAAACTAGTGACAATTTGCTCTATTTATATACCTCCTCAGCACCAACTTAGTAAACAAGAATTCCAGGTGTTAATTGATGAACTTCCAGAACCATACCATTTCTTTGGAGATTGTAACGCACATAGCAGTCTGTGGGGTGACTCGCCCTGCGATGTACCAGGTCGTCTGATTCAACAGTTTCTTTTCTCCTCTGGCGCGTTTCTCCTTATAAGGAAAGAGGCAACATGTTATAGCCTCGCTAACCATACCTACTCGTCAATCGACCTAAGCATTGTATCTCCATCGCTTCTTCTAATACTTTACCGGAAAGTCATTGACAATCTTTTTGGAAGTGACCACTATTCTGTAGTTCCGAGCTCAGCAGTACCAAATGAAAGTCCTTCTAAGGTTCCTAAGTGGCTCATAGAGAAAGCCGATTGGGACCAGTTTTACAAGGCTGCTAGTTTAAGTTCGACTGACACATGCGGTTCTGGCTTAGATGCAGCTGTACAATACTTTACTGCTTTTGTTATTGAAGCTGCAGCTAAGTGCATTTCGCAAACATCTGGAATAGGCAGAAAACTATGTATGCTCTAGTGGAACAGTGAGTGCCAAAATGCTCGCAAACAACAAAACAAAGCATAGAGACTGCTTCGAAACTCACCGACGCCAGAAATTATTGTCAATTTTAAAAACATCAAGTCCTAAGCCAGGAGAACGCGTCGACAGGCCAGGAGGCAGAGCTGGCAGAAGTTTTTATCAGGAATAAATACATATACACATGAAGCAAGAGTCCGGAGAATGGTCAGTAGGGTAGCAGTACGAGAACCGCATCCTCTTCCTCTAATAAGCACACAAAGCAATGGTTTGGAAGACCAAGCGAACTCCCTTGGTGCACACTTCGAACTGTTCTCCAGCTCGTTCCATTACAGTCCAGCATTCCAATGATACAAAGCAGAAACATAAAAACAGAAAGTAGAATGCAAATCAACAAACAATGAGGCATACAATGAACTTTTCGTCTTAGCTGAGTTACAAGCACCATTAAGGTGCTGTAATAAAACCGCCCCAGGCTCTGACCGTATAATATACAAAATGCTCAAACGTCTGCTTCCTGAAACCCAAAAAAGCTTTCCTTTCCTAGTATAATGCCGTTTGGTTTTCCAATGAGATCCCTTCCACCTAGAAAGAAGCAATCATTATTCCGATACCTAAACAGGGTAAGGACCAATCTTTAGCATCAAGCTACAGGCCCATAGCATTGAGGAGTTGCCTATGCAAGGCTTTTGAAAAAAATGGTGAACAGACGATCAGTGCATTTCTTGACCTGCTTGACCCATACTAGTGCGGGTTCTGAGAGGCTAATTCCACTACTGACCACTTTTTCCGTATCGAGGCACAAATTTATCATACTTTTATTCGTAAACAATTCTTTCTGCCAGTGTTCCTCGATGTGGAGAAGGCCTATGACACTACGTGGCGCATTGGCATACTTTGAGACCTGTCACACCTAGGTGTGTGGGGCAGATTGTTGACAATAACCGAAAGCTACCTGTCTAATCGGACATACCATGTGTGTGTGTGCACTTTCTTGTCCCTTACACTTGTTCAAGAAACAGGAGTGCCGCAAGAAGGGGTATGGACTTGTACACTTTTTATAGTGAAAATGAACTCTTTGCGTCTCGTTATCCCACGAAATATCTTTTACTGTACATATGTTGAACTCGTGCAGGTCGGGGTTAAGTCCTGTATTCTCTCCGTGTGTGAACGTCAGGTTCAACTAGGTTTAAAAAGGTCTCTCAATGGGCAGATGAGAATGATGTTAAACTGAACGCGCAAAAGAATACCTGCATCTTGTTCTGTCGAAAGAGGGCCGTCCCTTCCGATCCCGAGATCGACCTCCATGGTCAACGCCTGTCTGTGAAGACAGAACATAAGTTTCTGGGCCTATTATTAGACACAAAACTAACTTTAATTCCATACATGAAGTATTTAAAACACAGGTGTTTAAAAACCATGAATATTTTGAAAGTGTTATCACGAACTACGTGGGGCAGTGACAGGAAATGTCTGATGAATTTACAAAAATAGCTCGTATGCATGCGCCACGATTACGGTGCTATAACATATCGGTCTGTGACGCCATCAGCCTTAAAGATTCTTGACCCTGTCCACCTTCTAGGCATCCGCCTCTCTACGGGTGCTTTTCGAACTAGCCCCGTAGAAAGTCTGTATGTAGAATCAAACGTATGGCTGCTCCACTTGCAGAGATGTTACCTGTCTTTTACATACTATTTCAAGGTTAACACTGATGAGCAACATCACGCTCACTCAACAATTAATGATCTTTCCAGCTGTACGTTGTTAAATATTCGTCCTTCGCTGAGACAGCCCTGCTCACTTCGTGTCAGGAGGATCACTGAGGAAACAGGTGTGCCACTTTTAGAACAACGTTTGATGGCTCCAGCAGTATACCTGCCTCCATGAAAGTGGCAAGTTATAGACTGGGATCTATCTTTCATGGAAATCACTATACACGCACCTTCTGTACATATCCGTGCGCACTTCCTCGAACTCGAACAGAAGTACACTTGCCCAGACTTTTTCACAGATGCTTCGAAGACTCACACTGGTGAGTCCTATGCAGCTGTTGGCCCATTTTTCTCCAACTCCGGTATTTCTGCGCACCGAAACAAGCATCTTCACAGCAGAAGCTCACGCGGTATTTGTGGCTGTCAAGCATATTGAGAAACTGCAACTACAACACGCAGTGATATACACAGATTCGCTGAGCGTAGTGGTGGCTCTGAAATTTCTGCGAAAACATAAAAATCCTGTCCTTGTGTCCCTATACTCTCTGTTATGCACGCTCTACGCTCTTAAACGGCATGTTGTAGTCTGCTGGGTGCCGGGGCACCGCGAAGTTGCCGGAAACGTGTTGGCGGATCAGCTGGCCGCATCTGCCCCAGACAACACTGGTGCAAATACATCTGTACACTCCCTGCGCTTGATCTGAAACCATTTCTACGATGGGAGCTCAGGGCATGCTGGTAGCGCCTATGGGACGGGCAGGCAGAAAACAAACTGCATGTTGTTAAACCGAGAATTGGAGGTTCGCCAACAGTATACAGACCACGCTACACACAAGTCACACTTAGAAGACTACAGATAGGACACACACACTCGACACATTCATACTTTGTGTCTGGTGGCAATGCACAATTGTTTGAGAGATGTGGAGAACCACTCACGGTTCTCCACAACCTCGTCCAGTGCAGTGATTTTAATTCTCTCAGAAAAAAAGGACTTTTGTATCGCTACCGACAACACATACCCTTGCACCCATTAATGTTTATTTGTAGAGAATCTTCTTTTCCCCACAAATGATTGCTAGCGTTTTTAACAGATGTACGTACTTTTAATGTGATATTCCTCGGCGCTCCATAGCACGATCTCTGAAGAGAGGTCGCTGCCGCGGAGGCTGCATCTCCGTCACTGTCCCACTATCACGACGTTTGGCCATTTAGTATTATTGCACATATTTCACGTCAATGTCATGGTTTTAAGGCTTCGATGTTTTTACCCGCGTTAGCGCGAGGAAGTTTAAGGCCCCTTTACGCCACCTATCATGATCATTGTTTGCATCACTTGTCGACTGACCTGGCGTTCTTTAGCCATCAAATGGCCCTTGCGCCATAAAACATCACACATCATCATCATCAAGAAGCAATGTACCATACAGTTTTATACAATAATGCCTAGAGGAAAATCTGGCGCTAGTCTCTTCGCAGGTTCTTTCAGCGGTGCTTGTACCCTAGTGAGAATTGGGGAAAGTACAGGCTTCGGATCCGCTTCATATAGATTACCTTGACGGAATTCACGATGCTTCTTTTCTGAGTTAAAAAAGCGATAATACTACAATATAATTGAAACTTACTTCAATTACTTGAACGCGAATAACATTGCAAAAAGCTTTCGTGAAAAGGCAGCAAAAGTGAAAACTGTGAAAATTTACCTATGAAGGTATGCGTTGCTCTGCCACTGCGTTCCAGATTCTGTATCAAGCTATGTATGGAACTAACAGTACAGTATTAAGTGACAAAAACTTTTAAAGTTTTGTCTTCTGTGACGCTATGTGCGTCTAGTCACGTGGTTTGCCCCCACTGCACCTCTGGTTTTGTCGTGAAGTCGAGTCAGCATCTACATAGCATCTACATACTGGCGGTGCATCTACATAGCTTCATTATCACTTGCCTGTCAATTTAAAAAGAGTTTATGCAAGACGCGCTCGTGCAAAAAACAAGAACTCGATCAAATATCTCGCACTGGAATGTAAATAATGCACAGCGGTTGCTGGGTGTCCAGGCTTAAGCAATAATTTTAGCTTCATTTAGTGCACATAAGTACACATGGTTTGCAATTATAAAGCACCGTCAACCTGCTTGATAAGAAGAGCGCTGTGCTAGGCAATGTACCGCTTTCTGTTTGTTACACAGGCACTTAATGTAGGAGTTATAGCAAAAGGGTTATGTATTCTAAATGTATTTTTCTGTCAACATACGTACCTGCCTTATAAAAGATCCTAAAAATTTTGAACAGAACGAGTATCAATGTTACAAACATTGCATTCATTGTTAATTGCATAAACATTGGCCTTGTCATAATTGCGAATATTTATTTAAACTATGCGTGTTCAAGCTGGGTGGATGAAATAAATGCTGACCTAATAAATAATTCTTGCTCATTTTAGGTAGGAACAGTATAGGAAAGCAATGTCTGGACGATTACTTAAAGTTAAGTCAAGCGTGTTAGCAGTGTTGGAAGTGATTCGGGTCGGCCGGGTAACAAGTTAGGAAAGCGAAAACACGGAGAAATGTAGACAAGATACTTTTGCCTGAGATAAAATTCACAAGTGAATATGTCTTACGCAGCAAGATAGGAAAGTGAAAGTTATTGAATAAGAACGAAAATGATGAGAGAAATCGCGAAGAACAGAGGTTAGTATCATCGTGTAAATTAACAATAAAGGTGTACAATAACTGTGTACAAGTGCGCCCTCACCACCAGTTTTCTCCACTTTGTTCGCACTGCCACGCAATATTTGCTCTGTGCTGCCGTTACTCTTACTTTAACCTGAGTGGTTACATTCCAAGTAGCACAAATACGTTATAATAATGTTACTTTTACGTTCAGCTTCTATGTTGAAACAATATTGTTAATGTCATCGAAACTAAATGTTCTGCTAATGTTCTGAATAAACGTAGCAATAACGTTATTTTGAACATTATGTAAACAATATTAAAACGTTATGATAATGTTTGCATAACGTTAAGCAAAGCACAAAGGTGACGTTACAAGTTACACTCCCGTAACATTTATAAAATATTAGGAGTTATTTAAATTATGCTCATGCAACGCTAAAAACAGGCCCATTGTCAGAAGTCTTTTAACTGAAGCGACAAACTTGCGAATCATTGCTGCAGCATGTCTTCAACATGCAGTAGGGTATTCTAAAGTACATTGAATTATTGATGGAACGCATGTGTGTTAGCGGCTTGTATATATATTCAAGGACTGAAACAGACTCATTCGAAGCACTCTAATCAGCAGTTTTAAAGACTTTCTACATTTTGCAGCTGTTTAGCAGCTTTAACTCAGCTGAACTGGATGTCTTGATTGCAAGTATACTTTATTGCATGATGCCCGTATATACTTCATCACTCGATGCTCATCCAAGGCCTGGCTGTGATCAATAAGCAGGCCGTGGCACTTTGTTCTGCAAAAACAAGGAATATTCAGGAATTACTGCAGATGATAAACAAACAAAATAGCTTTAGTAGCAGCATAAGCATTGCAGATGCTTTTGTTAAGACAATGAAAACCACTCACCACCACTGCACAATAATGCATGTAGAGATAGATAGATATGTGGCGTTTAACGTCTCGAAACCACCATATGATTATTGGGAAGTAAAAACAGCGGAAAAATATAGACAAGGACAGAGGAAGAGACGACACCGCGCTAACTCGCAACTAAACTTTATTGAAAGATACACGCACACATATCAAGCATTTGACCCGTTCACGTGGACAACCTTGACAAAAGCTTGATATATGTGCGTGTATATTTAAATAAAGTTTAGTTGCGAGTCAGCGCGGTGTCGTCTCTTCCTCTGTGCTTGTCTATATTGTGGCGCTGTTTTTACTTCCCAAGTATGAACCACCAACTAGCCCAACGTTCGCTGTAATCACCATATGATTAAGAGAGACGCCGTAGTGGAGGGCTCCGGAAATTTTGGTCACCTGGGGTTCTTCAACGTGCACCCAAATCAGAGCCCACGGGTCTACGACATTTCCACCTCCATCGGAAATGCAGCTGCCGCTGTTGGGATGCGAACCCGCGACCTGCGGGTCAACAGCCGAGTACCTTAGGCACTAGACCACCGCGGCGGAGCAAAATATTGCACATAGCCTTGTAAGAGTTCTGTAAAGTACTTGTTCTCAGCAGCTGTTTTTAAAAACTTTAATTTCATCCAACCACCAATAATGACCACTGTCAGCACTGCCTTGCCATAGTGCTACCTTTCTGGTCCACATCACATAGTGCCATTGTAGTCACAGGATGGTATATGTTGTCACTCGCTGCCTGCTTGCGCATGACCGCACTTCGAAGTTTAAAGCTTTTGACCTCTTCGTTGTTGTTCATCGCCCCGCACAGCAACCACTTAATTGTTTTTCGCACCTGTATCATGACAGTGGCACAAATAAGAAGAATAACCTCTACGCTGGTCGCCACTATTTTAGGGCCCGACGGACTCTCCACGCACATAAAACTCATCACACACTTCTGCCAACTTCTCCTCCCATCTGTCGCTCGCTGTGCTTGCACATTCAGGGAAATGCCGAGGGGCCCTGGTGGCTGCTATATATGGCCGCTAGTGTGGACGAGGGCAAGAATGGTTTCTTGTTATCCCTACAAGTTGCGACACAGATGCGCTCTGAAACCACATCTTGAAAGAGCATGTTAGCTTCAGTCACGAGATGGAATCCATCTGCGGCGGCAGCAGTTTCGATGGAGGCAAAATTGTTGTAGGCCCGTGTGCTCAGATTTTTGTGCACGTTAAAGAACCCCAGTACAACACTGGGTTAAAGAACCCAGTACAAATAACCAAGTACAACAAAACCTTGTCTACCAGGTAAGCAGCAGCATTTTGATATGATCTCGCTGATTGACAATACTGCGTTGACTGCTGAAAGGTCCGAAGCCTGGTAAGCATGGAGCTCAGTTGTCCCCACAATACCAGCATGAAAGTTGGTCAGTTGCTTGAAAAATCTAGCAGATATCTTTACATCAACACTATCTGATAAAATATTTGTTGCAATCACAACGTTCCCAACTTTCATAAGAAGACATGAGTCAGCAGTGTTGATTTCAATTGATTGATTGATGTGTGGGGTTTAACGTCCCCAAACCACCATATGATTATGAGAGACGCCGTAGTGGAGGGCTGCAGAAATTTCCACCACCTGGGGTTCTTTACCGTGCACCGAAATCTGAGCACACGGGCCTAATTTTCCGCCTCTATCGGAAACGCAGCTACCGCAGCCGGGATTTGAACCCGCGACCTGCGCGTCTGCAGCCGAGTACCTTAGTCACTAGACCACTGCGGCGGGGCATGTTGTTTTCAATAACTACATCTGAAAAAGCTATGCAGGGAAACTGTTGTCCCTGAAAACCTGGAGGGTTAGGTTCAGAATCATGCGGCTTTTGCTAAATTACTTGCTTTTCTAGGAGTGCTGCTTTGAACACGTCACTCTTACTGTGCTCACACAAGCTCTTCACGACTTGCGGAAGCGGTCGATTTGGAGTTTTCAAGTCACGCTTCAATTGACCCAAAAAGTTCTTAAGCGGGAATGCTGAAAATGAGTCAAGATGGCCAAACTTCTGTACATCATCAGGAAGGTGTACAAGTGCATGTACATTGTACACGTAAACACTCTCCCCTTAAAGACGTCCAGCATCAGTGACAAACCCTCGGAGAAGATTTTTCGCAAAGTTTATGTGCAGGTGGCAAAGCTCAGGGCTTGCGCGGATAGATAATGGCACACACAGCTTCATGAATGCTGGTAATAACATTTTTCAATTCGTCCTGATAGCACCACAGGTCCAAAGTAGAATAAAAAGTTTCGAAACTCTGTGGCCTTCCATCTTTCCTGTTCGCAAAGACTTCGGGGCTTACGGATCATTTCCCGAGGTGTGTGCTCCTGCAAATTTATTAGCATCTCTGATATTTTATTCTGCACACGTACTGAAACCTTTGACCTATGAGGTACTCCATGAAACCAGTAGTGAAGCAGTTTCCTCACAACCCCTAGGTACACAAGGTGCATGTAATCCAGTGAAAAATCGCTAACCATGGCAATTTTTAACTCGGTCAGTGGTGAATTTCCACGATGGTGCTCTTCCTGATCTTGGTTCAGAAATTCTTCATCAATTCGCAGTGGATCATTGAGCTCTGGAAGAATTACTTTTCGGGAGTTTTCAGGATAGAGTGCTTCTTGAGTACATCTCTCGCAACTGTAATAGCCCCCATGGCCCTTGATGCACTTCAAGAATGCCCTTGCAGGTGCATCACAGACAAATGCACGTACTTGAACTGTAAACTTTTTGTAACCTTGAGGGAAGACTTCTATTTCCAGCATGTTCACTTCTGCAATAAAATTACTCAAGTAGTCCAGGAGGCTCTCAGGTTTTGTGTTTCCAACAAACAAGGCAATGACAAATGGCTTGACATCACTGGACTCTTCAATAGATGCCAATATTGGCCAGAACTGTTTGCTTGAACTCTTTGCAATGGGAAGCCCTTCAATATTTATGAGAAGTGCGATGGTATCTCTTGTGATGCCGCCTGCTTGTATCATTTGTTCTAGTGTTGATTTAATACCAAAGTAGTGGTATAAACCAGATGTCCCCGATTTTCTAAAGGCGCAAAACCTCGGTGTCCCTATTAGGGTTCGTGAGTCACTGGGTAACTCAGGGTGGCGCTTCATCAATATTTTCAGCAGCAGCGTTAGATGAGATGCACAAGCTTCAGTTTAACAGGCCCAAACTGCCAGCTCACTGGCCAAGGTCGGCTGTTCTTCTTGAGTTGTTTCAAACTCTACTTCTGCCACATTGCTGGCCAATCTTGGCTGTTCTACAGCTGACATGTTTGCGAAAGAATTTGTAAGGTTGACATGCTCTTGATTTGAAGCCTTCGTGACATCACTGCTTCTGTTCTCTTCATCATTCGCGAAGTTCTTATCCTGTCCGGAAAAGGATGAAGTTGCAATGTCTGCGAAGTGTTCGTGCACACATTACGCAACTCTTTTTTTTCTCTGCCTGTCGCCGACATGTTGTAAATGTCTCCGGTACCGTTTCATACCTGCATATAATATAGCGAGTGTTTTCAATTTAGGTTGACACACAAAGAAAGCTAATAACTACTGCAGTAACACGAGCTATAATGCTATAATGGTGATAATATGGCATGCAAAAGAGAAGGGAGTGCTCAGGATTAATTTTTTGCCAGCTGGGAATCTTTTATGTGGATTGAAATGTATAGCTTTGCTCGTACTTAGCCTCTTTGCGATGCGGCGGCCGTGGCCTCGACTTGAGCAGTATGACATCTGATATACAGCCACGGAGGGTAAAGGGAGAAGTTAAGGGACAATGGAAGCTTGAAGACATGAAAAATTTGCGAACACGGGGTGTCGTTGGGGCGAACGTTTCGAGAAGCGGCTTTGTTTCTTCGGCCTGGCAAAAACTTTCAAAATGTTGGTTCCAACAGCAGCCCGTGTGCATTCATTTCTGCTCTCCACAACTTAAAGGTTATGCAAATGCCACAAGAGTACTTCTGGTCACAATCAAGCCCGATCATTTCTCGATCGCAAAACCGGTGACACAAGAGCGCTTTTGATCGCAAACAATTGGCCAATGCATTGCGTTACAGTCTGATGCGAATCAAGTTTGGCGCACACATTGCACAAATAGCGATTGGACCTGATCGCGATTAAAACAGACTGCACCGGTGTCGCACGAGCAGTTACGATCACAAAAAGGGCCGATCTGGATGAGGCTTAAGCCGGATCAGGTGCTGCTACTTTGACACCTCCAATTGCAATCAGCCCCTATCGCAACGCAATCCAACTTTCAGATTGCGCTGCGCCAAAATCGATCCGAGGATTGGTTTTTCTATCATCGTGGTTTTGACGTAAAGGGTTTGTCAAAAGTTCTTAGGCCACTATCTCATGTATTCCTATGGCAGCGTGGCCTGGGAACTGTTGACCCCTCCTGTAATTTTGTGTCAGCCACATCGGGGTAGCGCGTGACATTGGTATTACATGCATGCAGTAGTTTCACTTCATCGAGAGTAGCAGCTTCAAATTGCAATGAAATCATTTATCCTTACCTTCACTATCTTCACAAATGTGAACGAAAAGCGCGCCGGCCTCGTCGTCACGATAGTCTACGCTTGCCAAGGAGCCTGGAAGAAACACCAGCAACACGAGCCAAAAAGAAAGACGCTTTCATGGTTGCCAACTTGAGCCAACACATAAAAAATTTAGTGCTGCATCTGATTAAGACTGCTAGCGCGTCAGCAAAAAACAATTTGCAAAATAAAACAGATTGTTGTTCCATATAGGAAGTTTTTGTTATCGAAATAAAATATGTTTATATTTTAAAACTGCAGTAAGTTTTCACGAGCGCCACTTTCTCAGATGAGCAAAAACAGAGCTAAAAACGGGGCTGCACCCGTGTAGTGGCTTAAATTGTAAAAAAAAACTAAGTTACAGTCAACGCCTTGTTACAGTAGGTAGATTCGTAAAGCAAGCTGTGCTAAAGCTGCAATGACCCATTGGCGAAATTGGCGTCGTAAAGGTCGTAATTGTAGCAAACTTTATTGTGGGGCATTGTCTTGAAACGTACGGAGTGTGTGTGCATCATCTGCAAAACTGTAGGGTTCGTGTTGCGGCATGTATATACAGCGGACGCTGACATTCGACGCAAAGTTTGGCCTTCGCAGATCTTGAGACTCTTAGCACCCTCCTACTGTGCTTTTTTATTTGATCGCGGAAGGTGGTTGGTGCGTTGATCAATGCCGACCTGTCCCACCTTACGGCATGTTGCCTGGAATGTGCTAGCTGTGTTCAGCGTGTTACCAAATTAAGTTCAGTTAGTGGTGCAGCCCAGCAAGGGTAGCTAGCCCAGCTGCACACTGTCTTTGCACGCTGTTTTCACGCTTTGCATTCATGATTCGCCAAAGCAGCGAAGACGAGAATGTGGCCCTTGACCATATTTTGTTGGTTTCAATATCATGTGCACGGATTGACTTTCTGCTGGGCATTTCCTAACTAGTGTTCAGCTATTTTGACGGAGTGGCCGACTGCATGCAGTTGCCTACGAGGTGTGTTACTCGCACAATTGCGTTACGTCCCATATATGTAGCTTCCTTGTTGCTGTTCTGGCTAAGGAGTTACGTTATCGTAATGCTTTTCATGGGACGCCTCATTTTTGGCCAAATTCATTTGGGCTGTGCTCCCGATGAAATGTAGAAACTAACCTCATTGTATTAACGCAGTGCCTACAATCCTGACCAAGTTGCAATATCTCCATTCATTTAACACAATTTCAAGGTGAACATGACAGAAACGGTGTGAAATCTGGTATTGGCTCTTGTTGAAATATTGTTGAACAAGAGTAGACTACACACAGAGAACGTACAACATGAGTGCTTATGTTGTATGTTCTTACTGCTCTGTTTTCTTTTATGCATTAAAAATTAAACAGCCAGACTACTCTCACTGTGATGTCCTTATGTTTCGCTTTGTATATTTATAGTAATAATATTATCGGGGCATTTACAAGCCAAAACCACAATATGAATATGAGCGCACTGTAGCAGAGAGCTTTAAGAATTTCAACAATCTGGTGTTCTTAAACGACATTGCACGGTACAATTGTCGGAAAGCTTCACTCGAATGCTCCACAGCGTGTCTTTGACTGGTTTGACTGAGGTCAGCCGTGAAACACTGGGCACTGTTGCCAAGATTATAGCTCGGTAAGCTTGGATTGTTAGTCGGCATGCATGCGTAACACCTCGGCAACAAAACTCAAAGCTGCGTGGCGCTGGTGTCAACCAAACTGCTTCAGGTCCTGTTGGGGAGCATTCGAGCTAAGCTTACTGACGACTGCACATGGGCCTCTGGCATTTTGCCTCTGTCAAAATGAGCTGTAGCTTTGGCTGCTGATGTGGAGATGGTGATTGAAAACAAGCCAGAATGAACAGCATTCTTCATACTCTCACGCTACCATACATGTTAGAAACAGTCATTCTTACTGAAATGAGAAATGTTTTGACATGTTAATTATAAAAGCCCCATAAGTTAACTCAGATTCTGGTGGCTGCGGAAACTATACACAATATTTATATACCTTTTAATGCCGTGGCATACAAGAATTGGCAAAGCTTGTACTAAACCGCTGAAGACTTGAAACAGCAAAACTGGACGATTGTGAAGACTTATCTGCTTGCTTCTATGCTTTAGCTAGGTGATGCTAGGTTGTTATTACGTTTATTCTCAGATCAGAGAAGCCCATAGACAGGCACGACACTGTTATTCAAATTCCAGAGACAGAAACTCGCCCTGAAACTGAGCGTCCACACCTCTTATAGATCAACAGGCATGTCTTTAGCACAGGCCTGTTGCTTCGGGTCTTCTCGCTGCTGCTGTTGCTTTTCTCGTTTCCTAGTATTTTCTCATAGGGGCTCAGGGGTCTTCGGTTTGCTGTTTCTTTGAAGTGATTTGTTGGGCTAACTGTTGCCTTCATCATTAATAGTGGACCAGAGACGAGTGAGATTTTTTCAATTTCGGTCACACATACCCATTTGTGATGATGATAGTTTTCTGGTAGGCTGCACAGAGGCATATATCTGTTATAATATTAATTTTCTGCCACCGACTCGCGATTTCCTAAACAGCTTCGCTGATAGATGTCTAAAGGATCGCAAAAGCCTGGTGAGGTCATGGTACGATGTAGTCTGGAGCTTGACCTAAACCATGAAGTTATATTAATCTGTTCCAATTACTCTAGTGTTACTCGTACTGTACCAGCTAGTGTTGCTTAGATAAGGACTAACCCAAGCGTACATAATGTATGCCTGCAATGCACAATCACTAGAATGTACTTGTAGTGCCGAATGCAAACATTTCAATATAACTTCCAAACTGCTCATCATACGTCAGCCCACACACATTACCAGAAGGCTGAGTACCTGCCTCTTCTTCGCACCATGACCCACTGTCGCTCCTTTGCTAGACCACCTAGGACTAGAACAGTCTTTCCAAGAGCATCGCCACCATTCAAACTTGGATAGCTTTAGCGAAGCCTTAGCATCTTTGTTTTATTTACAGTTATTGTTTGGCTCACTCCCTCATGTAAAGCGCTGAGACCTCCATAAATAAATTGCATTACTGTTTTGACAACCTTTTGTGAGTCACCAGTGTTCTAGGGAATCAGCAGGGGCATGCAAATATAAAGCATCATTTGCCCAAGCCACACCAGCACTCCCCCACTGCAATGGAACCCCCCCAAGACTCAACTCATTCGTGCCAACGTCCATGGTAGTTTGGCTATTAAAGTATATACCACAGTGATGCGTGAGAAACTTGAAAGCTACTACAAATACATGACCAAAAGGCAGCTGCGCATGACATTTCAAGCAGTAATAGCAGTTCATAAGCATGCATAGAATAGTTGCAATATCAATTGAAGAATAGCCACGACTTGACTGCAATATATGGAATTTGCAACCATCATTATCTGGTGTCACTTAGCAAAAACGAATTTCATTTCTTAAATCAAATAATGTTTTCTCTGTATGTTGTTTTGTACACCAAGAAGTATTTCTCTGCTGCTAAATTTCTTGTTAATGGGCATTTTCGGCAAATAATGATGGTAAAATGTTACAAGAACATTGCTGAAATGTTTACCTGTTATGTTGATTTTTTGTGCAATTTTAACATTTCTTTAATATTTGAGATATAACATTCAATGTTCAAAGTTTTGTTTGAATGTTGCACTAATGTTTCACAATCAACGTTATTTTAACACTGTATTTCTAATATATACTTAACGTTTTACATACAACAAAGAGCGTTATACATTTCATGTAAAACGTTCAGACAACGTTGTTTGAAAACATAAAACGTTTCTTCAGCATTGGCAACAAAAATGCAACGTTACTTTAATGTATTGTGCTACCTGGGATGGGCATCAAATGCATTACTTACTTCTTTTCTACAGCCTTGGGTTTTTTCAGAGCGGCAATTAGGGTGTCTCGATCACTCTCTTGTGGCCTTGTTTCCATGCCCTGTGTCTTAAGGACCCTAAACAGGTTCTGGCAGCCCACAACTGTGCACGTTGATCTCTTTTTGGTGTTTCTCGTTTTTTTTGCGCTCATCGTGGCACCAGTGAAAAGATTCACGTGACATGATTAAACGCACACTTTTGAATGGTCTACATACGAGAAATATAAATTTCGGTTGTGGATCGGCGTAGCCTTTACAAAATCATTCATTTATCGCATTGGTGGGGCTCAATCCCCCAACTGTGATAGCTGTGATTGCGTAGAAACTCTTGACCATGTCCCTTGGCATTGTCCCGATCTCGAAGAAGATCACGAGTGTGCCTTGAGAAGACTGAATGATCATCCGTTTGCTCAGGAAAATATCTTGGGTATGTGGTCTTACAATTCATCAGCTCAAGAACCGCTCGAGTACTTCTATACTTCTCGAAAGCAACATCAATAAGTGACCGCCTACGAGACTCTTCAATATGTGTGTGGCGTGTGTGTATTGCGCAATGTCCATCTCCTGCTTTCTCTTTCTTTTTTACTCTCTTATTCCGCTCTCCCCACGTGTAGCGTAGCACACTGTACTTAGTCTGGTGAACCTCCCCCAATTTTTTATATTCTTGACTTTCTCTCCATCTTTTGAGTTCTCTTCAACGCTTCAATACCATCCTTCGCTCTTTCCTATCGTCATTTCACATGATTACTGTGCGTGATGAACTAGTGAGTTCGCTGCCTTTTCGTAGCTTCCGATAGCACACGACCAAATAACAAGCATGCAGCCGACAAGCTCAAAATGCTGATCACTTGACAAACACTGCTTCTTCGAGTAGCGGCTGTATTCCCATACACCGGTGTTTTGCAGGTTTGAGAGATAAGACGAAAACAAGTTTCTGCAACATTACTTTCTGATACGGCTGCGAGATCGTATTGTACGGTGCAACAGTTCAAGTCGTCAAAAGATTGCCGTACTATAAAGCTGTTGAAGTCACCTCAAAGTTAGTGTGTGATCCTCAAAGACCTGATATCAAAACATTTTCGAATTTTTTAATGTGGATGGCACTTTCGCATTGAACACTTTACCCTCATCTTTTGAGACATTTGAACGTTTTCTTCGTGAACTTCGTAATGAAAATACGCTGCTCCCAAGTTTTGTGACCTTCCGAATGAATGACTAGTGAAGTTTATGCCTAAAAGTATAATAATTGAAGCAATGAAACCCAAAACACAATAAACAATTTTTCTCACTTCACATGGAGCTCTTACATAAGAATCATCAATCGAAGTCCAATAATAAAGCTTCTTTATTTCATTGTTGTAAAGCAGACTGTCTAATGAAAGAGGATAAAAATACTACCTTTCAATGGCTTGGTTGCGTTTCTTAAAAAAATCCGTCCAGGTTCTAGAGATCAACTTGTCCTGCATTATCTTTGTCTTCACAGTTTATTTTTTATGAACATTATTCCAAAAACGGTGAAATATGAAAGGCAGACGCTTCATTATGTACTTCAAAACTGTTTTCCTTCACCACTAGTGGCATCCCTTTTACATTTGTTGCGTGCAGCAAGCTGCTTGCTCTTGGTAATCTTGAATTAGGCGCGTCTTGAGTACATAACGTTATATTATCTTTCGATGTTAAGAAACATTCTGGCCTAAACGGTATTCCGAATATGCTTGTGAAGTAGTATTGATAATAGTGTTCACACCATCTTACTGTCATATTTCAAAAATCAATAATCTGTGCAACAGTTCTCCAGCTGTAGAAATCAGCAAACTTCGTGTATGTTTTTAAGTTCAGAACAAGCAAATACTTAATTAGTGGCTAATGTCGTTGCTTTTTACCAGCTACAATATTTAGCAGTAAATCATTCACAAGTGTTGCGATAATTAACAAGATGCAGCGATGGAGTAGTGGTTAGAATCAGCCTCACATGAAAGAGGTCCGCAGCTTGAATCCCTGTACCACGCAGTTCCCAACCGGATGAAAACAAAAGTCTGCATGGCGATGGAACAGCATTGAGAGGCCTGGGGTACGGCCTCGCTGTTGACCACCGCCGGTAACTCACTCCCTTACCAAAGAAGGATTGGCTGCCCTGGTGCAGTATCTAGCGACTACCTCCCACATGCATACGCCAATTAACTCACGACCCTCAGTCCTCAGCGGATGCGAAGTAACTGACCATGGCGGTGGTCAGATCTGCAGAGCAGCAGAGGGCGCAAAGAATCTGTGGGTCCTAACAGGCCATCATTGGAACCTGAAGTGTGCAACATTTATTGCTAAAACCTTATCTAGTGAGGCAAGTCTGGCTGCTGGACCGGCTAAGGTTGTGCGGCTGCGTAGATTGCAAGGCATTTCTTGTTTGCTTCTATTTACTTTGAGTCGTTAGCTTGGGGAGGCACGTCAGCCGATGGCGGGCAGCATTGCTTTAGTTGCACTCGGTCGAAGCGTGTCCGACGGGATTTGCCGTGAATGCAGCCAGTGTGGCACCAGCATGGTACCCCGCGTAGTTCTGCAGTGCCCGAGATGGCCTAGTGTTGCGAGTTCCTGTTAACTCAGCAAAAGGAAACGTTCTCTCACGTGGGCAACTAAAGGAATGAGACTAGAAACGTCTTCGTGATGACCTCCTAATTGGCTCACTGCACTTTCAGCCGGCGTAATAATAGGCCTCTTCCAAGGCTCAATGTGGCGTGGTGACTCCTCACATCACTTCAGACGCGGTGCCACCGCACGCTGAGTTCGCACACACAATACGCATCGAGGAAGCGCGTTGCGAAAACCTGGAGGTCACCAACAACCTTTTGTCCCGGCCCGGTTTAGCTCCGGTAGCTCTCGGAAGCGGTGGGTTGGGGACGCGTGAGAGCGTCGCTGAAGACACGATGATCGGGCGTCTAGTCGGTTTGGTGCGTATTGTCGCAGTGGCATGTCTTCGACTGCTCCCGCGTTAATCCTTGCCAACGAACTCGTAATTAGAACCATGCGCGATCAACGAGCGATTCCTCTTACAAAGCACAGGGTACAGGCGGATTATTGCCCCGTCAACAAAAAGGTGACATGTTACAGGGAAGCCGTATATGGCCGTAAAAGCCTAGTAGCTCCTAGTTTAGGTAGCTCTGCGCCACGAAGCTTGCCCATGATTTTATTACTTTTTCTAGTTTCACGTGATTTACTATTTACTTGATGTGTTATTTGGGGAGAGTGCATGGGCCCCCAAGTGCACGATGGTAGTTTTCTTGTGACAGGTTTTTTGATCGACCAAGTGTACTGTCCTATCAGTGAACAAGCAGGCGACTATTCACAGAGAGTTGTGCAAGGGCGGAGCAATGACGGAATCAGAAGAGATCCCGGAGCTCTGCCAAGCGTTCTGAACAAGGCTTGAGGTGTTAGGCACCATCGGTTTTGCCGAATTTCGTATGGTCACCCTACAAAAGACGATTATTTTCCAAAGTGTTTTATTTTTTGCAACGTATGTCTGTACTTATGTAACTTGTGTACAGTCTGTAAATACAAGTTTTTCTCAGCTAACTAGAACTGTATAACAACACCCAGCAGACCGTCAGTCTAATCAGTAGGATCACCAACAAGAATTACGGAATACAAGAACACAACTTGGTGCCGCTCATACAAGCCTTCGTCATCAGCTGCATAGTGTATATGACCTCATACCTAAAGTTCAAAGCAGCGGAAAAACTAAAGATAGAATGCATCATCAAAAAAGCATAAAAGCAAGCACTCGGCTTACCAATCCCTAGATCTAACAAAAAGTTTGAAGCACTAGGTATGCATAACAAGCTAGCCGTATTGAGGCTCATATGACTGCACAATGTGAACGACTATCAAAAAGTGACACAGGAAGAACCATAATGCACAAACTGGGCATCAGGTGCACTCGCCAAAGCGGGGATCAATACGATATCCTGAAATAAGCCAGAAAGCGCATCAAGATACCGCCGTTACCCATATACATGCACCCCGACTATCACCGGGAGCGGAAGAACGCCAGGGCGGAAGCACTAAACACGAAGTTTCAAAACGACGTGGGTGTGGTCTATGTGGATTCGGCGGAGTATACGGACGGTCGACACATGGCGTTGGTCGCTTCAAATTAAGCTGGCCAGCAGTTCCATTAAATGAGGAAGGTTTGAAATCGCCGAGGAAGCAGCCATACTGTTGGCACTTGCGTCTACAACAGGCAGTGTTATAATCAGCGACTATAAAACAGCAGTTCTTAATTTTCCTTAAGGTAGGGTCTCGAAAGCGGCGAAAATAATTTGGACCAACTTTCATGAAGAGCGCCACGTGTATGTTATATGGCCGCCCGCTCACTCGTCCCTTCCGGGCAAGAAACTACGCACACCTTAGCTCGAGAGTTAGGGAGCGAGAGCCGAACAGGTGCAAGAGTGACGCGATGCCCGTGTGTGGAGAGGCAGCGCATGGTCTCATACAATCAAATTACTAAACACTACCGATTAAAGAGGCAGCATTACCCTCAACCACACTTTTCATTAAATAAACAGCAGGCGGCAGCATGGCGCCTATTACAAACAAGCACCTTCCCAAACCCACCTGCTTACAGTCATTGCAATTCGGATCTCTACCCCGACAAATGCAAACGCTGCAATCAGTAGGCGGACCTCAAACACATTATTTCGACTTGCCCTAACCTCTTGAAGGGGTCAAACACCAAATATTTGAACGAACAGCAGTGGGAGACCACGCTGCTAAGCTCAAACGTCCAGGACCAATTACAAGTTATCAGGCAAGCTGAAGATGCCGCTAGGACCCAAATACTCTTACCTGCCATCTAGGGGAGAAGATATAATTCCTCGGAAACTCTCCGTTTCGAATAAAGTTGTTTCTCTTTCTGTCTCTTCAGCATTTCTTCTTCATCGTCAAGCGACCAGCAAGTCAATCGCCGCCATTGGAATAGCGGCAGCAGGTTAGGTCTCCCGCTTTGCTATACCACCTCGAGTGGTGCCTCTCGGGCGCTGAGTGGTGAGAGTTGGTTTATTCAACATCACAAAAAACCTTAATTTTACTGGCGCAGCCGGCAAGATCAGCTTTCAGTTAACGAAGATTGGAAGAAGATGAGCGAGACTACAGACTAAGAAATTGCGAGACGCTGCCACCAGTATAGCTGCGGCAGCTGGACGCTGCAGATTTCCTTGTCTTCTCGGAGGACAATGTGGAGTGACTGGTACAAAGTAGCTCTCGGTGACCCATCACCGGCAGCGACTTACAACTCCACCATTTAGTTATTTATTTATTTATTGTACCCTCAGGGCATACAGCATTATAGAGGGGAGTGGGTTTAGAAGTCAAAAAATACAATTGAAACGTGAAAAACAAATCACATTCAGTACATGCGTACAACACTCGAGAAGAACGTGTAAATGACAACGCTTACACAATATCTAAAAAAAAGGAAGCACCGCGACAAATCAAACAAGGAATCAAAAAATCAAACAAGGAAGCACCGCGACAAAAAAAATACCGCAATGACGATCTAACACACAAAGAAAGTAACGAGAAAAAAAATAAAAAAAATATTACAACACGGCACAACGAATCTGCGATACACAAATGAACGGTAACCGAACAGCAGCAAACAAAACTAGGGGAAAAAATGCGTTGAGCACATCAATGCATAAAATTTTCAAGTACCGCCCGAAAGCGTTCCTGATTAGTAATCGTGACTAGTGACGCAGGCAGGTTGTTCCAATCATGACATGTTTTTGGTAAAAAAGAATGGGAGTATGTTACGGTATTTTGGCGCGGAATATGAACCTTGTAATGATGGTCGAGGCGTTCAGATAGGAAAATAGGAGGATTTAGCCAACGTGATTTAAGTATGGGGTTATGGTGATACGCTTTATACAGCACACAAAGGCGAGCAAGTTTCCGGCGAGTAGCAAGAGTAGCAAGGTCAAGGCTGGATTTCATGTTAGTAACACTGGAAGTGCGGTGATAGTTGAAAAGTATGAACCTCACGGAGCGGTTTTGCACAGCTTCAATTTTATTAGATAGTGTTACATAGCCAGGGTCCCAAACTGAGGAAGCATATTCAAGCCTAGGGCGCACGTAGGTTATATATAGATGCTTTTTTAAGGAAGACGGGGACAGCGAGAAATTTCTTTTCATGTAGCCTAGCATGCGGTTTGCATCAGATGTTACATATTCAATTTGGTGTGCCCAGGATAGGTTAGTGGTTATGTGCACACCGAGATATTTGTAAGATTCAACTGACTCTAGTAAGGTATCTTTAAGAAAGTAATCAGGGCTAGGTAGTTTGTTACGCGAAATTCTTATTGATTTACATTTAGAAACGTTAAGATCCATGTGCCAGAGGTTACACCAGGAAATAATGTTGTTAAGGTCGGATTGTAGAGAGGCAATATCAGTATCATTAGTAATTTTACGGTAAAGCACACAGTCATCAGCAAAAAGGCACACTGGAGAACAAATGTTAGAAGGCAGGTCGTTAATGTATATTAGAAACAGTAAAGGCCCCAGCACAGAACCCTGAGGTACTCCTGAATGTACCACCACCTCGGGAGAGCCAGTTTCGTTAATGGATACAAACTGCGTGCGGTTAGCAAGAAAGATTCGGATAAACTGTAGTACTTGTGGATCAATTTTCAAATGGCTGAGTTTATGTAATAGTAGCTGGTGATTTACTTTATCGAATGCTTTTGCGAAATCTAGAAATATGCAGTCAGTCACAAAACCTGAATCAAGATATACATGCAGATCGTTAGTAAACGTGATTAGTTGTGTTTCACACGAAAATACCTTCCGGAAACCGTGCTGCGAGTAATGGAAGAACTTATTTGATTCTAAATGCTTAACAAGGTTGGAAAAAAATTGTGTGCTCAAGAATTTTGCAAGGAACTGAAGTAAGTGAGATGGGTCGGTAATTAGAGGGGTTATGTGCGTCGCCTGATTTGTGAAGGGGTACCAACCGGCCCGTTTTCCAATCTTTAGGCAAGTAACCGTCATCGAAACATTTAGTGTAAAGGCAATATAATATAATCGACATATACTCTTTAGTATTCTTCAGAAATTTCGAATTAATACCGTCAGGGCCACATGAAGAAGACAGTTTCAGGTTGCTGATGACGCTAGAAATTCCAGTTGGATCGAAAACTATAGGGTCCATTGGGAAAAATTTACACACTGAAGATCAGGAAAATTATCTACAACCGGGTTACAAAAAGACCTGGCGGAGCTATTATTTAACAGCAATGCGCAGAGATGGCCAGAAACTGGTACACCGCGATTATCAACCAGGATTATTGTGGTGTCGTTTTTAGGCTTCATTATGCTCCAGAAACGCTTAGGATTTGTCTTTAACAGTAACGGTAGAGTTGACTGAAAAAAGGTACGTTTTGCAGTTTGAAGGGCGTTGGTGTAAGATGCGGCTGCTAATTTGTAGGCTGACCAGCGTTGCTGCCCAGTAGATTTCTTGGTAGTACGATAGAGCCTGGCTTTCTTGTTAGACAATCGTTTCAAATGACGGGTAAACCAGGGAGCATTAGTATTACTATAAACGCGCCGCAACGGTATATGTTTGGTGATTAATTGATAGACCTGTTGTTTGAAGAAATTCCATATGTAATCAACGCTTAGTTCTCTATAACGTGGCAGTAAGCTATCAAGAAAAATACAAAGCCCCGTATTAATAGCTTCGAAGTTGGCTCTATTGTAGTCCCTGATGCTTTTTATGCGCTTCTGTTTTCTTGTGGCAGGAAGGGAAAGAGCGAACTGCACTACATCATGGTCGCTCAAGCCGGGAATGTGTGCTATTGACGAAATAATATCTGCGGCAGATGACAGGACGAGATCAAGCAAAGACAATGATTTCGGTGTTACACGGGTTGGCTGATCGACAAGCTGGGATAAGTTAAAAAGGGAGCAAACGTCGAGAAACGATGATGCATCAGCAGATGCAGGTTCGACTAAAGGAGTGGAGTGCAGCCATTGAATATTGGGATAATTAAAGTCACCAACCAAAACAATTTCTACTCCGGGATATCGTACCACAATTTGATTCAAACTATCGTGAAGACCTTCACAAAAACCGGTAGCAAAGGATGGAGACCGATAAGCGGCGCCAAGAATAATCTTATAATTGAACGTTAGGCAGCACCAGATCATTTCAAGGTCTGTAGTTACAGAGACATTGAAAGATTTTAGCTGGTCACTGATTGCGATTAGTACACCACCACCTGTCCTGTCACTGCGATCACGTCGATATACCACAAAATTTTTGTCACACTGAAATAACTCATCCACCGATATTTTGCTCGTGAGCCAAGTCTCCGTCAGTACGACGATATCGGCTTCAGAATCATTGATTAATGCGTTAAGTCTATCCTTCTTTTGATATAGGCTGCGGATGTTAGTATACAGAACAGAAACATTGTGCGTACAGCCACAACCCCTCACACTATCCTAGCTACCGTTGGGCTGACTATACACACGTCCCGAACGCGTCGACCTCGGTGATGTAGAGCCAGACGGAACATCCGGAGAGGCAACCGCAGGAAGAGAGGAAACAACTGCACTAACTTCAAGAACAGAATCTGCAATAAGCTTGTTGTGGCGCAGTTTGTACGAAGTTTTCAAGCCTTTGCCGAAGTGAAGCAGCTTTTTACGTGCAATGCGCGTAGAAAGAGAGAAATCTTCTCTTATGTTAAAATCTGTGTTAATTAGCAAGGATGTTTTTGCATGAATCAGTTCTTTAGTTTTTAAAAAAGAAAATTTAACTACAATGGGACCGTTTTTGTCAACTGAATACTGGCCTATCCGATGCGCACGCGCAATGTCGGTTGCAGGAATTTGCAGCTGCAGTATCTCAGAAGAAAACGAGATAATCTGGCCTTCAGATTCCTGCCAGCTTTCTTTAGGACTGTCTTTAATTCCGAAAAACAGCAAGTTATCTCGCCTTGATCGATCTTCTGCCTCATCAAGCTTTGCGCGTAACGTGGTTATTTCTTCACGCAGACGGCACCTTGGAACATCAGCACCAGCCTGATCTAGCTGGCAGAGCTCAAGTCTGGCAGCCTGCTTTTCAACGGCTTCTAGGCGGGTGCTGATACTCGCAACAGTAGATACCATCGATTCATGGCCACGTTTTAGTTCGTCAATCGCCTTTGCCTTGCTGGATTGATTAGACTCAATCCTTATACAGCGCTCGTTGGTTTCCTTAACTAATTTCAGTAATTCGTCTGGCATCCCGGGATTTTGCTCGATGTCCCCGCATATCACCAAAGACAATGCACAAAAAGGTTCAAGAACGCCTCCTGGGCATAGAACCACGACAATAAAACGGTTGTCAGACTTGTAGGATCTACAGGTCAGAAAAGAAGGATGACTGACCTGCGCAACGAACAAGAGGCGTAAGAACATCGCTCCGGCCGTGCTTCTATGCCCACTGGCAAGGTGGTCCGTGGGACGCCCTTTTGTATGGCTTGACGGGGGGTGGAGCGATGACGTAGATGCTGGTAGGCCGAGTCCGAGAGTATCTTGCGATAGCTTCGTTGTGGCAGAGCTGGTTTCGTTCCTTGATGATAGCAGGCTCGAGATACCGGTGGGACAGCGAAGCAAGTCCGCCATAATCGGGTTGCTACTCGAGGCAGCAGTACAGGACTGCGTCACGGGGACGGCGCTCAGCCAAGGGCAAACCGTGACGATCTGCGCAACGAACAAGAGGCGTAAGAACATCGCTCCGGCCGTGCTTCCATGCCCACTGGCAAGGTGGTCCGTGGGACGCCCTTTTGTATGGCTTGACGGGGCGTGGAGCGATGACGTAGATGCTGATAGGCTGAGTCCGAGGGTATCTTGCGATAGCTTCGTTGTGGCAGAGCTGGTTGCGTTCCTTGATGATAGCAGGCTCAAGATACCGGTGGGACAGCGAAGCAAGTCCGCCATTACCGGGTTGCTACTCGAGGCAGCAGTACAGGACTGCGTCACGGGGACGGCGCTCAGCCAAGGGCAAACCGTGACGATCCGCGCAACGAACAAGAGGCGTAAGAACATCGCTACGGCCATGCTTCCATGCCCACTCAACTTCCATGCCAACCATCAGTGAACATGGTTGCGTCCAGGTCATCCGGAACAGGAAGGGGCAGGAAAACACAGTGAGTTGCTTCGGCGTCATTTACTTTCACTCCTATGTTCGTGTTTGAGCCGAAAAAAATATCTCTTTTAATGGCAGGATTGTTCCGCTATGCCACTGCGCCGTATGTAACAGGTAGGGTGTACGACACAGAATTAACGCTGGATTGGCCCGCGTGGATGAAAGAGGTCAATCTCAAATTTGCAGAGGATCTCCGCAATAGGCTCGTAACAGAGCAAGCGTTAGTATCGCTTGGCATGGCAGCAATTGATTTGTTTGCGGAATCCCCATATTTCACGCCTGTGGTTTATGACGTCGCGTTAACGCATGATTGGCCCACATGGAAAAGGAGCTCAATCTCGGGTTGGTAGGATAACGCCACTGGGTGCTCAACGACAGCTAAATTTTGCAAAAATTGAGGCCACTAGGTTGAAAGTTGCGACAGAGGAACAGGGTCGGGAAACATCAACATAGGTCATGGAGGTTAACTACGTAGTTGAGGGTGATCTCTGAACAAATAAGGAATTTCAGTGCGAACTGACTGTCAAGGGCATACTAGGGGTGTTACTTGGGAACAACACTGCAGAGCATAAGGCCACTCGTCCGTCCGCTACACAGTAGCCTTCGTGGCGATGGGCTGACGACCGCTGCGTGATCATCAAGCTCCGAGGTAGTCAGATTCAGTACCCGCGACGCTGCAGCGAGACACCGTTCAGGGTACGCACATGTTCAGGGATGATGCAGCGACTCAATCAGTCGAGTTGCTCGGTGAGAATACCGCTGAACTTGAACCTGTCGTATGTGGCTGGTTAAACTCAGAACATGAGCGATTACTGCGTGAAGAGGTATGGCATCCGGGTGGTGGTAGCCAAGAATTTTTCGCTGTGGTGACAGTTGTTGGCAGAGAATTTGCGAGGGCATCTCCGCGTAGGGGGTCGCCGGTGCATTGCCGGAGGGATAGTTCACACAGCGAAGGACAGGCGTGTCGATGTGACCGGCTGAGTTTGAAGCCTGAAGAACTCAGGATTGCAAACAAAAAGGCGCGCTGTGCATGACCACCATGGCAGTTGTAGGACACAATGAATATGTTAGAATGACTACACTGTCTTATGACGTTGATGGCAGCTGTGGCTTTGCCGTAGGTGGACGTTAAGTTACAGCTGTCTACGCACCGAAAGATCGCCATATGGGGTTTACGGGCGCTTACGCGATTGTGACCCATGGTCACATTATTCCTCTTGAATTTTCCATTGCCACACTTGACCCTGGGGGCTATTTAATTTATTCAGCACCATGTGTCAGTTGCATGGCGTGAGGTGGATAATGACATGAAAGTTGTTGTGACAGACTTCACACCATTTCATCCTTGAAGCGTTAGCGAGCAGTTTTTTATGTTGAGGCTCGAGGGCAACCAGGGTGAGGAAAAGGGAGCTGAGGCGGCCGCCTTGTGTGTGTGTGTGTGTGTGCAGTGCACGCTGTGACTGTGACTAAAGTGAACTCTAAATAAGTAGCAAGTGTTCTGTGCCGTGTGCCAGACTTTGATGCATGTATTTCGAAAACTCAGCCAGAACACTCCTGAAGGGTGATGGATTCATGGGACGTCATACAACAGTGTGGGACAAGTTACCAAGTGTATTTGCGGGATTAAGATAATTTTGCTCCATGGAGCTTGTCCACGTTTTTAGGACTTTTCCAGTTTTGTGTTATTTGGATTTTGGTTTATGGGTTTTTCGGGGACATGGCTTGAGCCCCCACGCGCATGAAGGTGGCTTCCTTGTGATGGGGTTTTTGATCGACATAGTGTACTGCCCTCTCAGTGGACAGCAGGCGACGATTCGCAAGAATTCTGTAAGGGCGGAACAACGAGGAAATAAGAGGCCCCACAGCTCTGCCAAGCATTCTGAACCCGGCTTCAGGTATTAGACACCGTCAGCTCTGCCGAATCCAGTAGAGTTGCCCTAAAGGAGGCGGTTCGTTTTCAAATTGTTTTCTTTTTTCTGTAACGTTCATGCCCATGCTTCTGTAACACTTTTACAGCCTGTAAACACAAGTTTTCTCAGCCTACTTGAACTTCTTCAGTGTTTCTTCTTGATCGTCAAGTGATAATCAAGTCAATCACCGCTATCGGAATAGCGGCAGCACGTTTCGTCTCCCACTTTGCCATACCACCTCGCTATATGTACCACCTGCTATACCTGGTGCGTTTCGAGCGCCGAGTGCTGAGAGTTCGTTTCTACAACATTGGAAAGAATCTGCATTTTACTCTAGCCGCCCTAGTCTAGGAGCTTGAGGGCGCTAACTGGGATGTAATAGCACTGAGTGAGTTTAGGAGGGCCGATGAGGTCTATACAGCACTACAGAATGGGAACGTCCTTAGCTATCCTGACTTCGCTCATAGAAGAGAACTAGGAGTCGGTTTTTTTTTTCAAAGAAAAGTAGCTGACAGCATAAAGGCATACTATAGCAACACTAAAAGGGTGGTCATCATCATCATCATCAAGAGCCTGGTACGTCAACTGCAGGACAAAGGCGTCTCCCATGTTCCTCCAGTTAACTCGAACTTGCGCTTGCTGCTGCCAATATACATCCGCAAACTTCTTAATCTCATCTGTCCACCTAACCATATGTCTCTCCCTAACCCGCTTACCCTCTCTGAGAATCCAGTTAGTTACCCTTAATGACCAGCGATTATCTTGTCTACATGCTATATGCCCGGCCCGTTTCCATTTCATCTTTTTGATTTCAACTATGACATGCTTAACCCCCGTTTGTTCCCAACTCACTCTGCTCTCTTTTTGTCTCTTAAGGTTACACCTACCATTTTTGTTTCCATTGCTCACTGCGTCGTCCTCAAAGAGAACCCTCTTTGTAATTTTCCAGGCTTTTGCTCCGTAGCTATGTACCAGCAAAATACAGCTGTTATATACCTTCCTCTTTAGAAATAGTGGCATTTTACCTGTCATACTGTGAGAGAGCTTGCCAAATGTGCTCCACCCCATTCTTATTCTTCTAGTCACTTCAATATCGTGGTTCGGCTCAACGGTTATTACCTGCCCTAAGTAGACGTAGTCTTTTACAACTTGAAGTGCACGATTACCTACCTGGAGGCGATGCTCTCTTCCGAGGTTGTACATTACTTTCGTTTTCTGCAGATTATATTTACCACAAATAGTTCTCTTCTCCTTGTCCAACTTCGTAATCATGAGTTGCGATTCGTCCTCTGAGTTACTTAGCAATGCAATGTCATCGCGAAGCACAGGTTACTATAGTACTCTCCATCAAGTCGTATCCCTAACTGTTCCTATTCTAGGCCTATGAAAACTTCCTGTAAACGCGCAGTAAATAGCATTGAGAAAATTCTATCCCCCTGCCTTACACCCTTCTTGTTTGTTTTTGAAGCACTATGGTAGCAGTTAATCCCCTGTCGATTTCTTCCAGGATGTTTATATATGCTTCATCGACGCCCTGATTTCGCAGTGTTTGCGCGACTGGTGATATTTTTACTGAATCAAACGCTTTCTCGTAAACAATGAAGACTACGTATAGTGGTTGGCTGTATTCTGAGCATTTCTATATAACCGGATTGATAGTATGAATGTGGTCGATAGTTAAGTAGCCCGTTCAAAATTCTGCTTGTTCCGTTGGTTGACTGAATCCTAATGTTTTCTTGACTCTGTTAGCAATTACCTTTTTGAATAGCGTGTATACTACGGAGAGCAAGCTGATCGGCCTGATTCTTCAAGTCCTTTTCATCTTCTTTTTTGTGTATTAAGATGATAGCATTCTAACGAGACACTGGTACTCTTTCTGTCAGGAGACACCTCGTAAACAGGGTGGATAGTTTTTCTACCACAATCTCTCCTCCATATTTCAGCACATTTGATGTTATCTAATCCTCACCAGCAGCTTTGCGTCTTTGCATGCTCTCCAAGGCATTTCTGACTTCTTCTATCATTACTGGTGGTGTGTCATCTGGATTACTGCTAGTTCTTATAGTATTAAAGTTGTGGTTCTCCCGGCTACCGCATAGATCTTTGTAAAACTCCTCCGCTATTTTAAGTATCCTTTTCATATTAGTAGTAATTTTGCCTTCTTTGTCCCTTAGTGTATACATCCGATTTTAATTGATTGATTTGTGGGGTTCAACGTCCCAAAACTACCATTCGATTATAAGAGACGCCGCAGTGAAAGGCTCCGAAAATTTTGACCACCTGGGGTTCTTTAACAGGCACCAAATCTGAGCACATGGGCCTACAACATTTCCGCCTCCATCGAAAATGCAGCCGCAACAGCCGGAATTCGATCGCGTGACATGCGGGTCAGCAGCCGAGTACCTTAGCCACTAGACCACCGTGGCGGAGCTACTTCCGATTTTTGCCTATTCCGAGTTTCCTATTCACACTTTTGACGCTGCCTTCATTCTTGAGAACGTGTTAAATCCTCTCCATTTCATACCTTCTTGCATCGCATAATTTACCGTTCATAATCAACTTCCAGAGCTCTGCCAACTTCATTTGTTTCTGTTGTACGTGAGGCTTCTACAATTTGACGCTTCCTTATGATGTTTTTCATTCCCTGGGACAGCTTTTCAGTGCTTTTTAATTGCTGTACCTCCAACTTCCACTGCACATTTCGTAATGATACTTGTGAGACTATCCTACATTTCATCAACGCTAAGGATGGTTTTCTCAATAAGAGCCGAGTACCTGTTCTGAGTGAGACTCAATATTGCTGTACTTTTCCTCTCAGTGCTAGCTCATCAATTGGCTTGTTGCGTATCAGTTTCTGTCGTTCCTTCAACAAGTCTAGGTGAATTCGGTACCGTACCATTATATGGTCACTGTATCGTACCTCGCCAACCACTTCCACATTGTGCAAGACTAATGTCATCCATGTTGCTTGTTTAAAATGCTTTCATCATCCTAAAGGAAACTAACTCGCCCGGCGGGCATCATCTGCAAAGGCAGAATCGCTACGATACTGAGGGGACGCTTGGAAGAAGGGAAGAACGTAGTTCGCCCGACCATTGATCTACCCGCGGTTTCTGGAATCTCTTACTCATCATATCCAATAAATTAAGGCATCTCACTCTAACATAATTTATCTATAAATGCTCGCAAATGATCGATTCTCTGTTTCTTCCTTACTGTCTGTGCTACAAAATGACCCTAGATTCTTGATAAAATGACGAAAAAAACTAGGCGATCACGAAAACTTGGTTCATATTAAAACAATTTCATTGATGTCTTTATACAAGTGCTGATTTCTTGTCCACAGTCAAGTGGATGTAAAAACTACGTAGTGGTCATAGGCCTGCGCACGGTGGGTGGAGGGGCACGGGTGCAGCCTTACCGAACCATGTAGGGAGGGGGGAGGAGGGGCTTAAAATCCACTCTTTCGTGTTTAACACGGGGAGGACTTGGCACCCCTTAGCAAATATTCGTACTTCACGGTTTCCGAAGCCGACCGGCCTACGCCGAAGCAGTACTCTTCAATTAAATGTATCATCATCATCAGCCTGACTACGTCCACTGCAGGACAAAGGCCTCTCCCATGCTCCGCCAGTTAACCTGGTCCTGCGCTTGCTGCTGTCAATTTATACCCGCAAACTTCTTGATCTCGTCTGCCGACCTAACCTTCTGTCTCTCCCTAACCCGCTTCCCTTCTCTGGGAATCCAGTTAGTTACCCTTAATGACCATCAGTTATCCTGTGTACGCGCTACATGCCCGGCCCATGTCCATTTCCTCTTCTTTGTTTCAACTATAATATCCTTAACCTCCGTTTGTCCCCTAATCCACTCTGCTCTCTTCTTGTCTCTTAAGGTTACGCCTACCATTTTTCTTTCCATTGCTCGCTACGTCGTCCTCAATTTAAGCTGAACGCTCTTTGTAAGCCCGAGGTTTCTGCTCCGTAGCTAAGTACCGGCAAGATACAGCTGTTATATACCTTCCTCTTGAGGGATAGTGGCAATCTACCTGTCATAATTTGAGAGTGCTTGACGAATGTACTCCACCACATTATTTTTCTTCTAGTTCCTTCAATCTCGTGGTTAGGCTCTGCGGTTATTACCTGCCCTAAGTAGACATACTCTTTTACAGCTTCAAGTGCACTATTACCTATCTCTAAGCGCTGCTCCTTTCTGAAATCGTTTTACATTACTTTCGTTTTCTGCAGATGAATTTTAAGACCCACCTTTCGTCTCTCCTGTCTAACTCCGTAATCATGAGTTGCAATTCGTCCCCTGAGTTACTCAGGAATGCAATGTCATCGGCGAAGCGCAAGTTACTAAGGTATTCTCCATTAACTCTTATCCCTAACTGTTCCCATTCTAGGCTTCTGAAAACCTCCTGTAAGCACGCGGTAAATAGCATTGGGGAGATTGTGTCCCCCTGCCTTACACCCTTCTTGATTGGTGTTCTGTTGCTTTCTTTATGAAGCACTATGGTAGCAGTTGATCCCCTGTAGATTTCTTCCAGAATGTTTATATATACTTCATCTACGCCCTGATTCCGCAGTTTCTGCATGACGGCTGATATTTCTACTGAATCAAACGCCTTCTCGTATTCTATGAAGGCTATGTATAGTGGTTGGTTATACTCTGAGCATTCCTCTATTACCTGATTGATAGTATGAATGTGGTCAATTGTTGAGTAGCCTGTTCGAAATCCTGCTTGTTACATCGGTGTATTGAATTCTAATGTTTTCTTTACTCTGTTAGCAATTACCTTTGTAAATAGCTTGTATACTACAGAAAGCAAGCTGATCGGCCTGTAATTCTTCAAGTCCTTGTCATCTCCTTTCTTATGTATTAAGTTGATGTTAACATTCTTCCAAGACTCTGGTACCCTTCCCGTCAGGAGACACCTCGTATACAGGGTGGCTAGTTTTTCTAACACAATCTGTCCTCCATCTTTCAGCAGATCTGATGTTACCTGATCCTCACCAGCAGCTTTGCCTCTTTGCATGCTCTTCAAAGCTTTTCTGACTTCTTCTATCATTACTGGTGGGGTGTCATCTGGGTTACTGCTAGTTTTTATAGTATTAAGGTCGTGGTTGTCTCGGCTACTGTACAGATCTCTGTAAACCTCCTCCGCTATTTTAACTATCCTATCCATATTGGTAGTTATTTTGCCTTCTTTGTCCCTTAGTGCATACATCCGACTTTTGCCTATCCCAAGTTTCCTCTTCACTGCTTTGACGCTTCCTCCGTTTTTCAGAGCGTGTTCAATTCTCTCCATGTTATACCTTCTTACATCGCATTCTTTACGCCTATTAATCAACTTTGAAAGCTCTGCCAGTTCTATTTTGTCTGTTGTACTTGACACTTTCATGCTTTGACGCTTCTTAATTAGGTTCTTTGTTTCCTGGGAAAGCTTGCCAGTGTCCTGTCTAACTATCCTGCTTCCACTGCACTTCCACTGCACACTTCCACTGCACACTCCGTAATGATACTCGTTAGATTATCATTCGTTGTATCTACGCCAAGGTTGGTTTCCTCACTAAGAGCCGAGTACCTGTTCTGCAGCGACACTCTAAATTCCTGTACTTTCCCCCTCAGTGATAGCTCATTATTTGGCTTCTTGCGTATCAGTTTCCGTCGTTCCTTCTTCAAGTCTAGGTGAATTCGAGACCGTACCATTCTATGGTCACTGCATCGTACCTTGCCAACCAATTCCACATCCTGCACGATTCCTGGGTGTGCACTCATTACACACTTTATTTCGTCCCTATTTTCGCCATTAGGGCTCCTTCATGTCTATTTACAGTTTCTTCGTTTTCGGTAGAAGGTATTCAATATCCGTAAATGACAGCGTTCTGTGTATTGTACTAGTAGATCCCCTCTGGCATTTCTAGTACCGATGCGATAATCTCCTACTGCCTGGTCTTGAGCATGCTAATTGCATGCTGAAGACACACCTTTGCATTAAAGTCTGCCATCAGTATTTATACTGTGTTTTTGCCTCACTTATCGCCGATTTGACGTCTTCATAAAGGAACGACAGAAACTGATATGCAAGAAGCCAATCTATGAGCTAGCACTAAGAAAGTACAGGAATTTCGAAACTCACTTCAGAACAGGTATTCGGCTCCTTATTGCACGTATTCATAGATGCTTTTAACTGAAGCGTTATCAAGGCTGGATGTAGGCGCGTAGGCCAGTATCACCTTCATCTTGTATCTCCTATTGAATTTAACTACAATACCCACCACCCTTTTATTATTTTTATAGTATTCCTGTATGTTGCCAGCTATGTTTCTGTGAATTAGAAACCCCACTCCAAGTTCTCTTCTGGCAGCCAAGCCACGATAGCAAAAGACGTGCCCATTCTATAGCACCATATATGCCTCATCGTTCCTCCTAACCTCACTGAGCCCTATTATGTCCCATTTACACCCTCTAGCTTCTCGAACAGTAACGCTAGACTTGCCTCACTAAATAAGGTTCTAGCGTTAAAAGTTGTCAAGTTCAGGTCCAGATCCAGAGATTCTTAGCACCCTCTTCTGCGTTGGAGATCTGACCACCACCGTGGTCAGTTGCTTCGAAGCTGCTTGGACTTAGGGCCGTGAGTTAATTGACGTATGCATGTTGGAGGTAGTGGCCAGATACTGAACCAGGATGGCCAATTCTTCGCTGGTGAAGAAGCGCGTTTCCGGTGGTGGTCACCGGTGAGGCCGCACCCCAGGCCTCTTAACGCAGTTCCATCACCACGCAGATTTTTTTGTCCTGTTAGGAACTGCACGGCACCTGTATTCAAACCATTGACCTTTTCCATGCGACGCAGATACTCTAATCAATACGTCATCGCCATTTTTTGAAAGAGTGGTTGGCACCGTAAATAAACTCAATAAGAGATACAAGATGAAGATGGTAGAGGCTCACGCACCTACATCAAGTGTTGTAGGTATCGTCAATATTCTCAATAAATGACACAACATGAAGATGGCACAGGTTCACGCGCCTACTTCCAGCGATGATGACGCACCAGCTGAAAGCGTCTACAAATATGTGGAATAGGGAATGAGTCAGGTGAAAATGCAGTAGGCTATACAGACTGAAGATTGCACCGCCAAGGTAGAGAAGAAGCAGGCTGGAGAACAGGTCGTAGTAGATTACATCAACGGTACTTGAAATGCCAGAGGGGAGTTATTAGTAGAATTTTCAGAATGCAATAAATTATGGATCGTGAGCACCTTCTATTGAAAATGAGCGAACCGTAAGTTACAATGAAGGAGCCCTATTAGTGAAAGCAAGAACGAAATAGACTTTATACTTAACTTAGTGCAGACCCAGGCATGGTGCAGTACGTGAAAGTGCTTGGCAAGGTAGAATGCAGTGACCCCAAAATGGTATGGTCTCGAATTCGCCTAGACTTGTAGAAGGAATGACAGAAACTGATAAGCAAGCAGCCAATCGATGAGCTAGCACTGAGAGGGAAAACACATAAATTTTGAGTCTCGCTTCATAACAGGTACTCGGTTCTTATTGAGGAAACAATCCTTAGCGTTGATGCAACGAATGATTGTCTGACGAGTATCCTTATGGAGTGTGCAGTGGAACTTGGAGGTACGGCAGTTATATAAGACACTGGCAAGCTGTCCCAGGAAAAAAAGAACCTCGATAGTTATGAAGCGTCAAAGCATGAAAGCCTCAAATACAACAGACACAGAAAAGTTGGCAGAGCTTTCGAAGTTGATTAATAACGGTAAAGTATCAGATGCAACAGGGTATAAAATGGGGAGGGTTGAACACGCTCTGAAGAATGAAGGAAGCATCAAAAGTGTGAATAGAAAACTTGGGATAGCCTAAAATCATAAGTATGCCAAAAAGGACAAGGAAGGCAAAAAAACTAACATTATGAATCAGATAGTCAAAATAGCGGAGGAGTTTTACAGAGATCTGTATAGTTGCCGGGACGACCACGACATTACTATAAGAACTAGCAGAAACCCTGATGGCACCCCTTCAGTGATGACAGAAGAAGTAAAAGAAATCCTTGGAGAGTTCCCAAAGAGGCAAAGCTGCTGGTGATGATCAGGTAACATCAGATCTGCTGAAAGGTAGAGGGTATACTGTCTTAGAAAAACTAGCCGCCCTATTAAAGAGGTATCTCTTGACGGAAAATGTACCAGAATTGTGGAATATAGCTAACACCAACTTAATACATATATACTAGAAAGACTCGAATAATTACAGGCCAATAACTTTGCTCACCGTCGTATACAAGCTCTCTATAAAGATAATTGCTAAAAGAATTAGGACAACATTAGAATTTAATCAACCAAAGGAACCAGCACGCTTTCGACTTGGCTACTCAAGAATCGACCACATTGATACTATCATTCAGGTAATAGAGAATAACACTCAGAATAAAGCCAACCACTATACTTAGCCTTCATTGATTACGAGAAGGCTTTCTATTCAGTCGAAATATGAGCAGTCATGCAGACACTGCGGAATCAGGGCGTCGATGTAGCATATATGAACATCGTAGAATATATATACAGGTAATCAACTGTTACCACCGTGCTTCATAAAGAAAGTAACAGAATACCAATCAAAAAGGGTGTAAGGCATGGGGATACAATCTCCCCAATGCTATTTACCACATGCTTACAGGAGATTTTCAGAGGCCTATAGTGAGAAAGGTTAGGAATAAGAGGTAATGGAGAGTACCTTAATAACCTGCGCGTCACCGATGACATTGCATTGCTGAGTAACTCAAAGGACGATTCGCAACTCATGATTACGGAGTTACACAAGGAGACCAGAAAGGTAGGTCTTAATTTGCAGGAAACGAAAGTAATGTGCAACAACCTCGGAAGAGAGTAGCACTTCAAGATAGGTAATGGTCCACTTCGAGTTGTAAAAGACCATGTCTACTTAGGGCAGATAAAAACAGTGGAGCCGAACCACAAGGTTTAAGTAACTAGAAAATGAGGAATAGAATTGAGCCCATTTGGCAAGCACTCTCAAATAATGAGAGGTAGATTGCCACTATCTCTCAAGAGAAAGGTTTATAACAGCTGCATCTTGCCATTATTTAGCTAAGGAGCAGAAATCTGGAGACTTACACAGAAGGTGCAGCTTAAATTGAGGGCTCCACAGCGAGCCATCGAGAGGAAATTGGTAGGTATAACTATAAGAGACAAGAAGAGAGCCGAGTGGATCAAAGAACACTGGCATGTGACGTCTTCCACTGCGGGATAAAAGTCCTGGCTGCACTGTGCTTCATCAGTGGGCAAGGCGGCAGCAGCTCGAGCACCATGCTCAATCCTTTCGTCTTCTTTGCACAGGTACGTTACCTAAACCATGCATACTGCTTGAGATCTGACGATCGTTTCTTGCTGCTGCTCGCTTGCCCACCTGGTGTTGTGTCGCTATATTCGCATGCGTTGTATAATGTTTGCTGCCTGACTCTTAGTGGTGACGTCGAACTAAATCCTGGCCCTAATTCTAAAAATAAACTTCTCAAAGACTCAGATGGCCCCGCAACGCGATCTAGGACAACTTCAAATACCACTTCGGAGGCGGTTACACTGCCTACTCCGTCAGCCCATGCTACACAAAAACGAGCCCGAAAATACTACCGTTTTATCTATGCTTTCTCAAATACTCACAAGCCAAAATCAAATCGCTAGCGATATAGCAAACATAAAAACACAATTCAACGCAAGATTCGCTGCGCTGGAATCACGGGTGGCGGCACTCGAGTCTGTGACAGCTGTCGTCGAGGGGAAAACTGCGTGCGAAAAGCCTTACGCGCTGAAGGTGCCTCGGCGAGTAAAACACTTGCACAGCTCAGCCTCAAAATAGACAAGCTCGAAAATCAATCAAGGCGAAATAATATTATCTTACACGGGTTTACAGAAGATGCTGGCGAGAATGGCGAATCTATACTGTCTAGTGTGTCTGTACTCGTCACGCAGAAAATGAAAACGGAAATGCCACGCGTAGAGCGCATACATAGATTGGGCAAACCGCGTGAAAGGCTGGCGCGTCCGATCATATTGAAACTCCTAAATTTTAACGACAAGATGGCTCTCTTGAAGAAAGCCAAACATCTTAAAGGCTCCGATTTCAGAATTTCAGAAGATTACTCTTTTAGAGTGCGATCTATCCGCAAGAAGTTATGGGACGCGACCTCAACTTTCCGCAATAATGGCTCCTCAGTTAAAATAGTGTATGACCATGTATTTATCGACAACGTTCGCTACAACTGGAACGACGCATCGAATGTTCTAGTTGTGGCCTCTGGTTACCATAGCCGTGCTACAAATAAACCTTTGACTTCCCCGAAAGTTCCTTCACAGGGCTTATCGCCGCCGCCGAATACTTCCGGTAGTTCTAGTGCGCCGCTCGTCCGTGGAACTCAGTGTTGGCTACCCCGTAGCTCTGCACCCAAACTAACTATTATTAACCTTAACGCAAGAAGCATAACATTCAAACTCCCCGACTTCCTTTCTCTCGTTTCGGCGTATTCCCCACACATCATTGGTATAACTGAAACGTGGCTCCACGAGGCTATATATGACTTTGAATTTACACCACCCGGATATGTCGTGGTTCGTGTCGATCGACGAATCGGCCGAGGCGGCGGTGTAGCCTTGCTCTTTCGGTCGGACTTACGGTTCTCAGTCCTGCCTAGTCCTTCTGGCATTGAATCAATATGATGCAAACTTCACATCGACAAACTTCAGATTGTAATTGGTGTCATATACCGCCCCCCGGATTCCTCCCTTGATATGTTTCACACTCTTAACGAGTTCGCAAACGCACACAACTTCGGCACCAAGCATCTTGTTCTTATGGGGGATTTTAACGCCCCTGGAGTTGACTGGCCTTCCTTGACTCACAGCGGCCGCGACTCCCATATTTGTGGTGAGCTTATAAATTTTTCGTTATTCTTCGGGCTTACCCAGATCGTAACTGGCTACACCCGGCATAATGCACTCCTTGACTAGGTATTTGTAAGTTTAAGTATGTTACATAACGTGTGTAAATGCGAGATTATCGACGGTATCTCGGATCACAAGGCAGTGCTAGTTTCCTTGCAGTGTTCGATTGCGAAACGGCAATTCGTGGTCACTTCCTCTCACGATTTTAACCGCGCTGATGACGTTTCCATTCTCGACTGTTTAGCCGATAAATTTGAACAATTTTTAGCACTCGCCACACGCAACGATGTTGATGCTTTAGTTGGTTTCTTTGAACAGTTGGTGAAAACTTGCACTCTGGAATTTGTACCGATCAAAACCAAAAAGAAAAATACTAATGTTTCCTGGATGAATCGTGAAATCTTGCATCTTTCACGTCGGGTACGTAGGATGAGGCAGGCGAGGTCACGCTGTTCCTCTTATGATCACTGTAGATTTCTTCAGGCAAAGGAAGAACTCCGGGTCAAAATAAACGCCGCAAAAAAAAACATTTCTTTCGAATAGAACTACCGAACCTGTTATCCAATAACCCACGCAAGTTTTGGTCATCAATATTGCCCCGCGATGCCGCATCAGCGTCATTTTTTATTGTCAATGAAACAACCAATGATCCTGCGGAAATTTCCGAAGCCTTCAATAGGTTTTTTGAGTCTTTTTTCACTCGCGACGACCTTGAAGTTCCTCTTTTTCAAAGTACAAGCTCATTCTTATCAATACCGGACATTATTTTTAGTGAAGAGGGGGTCCTCAACCTAATATTAAACTTAAACACTAAGGAATGCAAAGGTCCGGACGACATTCCCAATGCGTTCTTGGTCCGTTATTCCGATTGGGCTTCCAAATATCTTACTCTCATATTTCAGAAATCCCTTGAAACTGGCATAGTGCCTAGTTCATGGAATCTGGCAAAAGTAATTGCGTTATTTAAGTCCAGAGAAAAGCATATTATTACTAACTATAGACCAATATCACTGACTTCCTACTCTTGTAAACTACTGGAACATATAATTTATAAACACATCATGGAGCATTTAGAACACAACAACCTATTATCTCAGTTTCAGCATGGATTCAGGAGAGGTTTCAGCACGGTTACGCAATTAACAGAATTCGTTCACGACATTTCTTGTTCACTTGATTCCGGAGAGCAGGTCGACGCCATTTTCATCGATTTTTCCAAAGAATTTGACACGGTATCTCACACTAAGCTGATATGCAAACTAACTGCCATTTTAAACAATCCTGTCTTGGTCAAGTGGATAGAAAACTTTCTTTCAGATCGCGCGCAATTCGTAGAATTTAATGGTTCCGTATCCAATAAATCTAAAGTAACTTCTGGAGTTTGCCAGGGCTCGGTCCTTGGACCACTGCTATTTCTGATCTACATAAACGACCTGCCTGGCAACATCAATTCTAAAATCCGTTTTTATGCGGACGATTGCGTACTATATGACACCATTAGCACACCGCAGTGTCACCAAAAACTAAACGAGTCGTTTTCTAGGTTTTGCGCGTGGTGTAAAACGTGGCAGATATCCGTAAATTTCCGCAAAACAGTATTCATGTCTTTTACGCACAAACGTTCCCTGTCTAATTTCACGTACTCATCCGCTGACATAAACCTCCAAAGAGTTACAGAATATAAGTATCTTGGCATTATTTTCACAAGTAACCTATCCTGGTCGAAACACATCGAATATGTATGCACAAAGACACTTAAGAAACTGGATTATCTTCGGCGCACACTCAGCCAAGCACCGAAAGACACCAAACTCCTGATGTATAAAACACTAATCCGACCGACACTCGACTACGCATGCTCCGTGTGGAACCCTTACCGAAAAGGCGAAATTAACAAAATTGAAGCCGTTCAAAAGAAAGCCATCCGATTCATCTGTCGCAGGTATGACTGCGCTTTTTCACCAACCACAGCCCTCGTATCTTTAGAGCTAACCACCTTAGCTGCCCGTCGTGAAATTGAATCACTAACCTTTTTTCACCGCATCATTCACTGTTCATATCGCCTGTCATCGAACAAATATGTCACATATGCAAGCCCCACTCAGACCAGAAGCAATCACACCCTTAACGTTTCCCCGTATCATCCCCGCACAGACACGTTCAAATATAGCTTTTTTCCGCGAACCATTGAGCGTTGGATTTTGTTGCCTAGCCACGTGCGCTCTTGTGACTTGCTTACATTTCCTTCTAAAATACAACTATTGTAAACTACGCACATATACCGCTTTGTTTCCTTTCCCCCTTAGTACGAGTGCACTTTTGTACTTAGATGTGTATATTAGGTCGATTTTATGTAACCCTTTACCATGCCGCTAAAACTGAACACCTGGTTTCGTCGTTACTGTGTTTTCTTTCTTTCTTTTTGGTTTTGTTTCATTATTGAACTTGTTCGATGCACGGTTTTGTGCGATGTACCCACTCCTGTTATAGCCCCAAGAGGGGCTGCTATATGTTAAAATAAATAAATAAATAAATAAATAAATAAAGTAAATAAATAAATAAACAAAGCCGGGTTAAAGATACGATAGTTGAAATCAAGAAAATACATGAACATGGGCCGGGCATGTAGCGAGTAGACAAGATAACCCTTGGTCATTAAGGGTAAATAACTGGATTCCCAGAGAAGGCGAGTGGGTTGGGGACAGAAAGTTAGTTGGGTAGTTGAAATTAAGAAGTTTATGGGTATAAAATGTCAGCAGCAAGCACAGGACCAAGTTTATTGCCGGAACATGGGAGATGCCTATGTCCTGCAGTGGACATAGCCAGGCTGATAATGATCATCATCAACAAGGACATTGTAGAATACCTAAACCCACAAGGTATACTTTGCTGATCGCAGCCTGACTTTTGTGCTGGCTATTCTCTTGTTATGTATTTTCTTGAAGTTATGTACATCATTTATACCTTGAACCACTCAGAGCCGGAATGTTACAGTTCCGCCCACTCTTGCTGTGAACATGGCGCGGCGTTGCCACCCTTCACGGGGCACTAGCGCACACGGTGGTGCCGGTCATCGACGCCAATCGGCGCAGGCGCACAGATATGGCGTGAACTTTTGTGACGCACTGGGATGTCATTCTGGCTTTGAGTTGAAGCATGGTCATCTATCTGCATCGCTGATTCGATTGAGTGCGCCGCAATGGCGTTGCAGAAAAGTGCACTAAACTTACTGTTTTTTCGTGCAGTTTTCTGCGAAATGTATAAGTTGTTCCACATCACAGTACTACAACCTTTAGTAATAAATCGCACCTTGAAAAATTGCTTCGTGTTATTTTGAATATGAGGTTGAAGACTGAAAAGCGGCGTTGCCTTAATCGAAGACGTAGCAGAAGTAGGTGGTGGGTAATTTCAACGAAGCTTGCATTTCCAGAAGGACCTGGCATTAAGCAGCTCTTTGGCCTATTTTACTCTGATGTCTATGAAACTTCAACCAAACTGGCTTAGTTTTGGCCATGGAACAGTGGGCTTGGTATCTGTTGACACTCTTTATACGAGAACTCTACGAACCGTCCAGCTTTTTTTAGATTATCATCCCGAAAACGGGCTTCATGCAGGCAATACGATTGCCCTACCCCAGTGTGTTTCATGATAATGCAAAATCCCCTTTCACACAGCCTTCCTCGCTTGTTATTTGTAGCCAGTGGTCCTCCTGCTTTTTGCCGCCTGTACGCATATAATTTCTGCCCTATGACAAAGTTGCCCACAGTGAAGTTACGCTAGCAATGACACTTTGCAATGGTCACCAGTCCACCACACGAACAGCTTCACGGTGTTCGGTGTTAACAGCCCTAGAATTCTCTTTAACATACATAAACAAATGGCCTGGTTAAACAACACACAGAAAAGTCATCGATGTTCAGCAACTTTGCAACAGTGGTTGAATCCAGACGACTCATACAGTATCCTGCCATACATCACGTCTCTCTAAGCGGCGTCAAGCCAGAGAGGCCGATCAGAACAGCCCGTCCACCGCCACAAGAGGCGTTGAGGAGGATGCAGCACCAAAGCAATCCACGGAGAACCTTGATCTGCTGCCTTGTAGACATTGACGTAGGCTTCTCTAATATCTAGACATGAACCATGGCTAGCAAACGCGAGATAGTAACCTCAATAGATCCGAGGCACAATAAACAGCGAGTGCACAAGTGACCTTGAGAAATACAAGGCTGTTTTTCTGACTAAAACTGCGTCGAAATTTACAGTGGGTGCTCTCACTCGCGAAAATCACGGACCAGCTAACAAAGTCATAACAAACGCTGACCTACTACGTGGAATGGAAATCAACAACTTGATGTTTTGTATTAGTTTCCAGAGAGATTCACATATTTTAAGGCACGCAGGTATTGCGGGTGACACAAAAACGAAAAGATGTAATAAAACAACGACGCCCCTCACCACATAAGCAGAACTCAAAATCAAGCTTGCCCGTACAGCATAAAACAAACAGAGAAACAAAAACCTTGGCTCCACTGATGCGGAAACCAACCAGTATATTGCAAAAAAATAGAGAAAAACGCCAGGCGTGCAGGGAAGGCGCAGCACAGTAACAGCGAAAGCTAGAAAATTGGCCTTTCAGAGCCTTTTTAAACACTCCTTGGGTAACTGCTGCAAGCACTCTTGCTGGGTACCCACTACAGCCATAATATATTACTGGCTAGTTGACTGGCATTTGCTAAGCTATCCTTTGTCATTCTTATGAGAAGCGTGGTATCCGCTAAACTTTTGCAAGGAATTATGTGCTAATTATTCATGCAGTTGCTGACGACCATGAGGATTAATAACTAAAGTGGTTATGCGCCGCAGTCAATAGGTGACCAAAAACAAACTTCTGTAGTAAGTTGGAGCATTGAATGACCCACTCGTTACACTATTTGCACTGTGTGACGCCTGGTTGATATTTTGCTGCTCTAAAACACTTTAATGCTCATAATAACATGATTGCTTTCCCGACATCAAGCCTGGCTAAGGGAAGTGTGCGAACAAGTACCAAACACTGACATGGCCCAGTGGTAGAATACTGGGCTGACATGCAGCGAACCCTGGTTCATGCCACAATGTGTTCTTGGCGCTAGTTTTTTTCTTCTTTCTGAAATGGTGGTTAGAGATACCGGTGGCAACGGCCAACTATGGCACCGCTCATGACCAGAGTTTTGATCACATAACAGCTTTCGTTGTGAAACAGAATGTTTACAAAAAGGCTTTAACATTCAACCTACTTCTCTGTAAAGTCATCGCAAGACCCCATACTCGAGCATTACTTTCTGCTATATGTGCGCAAAGAAATATATCAATGTCTGCATTTTATGATGAGAAAGAAAATGAAACTTTCAAAAATCGACATACTCCTTGCTCTTCGGCAGACGACAAGACATTAGAAACAAACCTATCGCAAGAAACTGGATACAAGAGAAATTCTTAAGTTTTTTGTTACACTGCACGTAACTTCATGCTGCGACCTTTAGGACGAGCTCTGAGAGGACACGTGTACCAAAGCTTTGTAGGCGCCAGATCTTGACGGAGGGACAAAGAGCGGGCCTGTGTCAAGCTAGTGAAGCACTAAGTGGCGGTGACCTTTGTTCGGCGGCCGCCAACCACCAAACATGCCTACCGACCCTTTCGCATCTCCATTGTATGCCACCCGGTCAGGCGGGTACCCTTTTGCGAAGATGGGACACGGCTTTTTCTTGTTAAAGTAGCGTACGCACCACTTCACTTTGCTCCTTCTTCTATCGTGCATTAAACATTATGAAATCACGTGTCTTCTTCGGCGTTTAAACTTTTTGGCCTTCGCGGCAAGCCTAATGCCTAATGTTGCGTCCAGCGGGACTCTTCATTTTCTTATTTCCAGCTTGCCTTTTCGGGATTTCTGTCCTGAACTTAACCCTTTTCGCAGCAGCCTTTTTTTCCTGATCTGTGCCCTAACAAGTCTCCTGGCGTTCTGAGAGCGTAAATAATTCTGCCAGCTTGTGGCAACTGACCTTTCGCGTTCGCCTTGCGTCTTCGCCGGCATTGATTATTTATTTTGTGATGATCTGACCGCTTTCAGACTCAGCACTAGTAGTCGCAGGAGCACTGCTTTCGGCTTAAACTGCCAAAACTTGAGGCGGCTCAATAAGCTTCTCTTCAGAGTCAGTTCGATGCGTCTACGCTTTTGATCTAACAAAGCATTCGACACTTTCTAAGGTAGCCGACTAGCCTTCTGATGTCTTTCCTTAATGAAATTCACACCGTAGCACTATTATAAGCCCCACGCGTTCTCTTCTTCTCGTGCTCAGCCAAGCGCCTGATCATTTATACTTTCACAGTCCACTTGTCTCTTAATACCACTTTGTGCATCCGAAATCTCATGACTGGACTCACAGACAGTCGAACATGCCAGAGCTCTCGCCGAATCATCGCGATAACAAAGGTCTTTTAAAACCATATCCGCGTCATTCTGAGAAGGATAATGCTTGGGTATAGGTTTTGGCACACTGCAGTTTCCATTGCAAGCCGCCTGAACAGGTCCTTTCTCTCAACACTGGATTGCGACAAACACACACATTTCTTTTCAACTACTTGCCGTGTGCATGTGTGTTCCCCTGTGGTCGCCTCATTTTTCAAGGAGTAATGATGTACGTTATCCAGTGATGTGGCTCAGTCCGGCGGTACGTCACACAGCGTTTTATTCATATTGGATTCCTGGATGTGGGGTTTTAATTACTCAAAATACTGTCACTTCTATCCACCAAAAAGAGAGCTCTAGGGTTGCGGCAGCTGATTGCCATGTGATTTGGTTCTTGGAAACTATAGATTACGACCGGCTTTCTAGCCTTAAACGCCTTTTTTCTTTACATTCCGAGTAGCTCGCTGTGGTCGCGGTCCCTACAAGAGTGTATTTTTTTTCTTTTCTGAAGGTGCTCTTACATTAATCGCGTTACCTGATGCTTGATAAATTGCTGAAGCCAATCATCTTTTCTCGTTGATACTGTTTTCCTCAGCCCTTCTTTTCTTCTTTTCAACTCAAACTTTTTTTTTTCAGCTCAAAGCCATCAAACTTTCACTACACTATAAATGGCACCGCTCTGAGCAGAGTACGCAAACGTAAATACCTAGGCTTAACAATTACATTCGATTTAGGGTTGGACGAGCACAGAAAACATTACTTCATCTGTCATGCAAAAATTATTTTTTCTTTGCAGATCACTTCAAATGGCAACCTTGCCAACAAAGCTTTTAGCCTACAAACATTCGTCAGGCCAATCCTCGAATACGGAAGTACAGTGTAGTTTCCTCACACCCGCACAAACAAAATCGAAGCAGTACAGAAGAAAGTCATAGGATTCATCCATAACAAATATAAACGTTAAAATTCACCCGCTAGTCTGCTAACTCTTCCTAACTTTCTAGGCTAAAAGTACGAACAAAACAGGCACGTCTAAAATTTTTTTATCAACTCTTGCGCAATTATTTTAAAACAGACATTTCAAATTATGTGTCTTATTCACAAACACGAGCCACAAGACGAAAAGATACACACACATTAGTACAATACAAATGCAACACTGATGTCTTTAAATATTCCTTTTTTTCCGGTTGCTATTCGCGAATGGAACATGTTGGGCCCTTACATTACCAACACTGAGTCACTGTCTCAGTTTTAGTTAGAAATTGAAAACAATTCTTAGCTTCTCTAAATACCCAGTGACAGTGGTAATGAAACCAGTATGTACTACTTGTATGTTCTGTAAAGAGCCATATAAGTGTTATAAGTGACCTTATTGTTAAACTTGCCATTTTTGTATGCAATTGTATTTTGTTTGTTATGTTGTGTAAACATTGCTAATGTACAAAGTGCCAGGTTGATGCTGCTATTATGTTCTGTATTATAGTTTTTCTAATATGATGAGCAATCATAGCATCTGTACAGAGTGCCCACGTGCTATGGTCTCCGTAGAGACTGGCAGCATTGCAAATAAATATTAAGTAGATAAATCAACATTTTGGTTTTAGTACGTTATCTCCACATATCAATCAAGCAACACCTGAATGAGAAACTTTATATATACAGCCACCGGCCACCCGAAACGACGCATTTATATGTAGCTTCTTTTCGAGGGCAAATAAAAAATGGAATGAATTACCAAACATAGTCACTATGTCTACCTCTAATGTAGCGTTTTCCGCAGCTTTAGAATCGATTGTTTTTCTCAAATACCAATGCGTCATTATATTTTTTGTTATTTTTTGTTCCTGTAACTCATGATGTCAATGTGTGTTGCCTCTCTCTTTGTTAATTGTTGTTTTTATTACGCAGAATGCAAGTGCACATGCGTGTGTTTATATTGCCTTTTAGTAAATGCCTGTGTTTGCTGTAGGTTTTTAATTTGAAACGTTTTCATGTCCATTTCTTATTATTTTTTGTGTAATTTCAGCACTTAAGCTAATGCTATTCGCTGTATCTTTTTTTCCACTCCTGTAAAAGCCCCAGCTTGGGGTTCACACTATAAATAAACAAACAAACAATTTGTTCGCAACAACTGGGTGCACTGTAATGTTTCGTGCACCATGTAAAGTTATATTCGCACTAGTCATGTTTAGCTGCAATGGATACATATTCTTGTTACAGCACATTCTACGCCCTCCCACAACACTCGTGTGCATCCTTAACATGGTATATGTCTTACAAGTTTGGTATATGTCTTACAAGTTACAAGTATATGTCTTACAAGTTAACGCGATAAGTACCACAGCGCCATGCTGCAAAGCTTCATATTGTCGCACGCAACAATATTTTGTCTACAAAAGGTTGATTTGGGAACACTCAATTTTCGTCGGAAAAAAGAAACGCATTTTATAAAGAAAACAAAGCTGCGACCGCGTTGTGTTTGGCATGCACATAGCCGTTACTCAAATCTGTTTTTTTATTTCAGCGGTCTCCGGAGGCCAGATAGCAGTGCTGACGCTTCTGTCGATTATTGGTGCCTGCCTTCTTTTCTACCTGGTCATTCTTCTACTCCGCCGTTTCAGGTAAGGCGACAGTGAATGCAGCTCTTTGGTGCCCGTTTCTGCATTGAGCGGCACCAGCGTAACCCCTAGAGCGAACGAAGATGAAAGTGAGCAACTACGCTGTGCACCAAAAAATGAAACGAGGAGGGATTGCCTGTGAAATCGTAATCTCACCGCCTGGCGGCAAATGGCTGAAGTGCGCAAGTGTAGACATGGCCCCGAGATATTGAACGCACGGTGAGTAAGAAGGTTATACTAAAACTTCTGGAGTGGTGGACCTGCGTCTTTTCCTTCTTCTAACCACAGCCACCGCCATATTGGCCCATGTATCGAAGTGAAGCTGCAGCGGCCATATTGCTCAGGAGAGTAAGAAGTGGCGACTGGCTTGTAGCGCGGTATTGCTGTGGGCGCTTGCGGTTGTGCGTTTCGTTATAGCTGCTAAAGCACCTGTCTATTACACTTAGGAGGCGAGGGTATGTGGAAGTGATATTAATGCGCATCTGCTTTAATTTTTTAATTAAAATGCAGCGAAAATAAAAGTTTAGCTCACACACAATCCTAAACCCTGGTGAATTACAGTGCAGCGTGTGCACGCACTCTATTTATTATTGTTGGTGGTATTCGCCTTTTCGAAGACTCATTTGAGGAGCTTCCAGATATCTGCCGAAAACGATGCTTGGAAAAAATCCAATCATTCATCCGATAGTATGTTCTGCTTCATTATTTATTCAAGAAAATTTTGAGAAAGCTCAATACATTTTGAAAGGTCCTGTTTGTAATGTTATGTCGTCTTACCCTTCTTTTTCAGCCATTATGTGTACCTCCTTCGCGATTCATTGAGTTTTTTTTTTGTTGGCCATACCACTCCTTTGTGAGTGAAGCTTACGTGTAGAGAGATTTAGAGAGCTCCATCAATGGAAGAGGCCTTTGGTGAAGGTGTTTATATTCCTGGCTTTTCGAAGGAACTCGTTTCCTTTTTCTCCAACATAAAGAGAGGCATATCGCAACACCGGAAATTTCGGATTTGGCAGTGTAGTGCTCCAGTAAATATAAGAAATTTAAATTTTCAGAAATGCAGAGCTGGTCCAGCGTTAACTACCTCTCAAAAATGAAGCGCTCACTTGTATTAGGCAGACTCATGTACTGGCTTTTTTAAAGGCTATTAGAATAATGCAAACACGGTGGTAATGTTACATGCCCATCGTCTCGTTATTCACTCTGTCTTACCGAAGCAGCCTGGTTTATCTTGAGTACTGAACATAAGTGGTATTTTTTTTTTCGCTCTTAACCTTATCGTCTCAGAGTGCACTCTCAGTGCCGCTCAATAAGATGTCTTTGGAATCCTGAAAGGTACCAAATTATTTTAAGTGTCTCTGTGCACCCGGACGCAAAACGGAAGTATGTTTACTCCTAAATGCAGTTGCATTCGCAAAAATATGTGAGGAAAATTGAGCGAGCAAAGCATGACTACTTACACATCGAGACTAGCAGCTGGTGTGCGCTTCACACGATTCGCGCAGCCAAATGCTACCCAACAGCCCGCAATCGTCGTCTCAAAAAGTGATCACAGACGTGTTTAGAAACGCCTTGTTAAATAAAAGGCTCTACACGTAACAATGCTAGCACAAAAACAAAGCGAAAGCCACGTACGCTGCAATGCACCCATCCAATTTTCGCCTTGAGAAATATAGTGGTGCGTCACCTGCAGCCATGAAGCCCCTCCGCCACTGCAGTAGATTTAGTATAACCTCCATGGCGGTGGGTTTGGAAAAACATGCCACTCGACCGCCATCTCGGAGGCCATGGTGTGTATTTCTCTGCGCATTGTCTGCCAGCCACGTCCTGTTTCTATGTGCGCGTACATGGTCAACGTTCTCAAAGGGTAGTTTGTTCGGTCATCTCAGCGCGAGTGTAACTGCTTGTACGTATGCCTGATATGACGTATGAGAGCATTTGTTTTCGTTCGGCTGCTAAAGCATTGTAATGAGGTCGGCGAATGCAACTTTCTAGAGTGCTATCTATTATTGTCGTACCCTATATTCACCGGAATAATTTCACAGTGGGTGCCGCTTTCTGCTTTAAACACATCGCAAAATGTTCTTTCAATCCTACAATACATAAGAACTGTTAAATGGCGTGTGAATGCCGTGTTTTAGAGGCTTGGTTTCCACACAAAAAACGAGGCTCTAGGTCATACGCTTGTGCGCTGTTTGTATAGGAGGTGTACAGATAGGGCACTGTAGTTTATTGATTATGCGAGGAGCCTTAGTTCTGTATATACAACGGTGTTACCACTACACAGGAATACTGTGATCACATACACTGTGGCACTTTGGTACTCAAACAATAAAGGGGGTTGTCGTGCGCAGCCGCGTGCTTAGATTTAAGAATGCATTAAAGAACTCAGACGTTCAGAATAAATTAGGAAGCATGCCTTACGTGTAGAGTTGTACAATTTCACTCAAAATATCACCTTTTCCTATATTTTCGGGAGCATTTTTGCGGCACTGTTATTGACCGACAGAAGGTAGCGGCAAATTTATGTTTGAAAAAAAGAAAACATGCTTATTTCATAAAGTAACCAAGCCTTTGTTGTAGCACTTTCATGCATGCAATTCACCGGTGAAAGCTTTCTGCTGCACTCGTAGAAAGTATTTAAATGTGTGTATACGTGGTAAAGGGAATGTAGCACCAAGTGCTGCCAGCCGCTGAGCTTTCCTGACTGGACTTATTGACTGTCCCACATTTTATGGTGAACAGAATGAAGGGAAAATGCGTATGGGTATAAGTGCAAATGGTGCTACTGAACTCATCGCATCGTTATGTGGACTTTGTACGATCTTCATTTTAATTTTTTGTTGGACGCAGAAGACAAAAAAGTAAATAAGTAGTTCAGTAACCTTGAAGCAGTACGTAGTAGGCTCAACACAAAGTAAACAGGTATAAACAACAGATTAAAAGCGTAATGCAGTTCGAAAGCGCGCAGTCACCCAGGCCGAGCATCCCTTAGACAAGCAGAATGCTCTTTAATCGCTGGTAATGTTAAGGTTGCATAAACTTCGTGTCCCGATTCAATAAAAAGGAGCGTAAATATTACTAGCAAACTGCCGTCAGTGCATTTAATTTTCCGAAAATAGGCACAGACCGCGCGTAATTAAGCACCGGTGCGTATATTTCTGTACGCGTCGCTGACCGCCTATCCACACTTCAGTGCAGACGGTGCTGCAGCCTATTGCTTGACGTCCCGCGAATAAGGAGCCTTCATGTGCGCGCTTCCGCCATTTCAGCTGGTCATGAAACTCCCGCGGAAGTCTCATATAGCGACGAAAATGACCACCAGAGGCGCCAGCATAAGCAGGAGAGCATTTAACGGCTGCGTTTGGCAGGGCTGAAGCACGTTTACCGAAGCGTTTTTATCAAAAACGCTTCTTCATATATTTTGCTTTTCAGTGTTTTCACTAAAAAATCGTAGCAAATTTTAGTACTGTCATGGTGGCACATGATGTGCATTGTAAAACTGTCGAAGTCCGTGACTGCTGGCAATGTTTGAACTGAGTCTGTCTAGAAAGTGGCGCGTAAATTCCTCAATTCCTGCATAGCACTTTCGGACCTAAAGCGAACACTGAGGGGTTCTAAATGACTAAAACGGTTACATCTTGTGTTAGGAAGTGTGGCGCAGCTGTGCGCTGGCTGTGCGTGACGTTCGTTTTTGGAATAAATGTAACTTTATTTAATAGGCATCAAGAAGGACTCAATAAATTTCCGCGTGCCAGCAAAGAAATCTCTATGTTAGGGTGAATTGGCATTATTAGCCTTGAAGTACCTTTTGAGAGATAAGAGATATTGTTAGTGAAACATAGCCAACAAATAAAAAGCTCAGAATAAGACATCACAAGATAAAGAGGAATGCTCAAGTTGAGTTCTTTCCTTTATTTTTTTGATGTCATAATTTGCTTCCTTGAGTTTAAAGAATAAAAAATGAGATGAAACTATTGTGAGCTGCTAGATATATGCACTACGTGCTATGAGTCACAGCAGGGGGTAACATTTTGAACTTGGTAACTACGCAATGCTTTGCAAGCAAATGTAGGCAAACTTGTTGACATGTTCAGTTTATGCTGAAACTACTGCCATTCGTCAAGAATTGCAAACACTGTCTTGACCACAGGCGCATTTAGTTTATTCAAAGGTGCGTTTTTTAAAATGTGGGGGTAACTTAAAGGATGGAGTGAACGACACAACAAAAATCACTGAAAAAAGTTGTGCCCCTGGATGCTACCCTCCTTTAGTCTGGCAGTATAAATGACGTCCACCAGTACGGAACTTTTTTTGTTCACGCGTGAAAAAAATGCACACGACCCTTAATCAAAAAGTACACAACTTCTGCCTTAGTGCTTCTGTTATACAGGCATCACTAGCCAAAGAAAAGTGACCGTCTAGCAGTATGTTCTTAACAATGTTCATAAAAACACTAAACAGGCTATTTTATCCACAGTGCCCGACTTTGTGCCATACTTATTATCGATTTCTTCGTCAGCTGCACCGGGGACGTCTGAATTCGCGACTGTCACATTGAAATCTGGGGAAAGCTCACGCGGCCTTTTCACACGTAGGCCCATCGCTTCACGCGAAGGCTATTTTGGTTTGGAGAGGTAAGAAGGCCAACCTCCAAAAATCATAGGTACGGCGTCTTCCACCAGTTTATGTCGCTCTCGGAGCTGTGAAGTAATGTCGTTCACTGCCTCGATGTCTGCATGACGATGTCCGCACTTTCTATGTCACTGTTGATGAAATGTTCGTCACACACGCGCGCGTAGTTTAAGTCGAACAAAAATGCGGCAGACCTGTCATGGCATCGCACGTTTCCGCCTATCGCGTTGCTCCGCGTTGGCTGGTTAACAAAACAAAAGCTTTTAGGATAGTGCCCTTGTATCCAGAACAGTTGTGTGTCACGCAGCAGGTCAGGAGAGCGGCCAGCAGAGCAGTAAGCCAAGCCGGATTCCTCATCGCCGTACTAGCTACGGCAGCGCCGTGGCGCGCAAGGTGTGGGCGGAATATGAAGCTCTCCCATCGAGTGACGCAGCAGTTTCAAAAGTGTTGTTTTTTATGCAGCGAACAGAAAAGGCTCCTCCCTATGGATATAGCGATCACATCGCTAGGAAGAGGGAATGACAGTGGCGATACGACAGCTTCTGCGGCGGCCAGCCGCTGTGCCATAGTTGTCCGCGTCGTTGTGCGTCGGCTGTTGCAGCGCGACACTGCGTCTGCGACAGTTGGTGTTAAACGAGCTGTACGAAAGTTTTTGCGCCAGTTAGGGTATTCGCTCCGTGTTTTAAAGACGGTGGTCTTTTTGGGAGACCTTCGACGCAAAAATTTTGGTCTGTCTGTTTGTACATTCATCTGTTTTTTTCGCCCTAAACAGTACCCTAAAGGGCACCAAAGTGGCCAAACGATACTTCAAACGACCAACCCTATCCACAGTGCCCACCAATAATGCTGAAGATTCAGCATTCTTACTTGTGCAATTGTCTAATAAAAGTCAATTATTGTGCATATCTGAGGCACCATACCAACGCGTCAATATTCTGTATGTGTGTTTTTTTACTAGAAAAGATATACAAAAGTCCTTTTAGAGGCCGTAGCGTTTATTACGCTGCTTCAATCATGCCACGCTTGCACGAACTGGCAAGTGCTTATAACGCTTCGCGAAGATGACACGGTGGTGTCACGAGCCCGTTGCTGTGCGTTCTACACCTTATCACCTCAGAGACAAGCGCGCACGCCACGTGCTCTGTTTTCTAGGATAACTGCCAGATAGCGTTCATGTCTCACGTGTGACGTGGCTTGATGTACTCGTTCGCCTCTTCTGCAGGCCAGAGGCACTCTAACACAGTAACTCCAGAATAACATTTACCGATTTTCTTGCGCAGAACACCAAATAACTGTTTTGTTCACTCTCTCAAGACGCACCACTACATGCAAATACGGGGCCAATTTTTTCATAATGTAAACCTTGTATCAATGTATGCAATTGTCTGAGCCATCTTCCTCCGAAGAATTGAGATGCAGCTGGTGAGAATGCATTGTCTGGTGACGCTACGTGAGCTCAGCCCCACTGTCCCCAAAACCAGAGATGCGCCGCCTAAGCAAAATCATTTGCTTCGAGTTATTCCAAAATAAAAGCACCTGAACAGCGGCGCTCAGAATTCAGAATAGCCAGTATTACTATCTTTAGTGAATGATCAATAGATCGTCACTTTAATTTGTGTGTGTTGTGGCGATGGAAAGAGCCAAACACGGTGATAAAAAGAGCCACATAAAATAACGCATTAACCAACCTCTTACAAAAATACCCACAGAGGTACTATAAACCTTTCACTTTACGCGCGCAGTCTGGAAATATAAAATCCACGACAGTGATACACTTGCGTTCACATAGCCGTTCGCTGTACAGCAGACTGGCGATCAACCCACTCAGTGGATGACCGGAATGAAGCGGCATGGCTCAATGAGCAGCTCAGTAGAACGTCAGCCCGTCTCAGCCTGGCGTGATGAGCAGCCGGGCGAGTGGTGGCAAAGCAGACGTTAGGTCAGGTAGGCACCAGCAAGTCGAGAAGCTGGTCAAGTACTGGGCAGAAGTCGGATGACCTGCACACCAGCGTCCGCAAGAGTGTGACCCGCTAGGAGGCTGCCTTGCGGTTCCCTTATGAAGCAATCCCTTAGATAATTGACCTTTAGAACACCGTGTGTTTACGTGGCCCGTAATATTCTTTTTGTGTGGCTGCTGCTTCTTCTATTTTCTTCACCCCCATACTACACGCTGTCTTTTTTTTCCGCCACGTGCTATATTTCTCGCTGCTGTCATCGTAATCTTTCTTTTTTTCAGCACACTACCCCTCACTCACAAAAGCTGTTATATTTCAAACAACTCTGCTCTGTCTAGACGGCTGGTAGAACTGGGACGAGTTTCGCTGTTGCATGACACACGGAACACTCAACAGTTTTCAACACCGTTTTTGCTATCATATTAAAAACATGGACTCAGTTCGCAGCTATGAATAACGTTCACGCATCACGAGAGAGTACTCATGCGCTAACAAAGGACAGAAGAGAAACAATACGCATGTTACTTATCGAAAACTAGTTATGATACTGCGCCCTAGTAGTCAAACCTTTAAAGCGGTTCATAGTCACTTAACAAAAAGAAGCCAATTTTTGTGCCGGAAAGCTACTGACTACTTATCACACTTGTCACGCTTGCTTTCGGCTTGCTTCACCCTTTTGTATGCAGGGCCGTTTATGTTTCCGCAAGTGTTGACAGAGACAGTCGCGTGGCTTACTGTCACTGACAAAAACCCTCTTTCTTCGAACTTTTGAAGCTGATATAGGTGAGATGCCTTCTCGTGTGTCCGAATCAGTTAAAAAACCAGTGCCTTGTTTCTAAATTATCTTGAATGGCCCGTTTCATGTCAGTAAAGGTATGTTTTTGTTTCTCGGACTGAAGCAAAAGCGGCATGTTATATCCTACTGAGAAGTGTCGTGCCTGCTTCTGCGGCGAGATGAATGCTTCTGGGTAGTCTTAGGCCTTCGGAGCTGATCGTGTGTGAGCTGACATATTTGGGGTAGCTGTCTTTGGAGTTAAAAAGGGAGGCATACGTTGCTTTTATCTCTTCTTTCAACTGCCTTGTCGACCACAGCTCTTTGAAGATTCAAACTACTGGTACTGTAGTGGGGAATTCGCAAGGCAATGGCTAGTGGGACCATCGCTGAGTGCGAAGCGCGAGCGGGTGCACGAGCTGTAGACGCTGGACTGCCCGTACCGGCTGTCTACCTATTACCTGGCGTCGCTATTAAACCCCCTTGCAAAGTGGTAGAGGTGCTGGGTAGTGCCTTGCTCGGTCGTCTGATCAGGCATTGCTGATGCAGTGGGCAGTTTCCGGCTTCGAAGTTCCAGGTTTGCCTACCCAGCACATTTGCACCACTTTGCAAGGGGGTTTAATAGCGACGCCAGGTAATAGGCAGACAGCCGATACGGAAACAAATGCTCGGTCAGTCCAGCGTCTAAAGCTCGTGCACCCGCTCACGCTTCGCACTCAGCGATGGTCCCACCAGTCATTGCCTTGCAAATTCTCAACTACAGTACCTTTAGTGGTCACCGTAGAGAAGACACAAGGCAAGAAAATCCAGCTAATCTGTGGTACTTTCCTGGCAGCAAAGGAAAGTGCATCGAAATACCAATCACGTTTTCTGGAACTTTCATGGCACATCCTTATAATGATTTGCTTCAACTTTTTGTGATATTTCTATACAATATTGGCTGTCGGTTAGTAAAATATCATTGACTGTTCATGAAAAAAAGTAGGCGACCCAGCTCCTTTTCTAGCTAAAAGGTGAATTGGGCACGTCTGGCGGTAATTATTTCCTAACTAATTCCGACACGCGAAAAGGTCTTAAGTAATTCCTTGGCGATCCTTTCAGTTTGAATAGCTGGCAGTGTGTCTGGTTTACTCGTTGGAGTATCAACCATTGTTGGAACATAACAATTAACATTAGATGATCTACGTGATAGCACACCAATTATGTCGAAAGCGCGCACTTAAAATGCTTGTTGATGACTGGGAGAATTTCAGGAGGCACATGCTCTAAAAAGTGCCTTGAAACAGTCCTTCGGAAAATGTAGCGTAAGTTTGCTCAGGAAATCTTTTCTGCTTGCATCGCATGCCGGTACAACGTTTCAGAAACATTGCCGCCGTCTTTTTTGTCCCTTGATGTCCCGAAAAGACAACCATGTGCAATGCCCAACGCAAAATTTGGAAGGCCCTCCCGTAAAGTGACCCATTCGACTTCTCTGATTGGGGCAGTCTGAGAACGCCTGAAGGAGAGGTCTTCCGGAATGATGAACGACACATTGATAACGTCTATCTGGTCTAGCCAACGCCCGCGAAGCAACCGCCGAGACTTGAATCTTTCTGCAACATGGCCAGGACTCCGTGATTGATGTGTGACGGGCAGGCACTTGCTTTTGGCCACTTGAGTGCTTTTCATGAAATATATCGTGACACAGCAGCCGTGTCACAGTCACAAATGTAGTCAACATTCTCATTGTCATGCTAGCCATCATCTACCCTTATTTTCTCTTCAGAGGTAGTCGGTCGTTTTGTGTCATCTCTGCTTTCAATAGCCTTGCGCACAGCACTTGTGTTCCCTCTCACTTTTTTGTTCTTTGTTTACCATTGTAGGGCACTGTGTGGAGGCACCACATATTAAAGATGGATAAAGCATTAAATATCCGTTTCAGTATCTTCTGTCACCGTTCATCGTTTTTTATAGGAATGACCACTACCGAGACATGGGCCACGGAAACGGAACAGAAAAAAAGGCGAGTACGCCAGCTCTGCTACCTCGCTGTTGGCCTCACTGTTTTTGCCCCGCCATGGCGATCTAGTGGCTAAGGTACTCGGCTGCTGACCCGCATGTCGCGGGATTGAATCCCAGCTATGGCGGCTGCATTTCCGATGGAGGCGGAAATGTTGTAGGTCCGTGTGCTCAGATTTGGGTGCACGTTAAAGTACCCCAGGTGGTCAAAATTTCTGGAGCCCTTCACTACGGTGTCTCTCATAATCAAATGGTGGTTTTGGGACGTTAAACCCCACAAAGCAGTTAATGGCCTCACTGTTGGCCTCGCAATTCTACATGTAGGAGGCTCCGCATCATAGTGTCACGGGGTCGTGACTTGAACGAAGAGAGCAGACTCCAGGTCGAAAAAGAAACTGTGTATTCGTGCCTAAGTTGTGGCGACTCAAAAAGAAAGTAAGACACTGGCACTGATAGCGGCGAACAGAGCGTCGGCCGTCGATCAACTGAGAAGCGGTGAATCGTGTCCGCATTTATACACTTGCCATAGAGTATTCTAGCGTTATCGCTAGTGGCGACGTATGTTTCAAAATAATCTGTAATGTTCACGAAGTGGGCGTAATCTTAGCCAAATGATCTACTGCAATCCCGTAGTTTTTCGAACAGTGTATGCGTGGATTGCGCTGAGAATTATTGGCAGTGAAACGATGCGATAACAAAACTTGAGGACGAAACGTGACATTACACTCCCCTGAAAAAGGCATCGTCCCGATGCGTAAAGAAAAATACCAGAGCAAGATGCATGAAAAATAAAGCAAAAAAAGTATAACTAATAGGCATATGCAATAAAGCACAAATATAGAGAAACAACAAATATTAAAGTCGTTATGTTTCTTATCGCACATGAAACGCTTTGAGGCGAACGACATGGACGACTTCAGGTCGTGCACGGCGCCGTTGAGAGTTCGTGATGCCGTCGGGAACAACCTCGTAGTCAAGCGCACCAGGACGTCGAACTACCCTATGCGGTCCGAAGTACCGTCGCAGAAGTTTTTCGCTCAGTCCTCGTCGGCGTATCGGCGTTCACACCCAAACGCGGTCACCGGGCTGGTATTCTACGTAGCTTCGGCGAAGATCTTAACGGTGGCTGCCCGACCTCTGCCGATTTTTCATGTGCAGGCGGGTGAGTTGTCGAGCTTCTTCGGCGCGCTGGAGGTAGACAGTCACGTTGCTGTTTTCTTTGTTGCTGACCTTGGGTTACACGGCATCGAGCAATCGCGGCTGGGCTGCTTGCGTACACCAGCTCGTACGGCGTTATCTGCACCATTAATTGGACAGCCGTGTTGTACACGCATGTAACGTACAGATGGATTGCATCCCACGTCTTGGGCTTGACGTCGACGTACATGACCTGCATATCAGTGATGGTCTTGTTGAGACGCTTGGTGAGGCCATTGTTTTGTGGATGGTAGGCGGTGGTCCGGCGGTGACTTGTCTGGCTGTACCCAAAGACTGCCTGAGTCAGGTCCGCCATAACGGCCGTACCTTTGTCTGTGATGAGGACCTCTGAAGCTCCGAACGCAAGACGTTGTTCCCGACGAAGAACTTTGCTACCTCGGCGGCAATGCCTTTGGATGGAGCCCTTGTTTCGGCGTAGTGGGTGAGGTAGTCCGTATTCACGACGATCCATTTGTTTCTGGAATTAGACGTGGGAAACGGTGCCTGTAAGTCAATGCATATTCGCTAAAAGAGCCGGCGAGTTGGCTCACAAATCTGGTGAAGTACGGCTGGCCTCGCCTTCACAAGGCCCTTTGTTTCAGGATTAGCACGCTGTAATTCTGCAAAATCACTGACGCTTAAGGTTCCCAACAAGCAGTCGCCGTCCTCGTTGTCCCGTGGTGGTGGTTCAGCAAGAACGCGAGACAGGCAGTCGGCGCCAGACTGCCTTCGGCCCGACTTGCAAACGACAGTGATGTCGAATTCCTGAAGTCGCTGACTCCACCATGCTTGGTGAGGTGAAGGGTCCTTCAAGTTAGCTAGCGAACAGAGAGCAGGGTGGTCGCATGGTGGTCGCTCGCAACTTTAAAAGGCCTGCCGTAGAGGTAAGGGCTAAACTGTGAGGTAGTTCTTATGATGGCAAGACACTGTTTTTCTGTTGTAGAATAGTGGACTTCCACCCTAAATAGCGACTGGCTCGCACATCTGATGACCCTTTCAAATCCGTCAATATTCTGCTCGAAGACGGCTCCAAGCCCTACACTGCTTGCGTCGGTGTGGATTTCCGTGTCGGCATTTTCATCAAAATGAGCAAGTATTGGTGGTGTCTGCAGGCGCCGTTTACTTCTTCAAATCCTTCCTCCTGCGGGTTTTCCTACTTGAACTCGAGATCTGTCTTTGTCAGGTTATTGAGTGGCTCGGCGATGCAGGCAAAATTTTGACAAAACGCTTGTAATAGGAGCAGAGGCCGAGAAATCGACGCACGGCCTTTTTGTCGGCGGGTGACAGAAATGTAGCGATGGAGGTTGTCCTCTGCGGGTCGGGGCGTACTCTAGACTTGCTGATCACGTGTTCCAGGAAGAAGAGTTGCTCGTGTGCAAAGTGGGACCTTTGTGGCTTCAGGGTGAGTGCGGAGGTTTTTAGAGCTTCAAGGCGCTGGAGAAGGTTGTCAAAGCTTGAGAAAACTACGACATTGTCCAAGTATATGAGGCAAGTCTGTCACTTCAATCCTGAGAGCCTGGTGTTCATAACGCGCTGGAACTTCGCAGGCTCTGAGCGAAGATTAAAGGCATGCCCTTGAACTTGAAGAGGCCAGCTGGTGTTACGAACGCAGTCTTTTCTCGGTCTCTTTCGTCTACTTCGATCTGCCAATAGCCGGTCTTGAGGTTCACTGATGAGAAAAATTTGCCAATGTGGATTTGGTCAAAGGCGTTGTCTATTCGAGGGAGAGGTTATACGTCTTTCTTCGTTATCTTGTTGAATCGGCGATAGTCAACGCAGAAGCGTAGTGTTCCTTTCTTTTTCTTCACTAGCACAACCGGTGACGCCCATCGGCTCTTTGAAGGCTCGATACTGTCATCGTGGAGCATTTTGTCGACTTGTGTCTCTATTGCCGCGTGTTCTCACGTCGAATTTCTTTACGGACTCTGAAGGAGTGACCTGGCATTTTTTTTCATTACAACTCACTGTCTCGCAACAGGGGTCTGTTGAATTCTCGATGACAATGACAATCAGTACTGTTATTTCAGCAGCAGGTTTTTCAGCTGCTTTTGTTTACGCGTTGGAAGGCTCGGATTATTGCCAAAAGGTGGTTGAAGGGTTTTCGTCATCGCAGTAGATTTGACGGAATTGGTGAGGGCGAAAGAGTTGCTGGCTTCCAGTACATCTTCGATGTGAGCAGCCGTCATGCCTTTGCCCACGTGCTTGTACTCGTTGCTGACGTTCGTGAGCATCACTGTTGCGTTCCCTCCTCGCAGCTCGGCGATCGCTCTGGCGAGGCCAATTTAGCAGTTAATTACAGATGCTAGTCGCCTTCAACAACACCTTGCATGTGTGTTGATTTTTGAGAACCGATGGAAATGCTTACGCTGGAGCGAGGAGGACTAGTGACTTGATCTTCCAGTACATTCAAGACGCGCCTTTTTGACGTGTTCGGCGGCAGTGCTTCACCTCCGTGTAATTTTATGGACTTTGTTCTCATGTTGATCACAGTACCACGAAGAACTAAAAAGTTCATACCAAGAATTACATCTCTCGAGCATTGCTGTAGTATGAGGAAGCTTGCGGAGCAAATCATGTTATTATTAGTGGCTCTGGCTGTAAATATTCCTGACGGCGTAACTAGGTGACCTCCAGCAGTACAAAGTTTGGGGCCTAGCCAGGCTGTCCTAACAATCTTCAAGTTCACGGCGTAAGTCCCACTGATGACGAAATAGTCGGCTCTGGTGTCGACGAGAGCTCTTACACTCTAGCCGTCGATAACAGTAGGCGATGGTCTAGGGGCGCGCCAGCCGTCAGTCTTTCTCGAAGCTTAGCGCTGGCCAACTGGTAGGCGGTATAGTGTCGGCGCTGGTGGTGGCGGTGCCTGGCGGAAAAACTGCGGCGGGGCAGTGTCCCGACAAGAGCGTGGGGGAGCATTGCAGTGCTCTGCAGTGGCGTAGCACATTGCTTGCGCTTGAGGATGCGATGCTTCGGAGATTCCAAGCACTTGCTGGACTTCTTGACGAACAACGTTGGTGATCGAGTCCACTCTAGGCTGCGATTCCTGAAATACCTTACGCAGCTATCCACTTACGACCGCTCAAATGCTCTCACGCAGATTGTCGGTGCTGAAGACTTGAACTTTGGCGTATCACACAATCTAAGACCGGCGGTTGTATAGCATTGTTCTCATCTCAAGCGCCTTATCTATCGTTATAGCTTCTGTCAGGAATTCATGGGCATACTTGAGCTGGTGGTGAATGAGTTTCGCAAAGAGCTCCTGCTTGACACCAAGCATGTGGAACCGGATCTCCTTGTCCTCAGCCGTTTCAGGGCCGGCGTGACGGAACAAGCGGGTCATTTCTTCCGTGTACATGCCAACGTTTTTCTTTGGAAGCTGTACACGGCTCTCCAACAAGGCTTCAGCTCATTCCTTTCGGACGACGCTTGTGAAGGTGTCACAAAAAGGGGCACGAAAAATGTTCCATGTAAGAAGTGTAGATCCTCAATTCTCGAACCATGTCCACGCTGAATTTTGTAGGGCGAAATAAACGTGCTGCCGCTTGTCATCGCCGGTCCATTAGTTGAAAAGGGCGACGCGGTCGAACCTTTATAGCCAGCTTTCCGGGTTTTCGAGTGGGGAACCAAGGAAAGTTGGCAGCTCCTGATTTGCCGGAGCAATATCGGTGCAGGTGGCACAGACACTGTCGTTGTAGGCATGGTAAACTTTAAGGTCTTGATCTTCTGTGTCACGTCGGGTAGAAGCCCGTACTCCTATGGCAGACCATGTTGCTTACGGCTTACTCACTGCTCGTGTCTAGCGTAGGTGTCTTCTCCGCGACGGGGACTAAGCTCTTGGCTTGACGGGGACGTCCGGTATATGAATGAAGAGCACCTCTACCAGAATTCACGGGGCCTAGATGTGAACGAAGGGAGCAGACTCTAGGCCGAAGAAGGAAATATTCATTCGGGCCGAACTTGTGGCCACGCAAAAGGAGAGTAAGACACTGGCACTGATAGCGACGAACGGAGCGTTGGTCATCGATCAACTGAGAAGCGGCGAATCGTGTCAGATTTCCACACTTGCTATCGAATATTCCAGCGTTATTGCTAGCGGCGATGCATGTTCGAAAATAATCTGTAATCGTTACAAACCCTATTGCAAAAACTAGCGCCACTGGGTACCAGCGTCTAGTGCTATGCCTGATTATTGGCACTGTAGGGCACTGGTACCAGCGCCTCTCAGCGCAGGTACTAGGACGCTAGGGCGGCAGCGTCGTAGTATTCTGCGCAAAATGGCTTCCCAAGGAGAAAACGGAGGTGACCATTCTCCATAAATAAATAAATATATAAGGAAAATGACGTGCATTCACAACAAAAATAAAAAATTAAAAAATGAAAAAAAAGATGAAACACCTCTGGACGCGAATTTGAACATGCTACCTCCTGATCTCTCACCGAGTACGCTACCCACTACGCCACGCCAGACCGTGCTTGTGGGGTTCTAAAACGATTATTTATAAGAAGAACGCGCCGTTCAACTTCATGCTTACAAGTCGCACAGTCAAGACTGACACGATATTTATTTCCAAATAAAAATTGCGCCTTGATTCGACAGTGACGAACGACTTCCGGGCAGCGAATGACGTGCGGATATTAGCAAGAGCGCAAAGTTTTTTTTTTGAAGTACCCACATCTTAACTCTGGAAAATACACATCTGAATTCGTAACTCTGAGGAGCAGTCAAAGATTATCAGCTGTTGCTGCCGATCGTTTTTTTTTTCTCTGATAGTCGTTTCTAGCACTTGCTACTGGTCAACAAGTACAGATAATTTTCATGTCTTGTTTGGTAGATATCAAGGCACACGAGTGAATATTGAGTATTTTTTTTGTTTTCGCGCGAGCGACGATGTAGCAGTACACATCCGGCGTGCCAGATTACATGTTTGAAGTTATATCGATACCTGCAACTAAGAAATCGCCGAAGAAATGACTAATGCAATCCGCTAAAAAAGTATGCCAGTATGTTAGTTCAGTAACGCGTACCAAATTTACCAACTCAAAATTTCGTGTTCTTACGTACGATTCAGAGAAGCACCAGCTCCTGCACCCAGAAGGAAGCTTTCGGTGACAGCCTACGTTGCTGAAAGCACGATACATCGATCGTCACCGCTGCTTGTGCGGGAACTGCACACGCGGATAAATGATTGATTCAGGCTCAGGGATGTCAACACTGTACTCTACAGTCATTTTCACACTTTGGAATTGTGCCTTTTTAAAGTAAAAAGCACCGGCAGCAAACACACCAACATGGGCGGCACGATAGGCCTCGCTGGGACGGGGCACTGGGTAAGGCTGCTTTCGAAGCAGCTGAGCTCCGATGCTTGAAGTTTCTGCATTTCAGCTTCGCAATATTTTTTACTGTTACCTAAATTGTACCTGAAGTAAGTGGAAGGTCAATCAATGCCAGAAATGCATTTATGGAGGAACGATGGCATGCGACACCGTTTTTCTGGCCTCCGCTGGCAGTATACAGAGGGCGTGCCAGTGTACAGTTATATGCAGTTATATCAATCATTCATCATCATCATCCTCAGCCTGACTACGTCCACTGCAAGACAAAGGCCTCTTCTATGTTCCGCCAGTTAATCCGGTCCTGTGCTTGCTGCTGCCAATTTATACCCGCAATTTTCTCAATCTCATCTGCCCCTCTAATCTTCTGTCTCCCCCTAACCTGCTTCCTTTCTCTGGGAATCCAGTTAGTTACCCTTAATGAGCAGTGGTTATCCTGTTTACGTGCTACATGCCCGGCCCATGTCCATTTCCTATTATTTATTTCAACTTTAATATCCTTAACCCCCTTTGTCCCCTAATCCACTCTGCTCTCTTCTTGTCTCTTAAGGTTACACCTACCATTTTTCTTTCCATTGCTTGCTGCGTCGTCCTCAATTTAAGCTGAACCCTCCTTGTAAGTCTCCAGGTTTCTGCTCCGTAGCTAAGTACCGGCAAGATACAGCTGTTATATACCTTCCTCTTGAGGGATAGTGGCAATCTACCTGTCATAATTTGAGAGTGCTTGCCGAATGTGCTCCACCCCATTCTTATTCTTCTAGTTACTTCAATCTCGTGGTTCGGCTCTGCGGTTATTACCTGCCCTAAGTAGACATAGTTTTTTACAACTTCAAATGCACTATTACCTATCTCGAAGCGCTGCTCCTTTCCGAGGTTGTTGTACATTACTTTCGTTTTCTGCAGATCAATTTTAGGACCCACCTTTCTGCTCTCCTTGTCTAACTCCGTAATCATGAGTTGCAATTCGTCCCCTGAGTTACTCAGCAATGCAATGTCATCGGCGAAGCGCAAGTTACTAAGGTATTCTCCATTAACTCTCATCCCTAACTGTTCCCGTTATAGGCTTCTGAAAACCTCCTGTAAGCACGCGGTAAATAGCATTGGGGAGATTGTGTCCCCCTGCCTCACACCCTTCTTGATTGGTATTCTGTTGCTTTCTTTCTGAAGCAATATGGTAGCAGTTGATCCCCTGTTGATTTCTTCCAGAATGTTTATATATACTTCATCTACGCCCTGATTCCGCGGTGTCTGCATGACGGCTGATATTTCTACTTAATCAAACGCCTTGTCATATTCTATGAAGGCTATGTATAGTGGTTGGTTATACTATGAGCATTTCTCTATTACCTGATTGATAGTATGAATGTGGTCAATTGTTGAGTAGCCTGTTCGAAGTCCTGCTTGTTCCTTTGGTTGATTGAATTCTAATATTTTCTTTACTCTGTTAGCAATTACCTTTGTAAATAGCTTGTACACTATATCAATACCAACAATTAAAAAAACACCCATAGAAATACCAATGCAACCCGATGAAAACCTATGCCAGGGAGACAGTTCAGAAAGGCATAACAAATTACCAACTGAAAATTGCGTGTTGTTACATATCAGTCGGAGATGTACTAAGTGCGGCCGGCAGGTCTCGGTGACAGCCTGCGTAGCTGAAAGCGCGATGTTCGATCGTCAGCGCTTCTTGTGCGAACATCGACACAAGACAAATTAGTTGATTTAGGTTCATGAATGTATAAACTATACTTTACAGTTATTCTCACACTTTGAAGTTGTGTGTACACGATGCAAGAAGCACCGGTAACATATACACCAACGCGGCTGGCACGACAGCTTTTACGCTCGCTGGGCCGAGCACTGGGGAATACCGCTCTCGACGCGTTGAGTTGGTATGGTTGGAGACTATGCATTTCAGCTTCGGAACAATTCCAACTCTTACCTGAAGTAAGTAAAAGGATAAGCATGGCCAGACATACATTTATGTGGTGTGGCGGAATCGAACAACAGCTTTTTTTTTCTCGCCTCTGCAGGGAAACCTTGCGAAGCGATCGAGAAAACTCATTTACGTTTCCTCAACTTTGCGGCAAAAACAATTTTCTGTTTCTGTTATGAGTGGCATGCAGCTCCAGGCTTACAAACACTGTAATTTGGAATCGTTATAGCAATAGACGGATGATGCGAATATGGCCGGTTTACGCGGGGGCGTATGCAAATAAGGTGGATTATAGTTGTTGCTATACATACGCGCGCCGCAAAAATTACGTATGCTCGGTATCTGTTAGGGTAGTATCTCTCCCTTGCGTCGAATCAAGCGTTTTATATTCAGCGACACCGAAACAAACCACGGCGCACGCTACAATAACATACACGCTGCAGCTGTGCTTGTCTAGAAACAGCGCGTGCTGCAGTATTCACCAGCGCTTGCGAGTGATAATGTCACTGCTTCCAGTGCTTTGCAGTGCGCACCAGCGTCCCAGCGGTTGAGCCAGCGCCCCTACAAGTACGACACAGCTTTTTCCCAGTGCGCCCAGCGAAGTGCCAGTGGTCACAAGCGTGTACCAGTGCCAAAAAACGTACTGGTATCACGCTGTTTTTGCAATGGGGAAGTGGGCGTAATCCTAACCAAATGATCTACTGCCATCCCGAAGTTTCTCGAACAGTGTGGGCGTGGTTTGCGTAGGGAATTATTGGCAGTGAAACAATGCGATAGCAAAACTTGAGCACGGAACATGGAAATAGTCGCTAAATTGAATTTAAACATCTTCCACACCCCTGTAAGGATGCATGATGACCAAGAACACTAAACACAAACTCACGTTCTCAGTACACAATACTAGTCAGTTGTACGAGTTCAAAGTCAGTTCACATGGGACAATCCAAGTTTTCTCCTCTGCCAGTTCTTCAAGCGGTGTTTCCGATGCTTGCTCCAAATGGGTGCTTTCGAACGTGTTCCCCAAGGTGGACTTTCGATGAGTACTTTTAGTGGACAAGAATAAGGACGATGCAGTCTCTTCCACGATGCTTTTTTGTAGCTCGCTTTGAACAGTCTTGATTTTCTTGTGTTGCCTTCGTTTACCCCAGAAGCACCAGCGCTTTTTTTCTGTCTTGGTCTGCTCTCTCTTATACGCGGCTGTGTCGCTCTTTCAGCATTCTTCGCTGAAATAAGATGGGTCATCTATATTGCCCTCAGCCTTGACGTTTGTGGCTTCCTAAAAGAAGAGAACCAAAATGCAGTAAAAGAGAGTTGCATCAGTGTCCTCGCGGTATTCCTTCAATTTCCAGTCGATTTAAGAATTTTTCTTGTCTTGCTGCCACCAGGCACTTTCAAGCATATTGACACGGACAATTATTTGTCTGGAGTGGTCGTCTTCGGCGTGCATCCACCTTTGGGACCTGGCGGTTTATCTTTGCGATCTTCAAAGGCTTCCCAGTTTCCTATCAAATATCTTTCACCATAATCAGCTGAGTTGTTTGAGATATTATGTCATTATCTTCGTGGGTACAGTCCGTTGACGTGAATTCTAAAGTCGTGAAAAATGTCTTCAGACTTCGAGTTTGTTTTTCGGTGTTGAATTCTTGGTTTGCGTTTTCTGTCGTGGGAACTCTGGTTTTTACGCTGCTGTAATATTTATTTTTTCGTCCTGAGGCTGAATTATCTAGTTTCTGTGCGACAAAATTTCTATTCGGCATGTATAAGCTAGATGGCGGTGACGCAGACGGAGAGAGTATTTTCTTTTCCGCTTCTGCTCTCATCCGTTGTTTTATCGATTTCACGTGACTTTGCTGAAATTTTTGTGCATCTTCAATTTTATACTCCGCTCTCACCCTCGCTAGAATAATCAGGTGTTCAAAAATTTTCGCATGCTCTATTTGCACTTCCAGATGATCGATGTCAACTGTGTTTTCATTCTCCTTATCAATTGCTCTGAAAAGCTGTTACCTTTAAATCGAAATTCGGAGAATGTTGCGCAACTCACATTGATGGGTGGTTCATATGCCGTAGGGGTTCGATATCTGCTACGACCTATGTGATGGCCTTGCGTGTTTGACTCCACCTTTTGTAGAGGGCCTCCACGATCCGTTGTAGTGTCGGAAACGAGAGAGATCACTGGCCAGCCAGGTCACGAGGCAAAGTCGGAATAAACACGGCATTCATCGCAGAAATTTTGCACAACGAATATCTCTCACTTGCGGGCTGTCGTTCTTCGTAGTCTTGTGCATATCGGGTCATTGTCATGAAGGACGAGTGAGGACTGAGTTGAAGGAGACGTGATGGCTCCCGTCTCACGAGCATACAGACGATGCCTGCACTCACGGGGCTGCACTGTCAAGATGCATGTCGTTCATCTATGGACTGCCTTGATTTGTGAATATCGGGTCATCGTCGTGAAGGGCGAGTCAGGACGGAGTCAAAGTAGACGTGAGGGCTCCCGTGTCGCGAACCTCCAGATGATGTCTGCCCACACGTCAGTCCATGGTGCTCCTCGTAGTCTTAGTTGCAACCGGAGTCGTGCTGCCAGGTCTCAGCGCTGGTTGGGCCTCGCGCATCAGCTTTACCCACAGCGGCTTCACAAAAGTCCTCGGACCTATGACGGCGGTCAAAATTCGTAAAGTCCACTCTGTCTCGCCTCCGAAGGTCCTTCCTCCTGGGTTTCACGGCACTAAAATGTTGAAGAAAGGACGAGCCACCGTGCCCATGGCAAAGCCTACTCCATTGAACTTTTCTTTTCCGAATGTAGAAATAATCTTGATGATGATACTGCCGTTTTTCTTGTATACATCAAATATTTAACAATAAGAATATCACTCATCGTGAAAAAACTGCCACCTCATCTGCAGGAAGCGTCAATTTCAAAGGGATCCAGGTGCAACCAAGAGCGTGACGTTGCTTTTCCTCCATTCGCTTTCTTTGCCGATTTTGTTCGTGGCGGGGTCAAAATGAAAATTGAACCACGCTTCACGCTCAGTTCTGCAGGTGGTGCGGTCTCAAAACAAGAAATAAACAGGAAGAGGCCCCTTTCGGTTCATGTGACTCGGAGAGATAAGAGAGATCTCCCGCGGCGCGCAAGAAGATGAACATCTCGACCAAGTATTGTCATTTGCAGATTAGGCCCCACGCTTTGCAGAAGTTTTGAGAACTTAGAAGAATCACTGGATGAGCGGAAATCTCTTCTGAAGTAATTGGGCATAAGCGCGAGACAGACCAATGCGATTTTCCGCGCGAGGCGGCGTGTGGTGTGACGATGTGGCAGCTGGAGTGGTGACATTTTGTGACGTTTCATCGCGTATCATCGCATCGCACCGCAGTGTAGCCATTGTGACGAGCAATAAACTGGCCAGATATTTTCGTCACCACATCGCACCACCGCTTAGCCACAGCCAATCACAGCGCGAGCAGACGAGTGGTGTCACGCTGCTGGTGGCACGATCTCACTGTCGTGACTCCCATCACCTGTGGTGCAGGCCATTTCAGGCGAGTCGATGGAGTGGCGCGAGCCTGGATTTGTTGACATCGTCGCTTGCGGTGGTGTGACAAACACTGAGTACATTTCTCTTATGACGTAAAACTATCTGAGTATAAATAAATTAATGTTTTAAGCCTGCAATTCTGCAAGACAACGCCCATTTTCAACAGATAGCGAGATCGGAGATCGTGAGCCGCGATCCATAGCCATTTCTGAGGTAAACACGGATACACCGGCGTCTCTGCGAACCGGCTCGCTTCGCTTTCGCCTTTACTGTTCGCGTCGATGACATCTAGAAAGTCATAGTGCATGTTAACGCATCGCATACGAGTGCAAAGCCTAATAGTGTTGTCAAAAACAAGCGCTCGATGACGAGATCGCGTGTGAATGACGTAGGCGATGGCCCGCGCCCGCCTTGCTAGGCCTACCTGTCGGAGTCGTGAATAATCAGCTGTTACCGATGTTGCAACGTGCTTGTCGTTCATGAACGCATTTTATTCATTATTTTTATAGAACAACATGTGGCTGTGCAATGTTGCTTGGTTAGAGCTTCATTATGAGGATACAAAATTGTCGCACCGAGCATGCTAAGGCACCGCATGGGGGTGGAGCATGCCGCTGATAGCTCCATCGCCCACGTGTGTCCCGAAACGTCGCATTCGGCACGCCGCATCAAGCGACACCGCACGCCACATCGCACAAAATATCGCACATTTGTCTCGCGCTTTATGCCTAAAGTTCTGCATGACTACAGACCTTTTCGCGAAGAATTGTAAGGTCAGTGTCACTGCGCGAACTATTGAAGTGAAAAGCATCCTACAGCACTTCACCAGAATAGTCCTTCTCTGTGAATTTCGACCCCAAGGAAGGAGCTCAAATCGATAAGCTGAACTCCCAACGGCAGTTTCCTAAGGCTTCTTCATCGTGCACAGAAGTGTGTGGACGCGGCTGTTCTGGCAGGGCCTGCTTGAAGACCTGCTTAGTAGACGTAAGCCACACAAGTTATTCTCAAACGAAGGTAAGAGTACCTGCCATCCTAAATGATCAGAGAACGAGATCCCTGGCTATATCAGACCTCAGCGATCTCTTTGGGCTATATGTTCAGTTTACCACACCCAAACTAAAGACGTGCTCTGGAGTTAAAGATACTTCGGGAAGAAGAGCTTCTCTGTTAAGGGTCTTAGCGGAGGGGAGAAGTTACCACTCTAAACTCTCGTAGAGTCTAACAAGCTACCAGACAACAGGAGTGAGATTCCGGCGCTTGAGGTCACACGGAATCCTTCTCGCCTTAACGTTAGAGCTGAACAAATGGTCAGCGAACAAATGGTCAGCCTTGACACCAAAGCAAAAATTCTTCTTCTACTCGGGAGAGACATTTCGCGACTTCATAAAATCTGCCAACCCAAAATAGTCCGACTGATTCATCATTTGCCTAAAAATTTGACCTTGGCTGGGTGATTGTAGATGATGTCTCTCTTGACCGTCAATGCACATCCGACTACGCCAACAGCGTCAGAACCAACATACCCGGAAACAGTCACCTTTTCTTCGTAACTCCAACTACTTCCGTGTCCAAGAAAACCTATCTGCCAAGTCAAACAAGACGCAAACTTTCCAACTTGTTCTTCGTTCATCATCCACACAAGACTGTTCTGATGACATCGCTGACACATTATTCGAAGTGTGTAAGGAACACAAGCAACCTTTTTTCTATATGAAGAAAAGGTAGTTTTTTCAAAATCATGGACACGGAGTCTCTCAAAAAGAAATAGGCAAATTGGGAGCACCCCTCCCTTTTTGTTCCCTGAGACACCGGCTTCCTAAAACAAAGACTAGATCAAACTTGCAGAAACCTTTGAATGCACCCTGCAGAAGAAACCAGAAGCATTTAAGTATTTTGTAGTGCTCACGGAAAAAAATTGAAAATTGCCGCGTGGAAGAAGCTCCACCCCATGCTGAAGGCGAAGAGGGCTGGTACCTTCCTACCTTTGGCACGTGCCATCTGCACAAGGCAGGTGAAACTCGAGTGGTGGTTGCCAATAGCGCACAGTATGAGAGCACGTTGTTGAACAGCGTTATGCTCACCAGCGCAGACTTTACAAATTGTCTCTTAGGTGTGCCTAAGCGCTTCATAAAGGCCTTATCGCGGTGACACCGAATATACAACTGATTACTCACGGTTACTTGCGGTTACTCTAGTTTACTCTAGATTACTTGCGGTTACTCTAGTTTCGCAACAACAACAATCAAAACAAGGTCGTGGAGTACCGGATGACAGTGCGCGTATTTGGTAACAGTCTGTCACCAGCCGTTGCAAACTATGCTGTTCCAAAAAGAGCTCAGTAGGAAGACGAGGATTTGGACATGGATGCCAAACAATTTGTGCAAAGAGATTTTTTTGGCGATGACCTTAAGTCACTTCCAAAAGAGGGAGAAGCTATCCGGGTGTTGACATGCGCGCAAAACAAGCTTGGAGCTTCGAACTTTTGACTTTACAAGTTCGCTTTCAACAGCCCTACAGTGAGGGAAGTGTTTTCAAAGCCCGACTGAGGAAACCATCTGAACGCTCTCGACCTGGTGTCATGTGTAAGGTTTTTCATGTTACGTACTGCCACCGAGAAATCATTTCCGTGTCTAATAAATGAAACCATATAGCGAGAAAAAACTAAATTCAAGTCTGAAAAGGTTAGAACGACGTTATAGATGACAAGGAAAAATGAAATAGTGATTACATAAACAGACTGTCCGATAGTGTAGATTAGGCTAAGCTAATCACGTTGGTGTGCGGAGAAAAAAATTAGCACCGTATCTGCATGTAATCTGCCAATATCGTCGAAAGAAGATAGTTTTGCGTGTGGAGAGAGTGAACAAGACATTTATTTGATGTTCTACGCAAGAAAATCGGCAAATGGTATTCTGGAGGCACTGCGTTAGAGTGCCTAGAGCGTGCAGCGGAGGTGAACGAGCCCGTCAAGTCACGTCACACGTGAGACATAGGCGCCATCTGCTGTTTTTAAAAAAAAACAAAGCGTGTGGCTCTGAGACGGTTGTGCGCGCCCATTTCAGAGGTGATAAGGTGTAGAACGCAAGGCGACAGAAAGGTGCCACCACCGTCACGTTTTAGCAAAATATTGGAAACACACGTCTTTCCGTGCAAGCGTTGCATAGTAAGCGCATCGTGATAAGCACTACATTCCTTAAAATTATTTATGTATGCCTTTACTAGTAAAAGGCTCACATACAGAATACATACGTGTTGTTATGGTGCCCCAGACATGCACAATAATTGCTTTTGAATTGACAATTGCAGAAGCATAAACGGTCAACGTTGAACAACATAGGTGGGCGCTGCGGATGGGGTCAACCGTTTCAAGTACCCGTTGCCGTTAAGAGTTGCCAAACAGACAAACGTACAGAGAGACAGACAGACAGAAAGACACACAGACCAAAATTTTTCCTTCGAAGGTCTCCAAGAAAAACTATCGTCTTAAAAAAAAGCAGTTCCTCTCACAGTTTGTTCGATGTCGGAAGGTCATGGTGATGCTGCGATGAAGCGTCGGTGATGTCGGGGTTGGTGGCTCGACCATGACGAGTGTAAGTGTGGGGTGGAGAAACAATTGCGGTGACACACACCAAGAATTCTCTGGACACCACGGTCACAGTGACGTGGCACAGCAGGTGTCGTCTTTGCCAAATAACGAGGTCGTCCACAGGTTGGCAGGCTGAGGTCCGGAAACCAACAGCCTTGACAGCCCATCAAACAGCTTGGCTCACCCGTGTTTTTCCGGCGTTCCACGCGCCAGTCCTCCGTCTTCCTCTTTCTCTTCCTTGATTTTCTTTTTTCGAAACGGCACGTTTTTCGGTTTCGCTTCCGCTTCACTTCACTTCCACTTGCAACAAACCACTTTAGTTCTACAGCTGTGTCCCAATCGTTTACTACTCATTACATAAAGCACCTCTCCCCAAGGAAAGTTTTTTAGGGAACAACAACGTTGCGAATAGTGATGAGAAGACAAACACATCTACTGGTGTGATACTGGGCGATTTTTTATGTCCTATTAAGATAGTCGGTTTCAACCTTCTCTGATCGTTTCATGTACTCAACACGAAAGGAATTTACCTGAAGGATAAGGCTCCATCGCAGAACTCTGCTATTTAAATGTTTCGCTTGAGTTAGGTATAACATTGGTGGCTGATCAGTTTGTACGCCAAAGGTGGTTCCATAAACAAAATGTGGAACTTTCCCACCGCCCAAACCAGAACTAGACATTGGCATTAAAAGTAACAAGTTTCATGAGGAGCTAACTGCCTGCTAGCATAAGAAATGGTGTGCAGATACCCTCATGTTCCTGCCTTAGCCCAGCGCCTAATCCCATGTCAGATGCGTTTGTACGGAGTACAAACTGTTTCTTTGGATCTGGCGCTCTTATGACGGGCTTAGTGCACAAAGAATGCTTGAGCTCAATGAAAGCGGCTTCTTTGGCTGGTGTCCAGCTCACTCAATTGGGTTGTCCCTTCTTGAACATGTCTCTCAACGGTTGTGATTGCTCAGAGTATTCTGGAACAAAGTCAAGATAATACTCTGCTGGCCAAGAAATAAACGCACTCGTTTCTTTGTCTGAGGCTTACCCCCGTATTCTGGAACGTTATTTCACGCAACGTTTCACCTTTACTTGAGAAAGCCGATGGAAGCGCCCTCTCTAGGCACGGCAAGTCACTGCATATCAACGATAATGTGGTATGAATCTTGAGCAGCGCCGCGTGAATTTCAGCCGAGCAGTGGGGCAGTGCTCAACTTTGTGAAGTAAAGGGTGAAAGTTGAGTCGAGGATTGTTTTTGAGTACGGGGGTTAGGCACTTGGAGGATTTTATCAATCGTTTCTTCATTCACCTAAACTCTTTCTAAACCCAGGCGATAGCCGAGTAACGTGACGGTAGTTGCTCCGTTCTCAAACTTTCGCTGCTATACTTTGGGACCTGCCCTTCTAGTTGTGTCAAACAGATGTTGGAGCGTCTGCAGATGCTCGCCCTACGTCATTGTTTTCACGAGAACATCATCGGTATAGTGCACCATGTTGGGGAGCCCTTTCAGAGGTCACCGCATGAGTCGGGTAAAAACCAGTGATGCAGTTTTTATTCCAAATCGCCCGAATAGGAATTGGTAATGTCCCGACTTGCTAAAGAAGGCCGTTTAGGTCGGCGACTTCCTTCCAAGGATACCTGCCAATATCTTTTCATCAGGTCAAGTTTTGAGAAATAAGTTTTATTTAACACTACTTCGAACATGACATGAGTTCTTGGAAATCGTTTTCCGTCGCCTAGAAGCACATTGTTGATGTGACAGAAGTCAATGCATGCTTGAAATAACTTGTCTGCCTTTTTTACTAGAACAAGCGGAGAATTGTAAGGAGACATTGAGAGCTCGATTACGCCTAATCTTAGCATACTGGTCATTTATTTCTCGACGGCATCTTTCATGGCGAAAGGTAAGTGGTATTGCTGCGTATTAACAGGTTGTGTTGTGTTCAGTTCAAGACGACATTGTAACAAATTTGTCTTCCCTGGGGCATCCGAGAAAATATCTTGGTAGTCTTCCAGAAGACATTGCAGTTCGAGAAATTGGTCTGAACTGAGAGCAGTAGATTTCAGGATGCTCACAATCTCAGAAGTCTTCTCCACTGTCATATTGGTATGGGATTGTGGGTCACGTCTTCTTCTACAACAACAAAAGATTGCACCTGTGCAGGTAAATTTCGTGGGCATTCCATGTATTCTTTAACATGTTTACACGAAAGAGCTTTTTGTGTGTCAGACGTCAAGCCAGTAGTCAAAGTGTTTTTCTGTGCTGTGATACAAAAGGTCCCTTCAAGTGCATGAGAAGTTTGTTGTGGCCTTAAGGCGGCGATGAGGACTATTTATGTCATAATACTTTTTCTGGAGACGCTGAGCTTTTTCAAGTCCTCTGTGTGCCTCTGTAAGGTTTGCGGCAGACGCTCTTTGATTTCGAGAACGTAACCATACACAGTTTTCGTTTTCTCATTATTCTCGTTTTTAGTCCAGAGTTCCTTGAGTAATGCCAGTTCACCTTTTAATTGGTGGCCATACATTAGCTCGAATGGTGAGAAACGAAGACTTGATTGCAGTACCTCTCTGTTTGCAAACAACACACGAGCAATGTACCGATCACACGACTTCGGTTGTTCCTGGCAAAGCTTATGGAGCATCTCTTTGATAGTTCCGCTTAAACCGTTCAACCAATCCGCTGCACATGGGATGGTACGAAGTGGAACTCAGTTGTTTGATCTGCAGTAGGCTGTTCACCTTTTTCATCAACTCCGAAGTACGCCATGACGCCTGATCACATCGAACTTCTTTGGGAAATCCTACACGCTAGAATATTTCCACAAGCCCTTTGGCTACACTTGCTGAGTGAATAGCCGGCAATGGTATCGCGTCAGGATAACGAATGGCAAAATCCACCAGAGTCTAAATATACCTCCTACCGTTTTGGGAGGTTGGAGAAAGTGGTCCAATAATATGCACGGCCACTCACTCAAATTGTGTGTCAATGAACGGCATACGGCCAAGTGGCGCTTTACTCAGCCTTCCTTTTGGTAGCGTTCGTTGGCACGCACGCACCACACGACTCCACGTATATCTTGATAACCTCTTCAACACCAGACCAGTAGCAGAAAGTGCTCAGTACACTTTCAGTAGTCTTCTTGATACCTTGGTGTCGGGAGGGCTGTTTTTCGTGCGCTAATTAAAGAACTTGCGCTCGTAACAGTTTAGGTAATACCGCTTGTTCTATCATTTTGCCAGGACAGTACTGATAAGAGTAGTATATAATATCACCGCGTATGTAAAACGAGCAGGATGTTGGTACTTTGCCTTTGAAGGTTTTGCCCACTTTAGCTCTGCAACCTTCCAAGCTCTTGTCAGTTCATGGTAATAAGGGCTGTAGCGCGTGCATGAAGGTGCTAGAAGAAACAGACGAAAAGCGAGGCAAGAAAAGCAAAGAGGACAACACGAGCGCTGCAACACGAGTCCTCTTTGCTTTTCTTGCCTCGCCTTTTGTCTGTTTCTTATAGCGCCTTCGTGCTCGCGCTGCAGCCCTTATTACCATGAATTCAAACCAACTTGCCCAAATAGCCATTCTTCTTGTCAGTTATCTGCTCCTGCTGAAGTTTCTCTCGTGAGACCTGATTGAAGTTCACTACTTGCTCCTCTCTCTTCCTTACGCCCTTTGCGACAAACATAGCATTGTGTGGACCTTCTTCGTGTTCTTCACTCTTCTTTTCTTAGGAGGGCATACAGGATTAACCAACGTCTTCTTCCAGTTATTATCTGGGCTTTTGTAGTCCCCAGACTTCGGCACACTTCCGATAATGACATCGTAAAGCGGGTTGTTCAGACATTTTGCATAACGGCCCCTGAAAATATGGTGACGAGACGAGTACGTCGGCTTCAAGTGCCGCAATGATGCCGTCATCAGCCAACAGTATGGTTGACATTGTACCCGTCAATGCCGTATCCGCGACTAGCGAGCGTCGTACGACTACGCTGTTGCTGCCTGTACCACAGAAAACAGTTATAGCCTTTCCAAACAATAAGCCTTGCATACCTCGCATGTCGTGGCTCTTTAAACTTTTGTTTCTAGAAGCGCTTCTACCAAGCTTTTTATCTCCTAAGCTGGAGTGCAGACCCCTGTTGGAGGTACGTCTTCTCATACAGACACAACCGGTGACTTGTGTGCCTGAGCCCTTACGTCTGAAGTCTTGAACATTACGACCAGCCTTCCGGTAATGCTTACGGTATTGTTGTTTAGATCGCATGTGACAGTCGGATGTCTTGTGCCCAAAATTTTCACAAACAAAACATCGGATTTGCGTCTTGCTAGAACAATTACCATCTTTCTGTGTTGCAACACCTTCTTGCGCCTTTTTTAAACACCAGCAAGTTCTCCTGCCCCTGCGCTTCAATGAAGTGATCTGCTGCTTCGGCGATCTGCTGAAGTGTTTGATAGTTTCTTTTTCAAAGAAACAACGTCAGGCGGTGGTGAAAAAATCTGTAGCAATTGCTCGCTCACGATTACATCTCGCAAAACCTCAAAAGTTTTTCCTCAGTTGGTAAAACCTCGTCGCATACTGCTTCGCTGTCTCCTCATCTCTGGGCTTGCTCCGCCAGAATTTTCCCCGGTAACACTCAGCCGTGCAGTGAATGTGTTGTAGTAATGCCTTCTTAGCCTTGTTGTAGTCCCCTGATTCTTCAGGGGGAAGGCGGCCAAAAAACCTTCTGGGCGTCACCATCTAAACACAAGCTAAGTGCTGTGGCCAACTTGTCTTGTGGCCATCCCTGACCGGTAGCGACGGCTTCAAACCATTTGTAGTATGCGTCGAAATAATCGCGATCCTCTTTGAATACGAAAATAAAACTGTGAGGGTTAATCATTATAGACCACTCACTTCTTGCCTGTCGTGCACAGGCCTCTCTTTCTTGGCTATTTCCAGATTTGGCCACTCTGACTAGTATGCTCGGACTCGCTTTTCAATCTCCAAGAGTTCCCTCGTAGCTTCTCGCCCTGCTTGCCCTTCGGCACGTGCTTTCTTGTTTGCTTGCCTACCCGAGCTTTTAGTTCTGATCCTTGCAGACCCATGCGCTGGCCTAACGCTACAAACTCTGACGAAGACATTCAGAACACCTTCAGTTCATACAGCTCTCACCACGCAGTTTCGTCCTGTCGTAGCAGACGCCAATCTGTCGTGTGCTAGGTTCTTTACGTTATGTACTGCCATCCTGAAATCGTTTCGTGACATAATAAACGAAACCGTATAGCGGGGAAAAACGAAACAAAAGTCTTTGTTATTAGGCAAAGTAAAATATTAGAACAACGTGAATATACGAGAAATTGAAATAGTGATTACATAAACAGATTGTTCGATAGTCCAGAATAAGCAAAGCTAATAACGTTAGTGTTCAGAAAAACAAAAAAAAGCAGTCCTTCTCACAGTTTTTTCGATGTCGCAAGGTCACGGTGATGCTGCGATGAAGCGTCGGTAATGTCAGGGCAGTATATAGGCGATGACGAGGGTGGGTGCGGCGTGGAGACACGATCGCAGTGTCACACACCAAGTGTTCCCTGGACACTACGGCTAAACTGACACAGCACAGCAGGTATCGTCTTTGCCAAATTACGAGCTCGCTCCCAGGTACACAGGCTCAGGTTCAGAACCTAACAGCCTTGACAACCCCACAAACAGCTTGGCCCGTCCGCCTTCCTGCGGCATTGCACGCGCCAGTCCCCCATGTTCCTGGTTTTGTTCCTTGCTTTTCTTTTTTCATCCTGGGTTTTTATGGTTTCAGTTACGCTTCACATCACTTTCACTGCCAACACACCAGTTTAGTCCTAGAGCTGTGTTCATAATGTCCACTATTCATCGCACCAGGTCATAGACGCATCTCCCCCACTTCCAACGCAGGCTTGGAGTCAGCTGGAATGCGAGAACGAATGTATTCACTTTCGGGGATTCCAATAAAAAAAAAACTTTCACTCGGCCTGGCGTCCTATCAACCTTGAACAACTTATTCGACTCTCTAGGGTTTGCGGCTACCATTTCTATGAAAGGAAGGTCTCTTCTCAGTGAGCTTCTCACAGAGATTGGTGACTTGGACGCCCCGATTCCTGTAGAGTAGCGAATTGTGTGGCAAGACTGGAAAAATTCTTTGAAAATGCTTGAATATTTTTATGTGTCTCGTACATACGTGCCCGCTTCACTGTTTGCGGTCAGTTGCAAGAAGGCCGTTTTTTTAAACGCGTTAAACAAAGCAGTAGCCAAAGTGGCATACCTGAAGGTCTTTGACAAGAATGGTGCGTGTCAACTAGGGTTTATAATGGCGAAATCAAAAGTGGCGCTACATCCTGAACGTATTAGTTATAGGCTCGACATCAGCGGTAGAGAACGCGCGATCATCGGCTCCCGCTACTGTATATACTTTCAATCAGGAATGTGTCTTATCTTGAGCGAGCTCTTCCAACATTTACCGCAGTTCTTTCAGAGTACCGGGCCGATACCAACTTTGGGTTTGTGGGTGGTATTTTCGCAATTTTTCGCTACTTCTTACTGCGACGTTGAGGCATGGTTGTTTGGCGCTGGAGGCCTAGCACTCGAACGCCACCGTGTGCTCGCTAGTCCCAAGTATTTCTATGCAAGAATGGCCTCCAATATGGCGGGCACGCAGCGGGGTTATCTCCGGTCGCCCCAATCGCACGGACAGCGCGTGTTTCCAGAGGTGGGCGTGGCCCGCTCTTTTCTCCACACCGCGGCGCTCTTTCTTTCGGTCGGAAAGGCTGCCGTGCTGTTGGCAAAGTTTCTATGTGGCAAGAAAAAAAATAATTTTGTGCTTTTATGTAGTGTCGTGTTCTTTTGTAAATGTTGGGTTAAGGAGCGTGGCAGGCAAAGACAATGCTGGAGCGTTTTATTTTTAAACGGTTTTTTATTTGCTGTAAATTGGCGCCGCCCATATTCCAGAAGTTGAAATCGCGATGCCTCTGCAAAAGATCCTTATGTGCTCGAAACTCTACTTCAAAGTTCGCGGGCAGTATAGACAGGGGGGCACCGGCGAAGAAGAAAAAAAATTGCAGCCTGATCCGCAAGCGAGGTCAGACAACTGCAGCACTTTATGTCCACGGACTACTTCTTAGACTCCATTGAAAGAATTCTTCCTCTCACTGAACTAGCGCTGCTTTTCATGGTAACGCTGCTTCAAGAATTCTCGCAGAAGCGAGAATTCTTGAAGCAGCGTTACGAGCAGCGTTACTTTGGGGCGTATTTGTGATCACAATGCCAGAATTCTAGCAATGTGATCACAGATGCGCCCCAATGCGGTTTTATTGCTTTTTAGAAGCATTCATCGCTTCTTAGGCAAGCACACCAGCCGTACAGCCATGCTCACTATATCTGGTCTTCCCTAAGGATGAGGCATGTTCAGTGCGACTTGTCTATAACAAGCAAAACACTTTTCGGCGCGCGAGGGATAATTAACTAAAACCACAGCATATGTACGGAGTGAATGATTAGTGGGGTGAAGCGTCTATCAATCCGTCCGTTTGTCCATGCGTCCATCGACTCCTATCACACACTAGCACGCATAGGACGGACGGACGCTTCACTCCAATCATCATATCAATCACTCCGTGGATATGCTGGCTACGCTGGATAGAAGGACGACCGACCACGTGATGGTATAAAAAGCTTTCTTCTTAAAAGCAATAAAACCACGTCGCACTACGCGTCACAGCTGTGATAACACTAGCGTGCCTGTAATTATTCTCTAAACAGCGTCCAATCAAAATCAAGGGTAGTTCCACGAAAAAAACCAGTGACCCATTTATTTGCGTGTAACCCGTTAGCGCAGAATGCTGCATACTCATTTTGCTTGTGGATTGGGCTGTCGGTTTTTATTAAATGTGGAGCGTTTCTTAATCGCACCTACTCATGAAACCGGGGTCGGTGGCGTCGTTGACACTGCCACTGCGCATGCTTGCATGTCGTGCCCAAGTTTTTTTTTCCCTATCTAATGTGCAGAAGGGCCCGCATCAGCATGACATATTCCTGAAGGTAAACAGAAGAAACGAGACCTAACGCCACCTTCTGTAGAAAAAAAAACTACAGCATTGACATAGCAATGAATGTGTAAACCCTAACCAGTCGGTAATTTAATTGGTAAATTGGTACTATTAAATAACACATTCATTTTGACTGCCACGCCAAAACTTCCTCTCCGCTAGACAGAATGCCAGCGACGCATGCACGCAAGGTAACCACGCCAATGCCGCACTATGAGCGTGTTACGAAGAAATAACACCCGCTGGAGAGGAACAGTCGCTGAGCCGATCAAACTCGGCGCTCAGCATAAATTACCTGTCGTGCACTCTCCTCAAAATGAGCTGACGCCGTCAAGTCTGGCGCGAAAGCTGCGTTCTCAAAGCGTTCAACGCTTGGCACTTGCTTTTAAGGGTTCCCCAGTTTCTGTATCCAACTATCTCCCGTCGCGCCACAAAAGCAGGAGACAGGGAGCAGGTCTAGACCACGTCTCGACTGAGCGTCACGGGCTCTAGTGCTCTGCGTTAACAAAAAAGTATGCGTTAACAAAAGATAAAGAGGAACAGCCTGGCAAAGTGGTGTCTAATGCCATAATTTTATAGTTAATATCCATGAACAGGTAGTTATGACTTCGCTCTGTGACAAAATTTAGTTTGATATAAAGACGGCATGTTCAACACCTCTGTTTGGTCTGTCGGAACGAAATAAGCGATAATTTTTAGACAAAATTTTTGTTCGTTTGCAAGCTAAGTTTCTTGTAAAGTAATAATATCCGGAAAAATTTGCGAAGAAATATACATTAAATCTGTGGTATCCGACCCTATAGATTGACAATTTCACTTAATAATTTTAGGGAGTGCAATTTGACACTATAAACCCACCTCAGAGACTGCTTGATCCAAAAGATCTTTCTTCAAAAAGTCTTTTTTGCAGAGGTTCTCAAAAAAGTCTTTCTTCGACAGGTACCTATTAGATTTTCATTTCTGTGAAGACTTTTTCGATAGGGGCGATATGGCATGTTTAAAGGAATTTTGAGATTCCGCATCCATATCTGTGAACTCATCGGAGTCATCTGATATAAGTTCTGGATGTGCCCGCAGTCTCTTATTGAATGGTCCTGCTCGAGGAGATGTGCATCGTGTAGGAGCTATCGGGCTTTCTGTCCCTGAACACCTTGAAACCTTCAAATCGTTGGAACTCTGACTTTTTATAGACACTAAAGCAAGGAATTTGGTCAACTGAGATGTTGACAATTCAGCCACGACTCCAATAAATTTGCTGATAAGACGCTTCATTGCCTGTTCAGTTGCCTTCTCTGTGATCTTTGCTATAGATTTTGCTAATGATGCATCCGTAGCAATGGTATGTCATGTTTTTACGCTTGCGTAGCCTTTTGAGCGTTCTTGTAATTCAGTCACAGCTTCCCTCCGGGAGCGACGCCTGCATTCCACAATTTCCAACAGCCTAAGTTCTCGTTCTTTCGACTCACAATCTAAAAAATCTGCAGAATGCGCTTCATGACAAACAGCACTTCGCTTCCACCGAGTTGCACTTACGGCTGTTATAATTTTCTCCGCATATTCGACATCTGGCAGTTGATCTGCATCTTTTTGCGCTGTGGCCATATCTCCAACAATTCAAGTACTGCTGTGGCTTAGGGGATAGAGGCTCTACCTTACAGATAAGAGGCCAAGCCTTAATTTCAGATGGCCTTACTGTTCTCGCAAAGGTTCCTATCACCGATTCGGTAGGTGATTTTTTCTTGTCAACCAAACGCGTGCACCTGTGTTTTGACACTGCACCTGCTACCGAAAATATTTCCAGAATTTCTGCAGGGGTCAGGCTCGTATCTACACCGCGGACTATAGCGTTTCTAACATGCAAGATGCGCTTTGAATAAACAGACTCACCGGCTGCGCTGCAAATTCGTAACAATTGAGAAGCTCTCAGATGCACTTCTTAACGGCAGAGCAGCACGAAATACCACCACCACCGAAATGCCGAACCCCAGTGATCTTTTGAAAGTGTGATGTGGCTTTCCGAAGCTCCATTTGAATCATCCTCACATTCTTTATAGGTATCGTTCCTCGAATGGTCGGCAACAGAGCCACGGTGACGTTGAGAACCCCACTGTAAAGAAAATATTTAATCGACCAATGCTTGGCCGGCATAGATGCTAGCCAAGGAGAAGGCCCTTGGCCAGGTGAAGAAACTGACATCTAGATAGCCTGAGTCACTAACTCAGAAAATCAAATGGTAGAAACTACAAACAGCTGCCAAAATAGCACTAAAACCACAAAGAAGCAAACGTTAAGCTCAAGTGCAATCCTGCCGCCCATCGTTGTAGCCGTTCCAACCCGTGTGAAGCAGCGTAGAACAGAATCAGTGGAACCAGGAACACAAAACGGGCCTACGCCGCAGCTGTACTCAAATTCAGGTGCATGCTCCACATTGCACCTTTTCGTACGCTCTTAACCTTTTTCTTTCTCTATGCGGAAGGTTCAAAAATATTGTAAAAACGTTTTGACAGCGGGGATCTCACCAGAGCCAACAGCGATTCATTGACAGCTTTTGCGGGACCAATCAAGTAAAACACGATGTCTTTGAGCGAGTGCTGTGATCATGTCGATGGTGAACAGCCGCCTTTTTATGACATTAAGGGCCAAACCTCATAATTGCGAAAATGCACGCGAGAGCGACGAGCGACGCGACGTAGATCGTCTTCGCGCAATCAGTCGCTAGCGCAGGCAAACCTCAATCACGCGACGACTACAGCAAGCGAACTTCACTGTTGCTGGCATGAGGCCGTCTACTCACACCAACAAAACCACGTAGTGAGCGGTATGCAATTTAAAAATACAATATATTGTTGTGCAATTGGCGAAGGTATTGCACAACAATATATCGTCATGTATAACATGACGAAGACCAAGTGCAATGCACTTGGTCTTCGTCATGTTATACAATACCCACTAGAACTGAGAATGCTTTTATTATGCCTAGATTTGACCCTGATATCCCCGTGCAATTTCGTGACACCATCGAAAATATATTGCCGCCTTGGTTCCTTTTTTACGTCGTTGTTTTTATAGCGGCAGCTATATATCACCCGGAGCTTAGGCGCATGCAAAGATATTGTGATGGGGTCGTGACGTTGACGAAGGAAGCAGACTAAAATAACGAGATGAACTTATTAGACTAAACGTTTGGCCTGTAAACGGAAGGTCAGAGTACAGCGATGCCCCTTGGCACTGATAGTGGCAACAGTGCGTCGGCCGTTCATCAACTGGCAAGTGGTGAAGCACGTGAGCATTTATACACGTCATCAAATATTCTAGCGTGATCAATAGTGTGAGCGCGACAAGCGAATGACTCTTTATTCTCTTTGATATCATCATCACCTGTACATCTTCTTCATCCGTAAGTATCATCACCAGCGTGATTTAGCTCGAGCCTGGCTGAATAAACCGGTTCCTCACAAGTGGTTGACGGTGATTTTCGTTCCCTCAAGTCCTCTCGCCCGTTCTCGCTGGAGCTCCGCTCGGGTCATCGCATACAACCACCTGCAATGGCGGCCCAAGAAAACCCTGGCCCATCCAACGTCGCCGTCGTACTGCAGCCACCGCCACCCGCTCCGCCCAACAACATTCGCCTGCGTGATCCACCTGTGTTTTCCGGTCTCCGAGGCAATGATGTTGAAGACTGGATCAAGAACTACGACCTCGTCAGCGATTGGAACAGGTGGGACAATCCACAGAAGTTGCGCAGCGTCCCATTTTACTTGTCCGATGTTGCGAAAACTTGGTTCTGGAACCACCACCCGGATCTTCCCGACTGGGACACTTTCTAGCAGCAAATTTGTCAAATATTTGGTGCCCCTGCAGTTCGCACTGAGGCACCAAAGAAGAAGCTCGCTGAACGCACGCAGCTGCCGGGTGAATCTTACAACTCTTATATTGAGGATGTCCTTGCACTGTGCAAGCGCGTTAACACCGGCATGTCTCAGAACGACCAAATACGCCACATTATTAAAGGCATTAACACCGTCGTTTTTAACGCCCTCGCCACGCAAAATCATGCTACCACCCAGGACGTGATAACCATCTGTGAGCGACTTGACGTGCTTCAGTCTCTTCGCCTTTGCTACGATGCCACCGACAATTCGTTTGCCTGCACCCCTTACTTGCGTGTGCTTATTCGCGACATCGTTCGTGAAGAGCTTCATGGGCGCTGCTCTTCCTGTGCTGCGGAAGGTACCTTCCCTTCTAAAAAAGATAGCTTGCGAGACCTGATTAAACAAGAGATCACCTCCGCGTCGCGTCCAACATGTTCCAATGGTCCCTGCGTGTGTCAGACGCGCACGTCTGGCACACGCAAGGATCAAGTTGCCGCGCTCTCTGCTGAACCCACCGTATCTGTGCCTACAACAGCAGACCATACCCCTGTGGCTTCGTTATCACCGCCAGTGCGTGTACCACCTTACTACGCATCTCAGCGCCCACCTCGACCAATCTGTTAGTACTGCGGCTATCGAAGACATATCGCTCAATTTCGTCGAAGGCGCCAACAAGACGAGCAACGCGGCGACGCTCCCGAAGAACATCGAAGCTTCCGTCCGAACTACCTACGACCACCCTCCCGATCGTCCTATTACCGTTCACCGTCTCCTACCTACCATACTGACATGCCTGGGAATTCCCGTACGTCTCGCCGCAGGTTGCGTTCGCCAGGTCGCTGTTCAGTGTCGCCTCCACGACACTGAACGTGCGATTTAGCGTGATGAACCAGCGTGATTTAGCTCGAGCCTGGCTGAATAAACTGGTTCCTCACAATAGTGGTTAAGTAGATTCTAAAATTATCTACAATGTTCGCTAAGTGGGCGTAATCTTAATAAAGTGATCTACTGTAGTCCCGAAGCTTCTCGAACACTGCAGGCGCGGTTTGCGCCGAGAATAACTGGCAGTAAAACAGGGTGATAACTGAACCTGAGGAGGCAATGTCGCAAATAATATTGAACGTGCCAAAACTAGCCCATCGTAATGAAGCACGCGGTGGTGTGAGACTCCAGATCAATTCCAGCCACCTAAGTTTGTTTGAAATGCGCAGCATTTCTTGGGGAACTTCCACGGTTTTGAGCGTATCTATCTGAAGGTGGTACAGGCCTACGCGCCTACATCCAGCCATGATGACGCTTCAGTTGAAAGCTTTTACAAAGACGTGGAATCGGCAATGAGTAAGGTGAAAACACAGTATACTCTACTGATGGGAGACTTTATTGCAAAGGTAGGGAAGAAGCGGGCTAGAGACCAGGCAATAGGAGAGTGTGGCATCGGCACTAGAAATGCCAGAGGAGATCTACAAGTAAAATTCGCAGAATGCAATACTTTACAGATTTTCAATACCTCCTACCAAAGTGAGAAAACCGTAAGTGGTCATGGAGGAGCCCTAATGGCGAAATTGAGAACGAAATAGACTGTATAAAGAGTGCACACCCAGGCATCAAGCAGGATGTGGAAGTGGTTGGAAAGATACGATGCAGTGACCAGAAAAGAGTAAGGTTTCAAATTCGCCTAGACATGAAGAAGGAACGATAGAAATTGATACGCAAAAAGCCAATCAATGAGCTAGCACTGAGAGGGAAAGTACAGCGATTCAGAGCCTCGCTTCAGAACAGGTGCTCAGCTCTTATTGAGGAAACCGACCTTAGCGTAGATACAATGAATGATAATCTGACAAGTATCATCACGGAGTGTGCAGTTGAAGTTGGAGACATGATAGTTAGACAGGACACTGGCAAGCTTTCCCAGGAAACGAAGAATCTAATTAAGAAGTGTCAAAGCATAAAAGTTTCAAGTAAAACAGACAAAATAGAACTGGCAGAGCTTTTGAAGTTGATTATTAAGGGTAACGTATCCAATGTAAGAAGGTATAACCTGGAAAGAATTGAACACGCCCTCAAAAACGGAAGAAGCGTCAAAGCAGTGAAGAGGAAACTTGGGATAGGCAAAAATCGGATGTATTCACTAAAGGAAAAGAAGGCAAAGTAACTACCGATATATATAGAATAGGTAAAATAGCAGAGGAGTTTTACAGAGATCTGTACACTAGCCTGGACAACAACGACCTTAATTCTTTAGGAACTAGGAGTAACCCAGATTTCACCCCACCAGTAACGATAGAAGGCGTCAGGAAAGCCTTGGAGATCATGAAAAGAGCCAAAGCTGCTGGTGATGATCAGGTAACATCAGATCTGCTGAAAGATGGAGGACAGATTGTGTTATAAAAACTTGCCACCATGTTTACGAGGTGTCTCCTGACGAGAAGAATACCAAGGTCTTAGAACAATGCTAACATCATCTTAATACATGGGAAATGAGATGACAAAGACTTGAAGCATTACAAGCTTATCAGCTTGCCCTCCGTAGCATACACGCTATTTACAAAGGTAATTGTTTACATAGTTAAGAAAACATTAGAATTTAATCAACCAAAGGAACAAGCAGGATTTAGAACTGGCTACTCAAGAATTGACCACAATTATACTATCAATCAGGTAATTGAGCAATGCTCAGAATAGAGCCAACCGCTATACATAGCCTTCATTATTTACGATAAGGCACTTGACTCAGTTGAAGTATCAGTATTTGATTCAGTCGAAATATCACTAACATTATAAATAAAATAGTCAAAATATCAGAGGAGATTTACAGAGATCTGTATAGTTGCCGGGACAACCACTATGTTATTATTAGAACTCGCAGAAACTTAATGGCACCCCTTCAGTGATGACAGAAGAAGTAAAAAAAATCCTTGGAGAGTTTCCAAAGAGGCAGAGCTTCTGGTGTGGATCAGGTAACATCAGATATGCTGAAAGGTAGAGGGTATGCTGTCTTAAAAAAACTAGCCGCCCTGTTTAAGAAGTGTCTCTTGACGGGAAAAGTACCAGAATTTTGGAATAATGCTAACATCTACTTAATACATATATACGAGAAAGACTCGAATAACTACAGGCCAATAATATTGCTCACTGTTGTATACAAGCTATTTACAAAGGTAATTGCTAACAGAATTAGGACAACATTAGAATTCATTCAACCAAAGGAACAAGCACGCTTTCGACTTGGCTACTCAAGAATCGACCACATTGATACTATCATTCAGGTAATAAATAATAATACTCAGAATAAAGCCAACCCCTATACTTAGCCTTCATTGATTACGAGAAGGCTTTGTATTCAGTCGAAATATCAGCAGTCATGCAGACACTGCGGAATAAGATCGTCCATGCAGCATATCTAAACATCCTGGAAAATATCTAGAGGAGATCAACTGCTACCATAGTGCTTCATAAAGAAAGCAACGAAATGCCAATCAAAAAGCGTGTAAGGCAGGGGAATACAATCACCCCAATGCCATTTATCGAGTGCTTACAGAAGGTTTTCAGAGGCCTAGAATGGAAAGAGTTAGGAATAAAAGGTAATGGTGAGTACCTCAGTAACCTGTGCTTTGCCGATGACATTGCATTGCCAAGTAACTCAGGGGATGAATCGCAACTCATGATTACTGAGTCAGACAAAGAGAGCCGAAAGGTTTGTCCTAAAATTATTCTGCTGAAAACGAAAGTAACGTACAACAACCTCGGAAGAGGGCAGCACTTTGAGATAGGTAATTGTCCACTTCAAGTTGTAAAAGACTATGTCTAGTTAGGGCAGGTAATAACCGCAGAGCCGAACCACCAGGTTTAAGTAACTAGAAGAATGGGGCTGAGCACATTTGGCAAGCACTCTCAAATCATGACAGGTTCATTGCTACTATCCCTCGATAGGGAGGTATGTAGCAGCTACATCTTGACCGTATTCAGCTGTGGAGCAGAAACCCAGCGACTCAAAAAGAGGGTTCTGCTTAAATTGTGGACAACGCAGCGAGCAATGGAAATGAAATTGGTAGGCGTAACCTCAAGAGACAAGAAGAGAGCAGAGTGGATTAGGGAACAAATGGGGGTTAAGGAAGTCACTTGTTGAAATCAAGAAAAGGAAATTGAAATGGGCTGGGCATATAGTACGTAGACAAGATAAACGCAGGTCATTTAGGGTAACAAACTGGATTCTCAGAGAGGGCAAGCGGGTTAGGCGGAGACAGAAGGTTAGGTGGGCAGAGGAGATTAAGAATTTTGCGGGTATAAATTGGCAGCAGCAACCACAGGACCTGGTTAACTGGCAGAAAATGGGAGAGACCTTTGTCCTGCAGTGAATGTAGTCAGGCTGATGATGATGATGATAATTATCTATCTATCTATCTCTCTGTCTATCTATCTATCTGTCTATCTCTCCGTCTATCTATCTATCTATCTATCTCTCCGTCTCTCTCTCTGTCTATCTTCCTGCCTGTCTGTCTATCTCTCTGTCTCTCTATCTGTCTGTCTGTCTCTCTCTCTGTCTGTCTGTCTCTCTCTCTCTCTCTCTGTCTGTCTGTCTGTCTATCTGTCTATCTATCTATCTATCTATCTATCTATCTATCTATCTATCTATCTATCTATCTATCTATCTATCTATCTATCTATCTATCTATCTATCTATCTATCTATCTATCTATCTATCTAGCTGCCTATGACCTTTAGTTTGATTGATTGATTGATATTAGGGGTTTAACGTCCCAAAACCATCACATTCTTATCAATAAATATAGCACCTGGTACTATACAAACTATTTATTTAGGGTGAACCCGTGCCCAAAAACTGAAAACTAAAATGGTCAGCTGAAATATCTCTTGCTCGCTGACTCCAACTTTGTTGGTCTTTTCCTCTTCACCTCGAGTCTTGTGCCGGTCCCGGGGCGTAGCATCGTTGCGCGTGCAGGAATGCGTTTCATGGCACGGCTTTCTTGCTACTTGAGTGGCGGCTTTTACAAACGCAAATTGTTGCACGCGTCTTCTGCGAATGTCGAACTGTGGCATTAGTCCCTCTCCTAGCACGCATCGCCCCGATGCGTACAGCCGGCTGGCAGTTTATGAGCAGTAGGACTTGTCTTTGTGTTAGGCGGCGTGAATCAGTTCACTTGTTCAGTTCCTGTCGTATACGCTTTCCTTCGTACTGCATGTACAACTTCCGGAAGATTCTTGCGTCGTGTTGTGCATACTTGAACTTCAGGGATCAGTTCGTAGTTTATAGGGCCTAGCTGACGATGAACCCGGTAATGGCCAAAATAGCACCGCATAAGCTTTTCTGATAGGGCACGTGCACGTACAGGTGTCGAGACCCACACTTGGTCTCCAGTGGGCTACTGAACGTCTCTTCGTTTTAGATTGTAACGGTGCGCGTCGACGTCCTGCTGTTGAATGATGCGGTTTCGTGCTAGTTGTGACGTCTCTTCTGCCCTTTCTACGTATTCGCCAATGTCAGGGTACTCTTCATTCAAGCTGTTGACAGGCAGCATAACGTCTTAAGTTGTTATTACTGTGCGACCATAAGCAAGTATTGGGTTGTCTCTTGTACTGCGGTATTGTATGCAAATGTAGCATGCGGTAGTATGGTGTCCCAAGTTCGATGCTCGACGTCTACATACATCGCCATCAAGTCAGAAATCGTCCTGTTCAGCTTTTCAGTTAACCCGTTAGTTTGCGGATAGTACGCTGTAGTTCTTCTGTGGTCGGTGTGCGTTAGTTTCATGACAGACTGTACTAGGCTGGCAGAGAACGCAGCTCCTTCCTTAGTTTTTATTTCATTTTATTTTATTTCCTTAAAGACCCGTGAGGGGGTATTACAGAAGGGGTGGGTAATTATAAAGAGAAAACCTAGAAGCCAAAGATTCAACATAGAAAGTATTTATTGATATTTTCTATGAACTATGATGGGCAAAGAATGGTTGATATTTTACTGGGAAGGCTGTTCCAGTCTGGTGCGGTACGTGGGAAAAACGAGGCAGAAAATGTAGAAGTCCGGGAACGTGGCCGAGCAACTTGAAGCAAATGGCTCGTGCGGTGAGATATGCATGTTGCGGGAACAATATAAGGGGGGGCATGCAAGGGACTATGAAAATTTTTGTTGAACAATGACAGGCTGGCAATACGACGGCGAAGTTCTAGATCTGGTGAACCAGATTCTGCTTTCAATCCAGATATGCTGATAGTGGAAGAGTATGAACAGTGAATAAATCTAGCGGCCCAGTTTTGAAGCCATTCAATGGCATGTGTAAAATAGGATTGTCCAGGGTCCCAAATTGGCGATGTGTATTCTAGTTTAGGTCGAACGATGAATTAGTATGCTTGTAATTTTAGGTGTTGTGGAGCGAGGCGTAATTGGCGTTTAAGGAAACCCAGTGTTTATATTGCAGATGAAATGATATTAGTGACGTGTATGTTCCGTGAAATATCGCTACATGATGATGATGATGAGTAGTCTTTAATGGCGCAATGGCCAACTGATGGCCAAAGAGCGCCATTTCGATCAACTACAAATATGAACATTGATATGATGGGTGGCGTTAAAGGGGCCTTAAAATTTCTCCCTCTAACGCGGGTTAAAACTTGGAAGTTATAAAATCGTGACAGTGGCGTGACATATGTGTAGTGATAGCGGATGGCAATATGTCACTATAATAAAACCATGATGAAGCTGTAGTCACCACAGCCACGACCACTCTATAGAGGTCGTGCTACGGATGACCTCGAAATATCGGGTGAAAGCTATGCACATCTTTCAAAAACGTGAAAAGTGTTTGCAGTTTAAAAAACGGATCTCTACCGATGAGCATCTCGGGGTGTAGAGGGAGTTGCTGTCGGTAGGGCAGTAAAAAGTGCTTTTTTCTTAGAGCATCTAGCTCATTGCACTGAACGAGAGTGTGGAGAACTGTAAGGGGCTCTCCACATATTTCACAGTATGGTGGATCGCCGGTAGACAGAAGAAATGAATGTGTAGAATGTGTATGTCCTGTTCTAAGCCTTGTTAGTATTACTTCTCTGTGTCGTGATTTTGATATTGGTGGCCAATAACCTAGTTGCGGCTTAATAGCATGCAGTTTATTATCTGTGTGTTTATACCACATGCTCTGCCAATACCCCTTGAGCTTTCGTTTTAGAAAAGGTTTTAAGTCAAATGCAGGGACTGATGTTGATGCATTGAGAGTAGTGTCATAGGCGCAAACAGCCAGATTGTTGGCCAAAACGTTCCCTTGTATCTCACGGTGCCCTGGAACCCAGCAGACAACGACATGCTGTTTTGATGCGTACTGTGTGCACAGAAGTAAGAAAAGTGACACCAGCACGGGGTTCTTGTGTTTTTTAGGAGTTTTCAGGGCTTTGACCACGCTTAGAGAATCTGTTTATATTGCCGCCTTTTGTAACTTTACCTGTTTGATGTGTTTTACGACCGCCAGTATTACGTAAGCTTCTCCTGTGAAAATGCTTGCATCAGGATGAAGAACGCCGGCCTCGGAAAAGGATTGGCCTACCGCTGCATATGACACAGAAGTGTTTGACTTTGACGCATCGGTAAAAAATTCAGCGCATGTGTATTTATGTTGTAGTTCTAGGAAGTATGCATGTATGTGTGCAAGGGGTGCGTGCTTTGTGACTTCAACAGAAGAGACATCACAGTCTATAAACTGCCACTGCCACGGTGGCAGATATGTTGCACGAGCCATCCTACTGTGTACAAGATGAGGCACACCTGTTTCTTCGGCCAGGCACCTTACACGGAGCGCGTAGGGCTGCCTAAACGAAGGATGGTTCTCTAACAAGCCAGAACAAGACAAATCATTAATTGTGAAATAGCAAGGGTGTTTCTTGTCTGCCTTCACCTCCAAAAAGTACAAAAAGGACAGGGAACATCTTTGTAGGTGGAGCGACCATTCAGTCGAAACCACTTACAGGCTCTCCACAGGGCTGGTTCGGAAAGCACCCGTAGAGTGGTGAATGCCTAGATGGTGGACAGGGTCAAAAGTTTTCATGGCTAATGGTGTTGCCAACTGATAGATTATAGCACCGTAATCTAGGCGTGTGCGTACGAGGCTTATATATAAATTTATTGAACATTTCGTGTCACTACGCCATGTAGTGCATGACAACACTTTCAAAATGTGGATTGTTTTTAAGCACCTGTCCCTTGAATACTTAATGTGTGGGATGAAGGTTAGTTTAGTGTCTAATATTACACCACGAAACTTGTGCTCGGTCTTCACTGACAGAGGTTGACCATGCAGGTCAATGTTGGGGCCAGGATAGAGGCCCCTCTTTCGGCTGAACAAGACACAAGTGCTCTTTTGCGCGTTGAGTATAAAACCATTCTCGTTTGCCCATTGAGATACCTTGTTCAACCCTAGTTGAACTTGACATTGGCACATTGAGATGTTGCACGATTTGTAACCAATCTTTACATCATCGACATATATGCAGTAAAAAATATTTCGTGGGAGAGACAGGTGTAAAAAATTCATTTGAACTATGAAAAGTGTGCAGCTCAATACACTTCTTTGTGGCACTCCTGTTTCCTGGACAAATACTCGAGATAAGACAGTGCCAACTCGGACACGGAATGTACGGTTGGGCAGGTAGCTTTCGATAATTGTCAGCTATCTACCCCGCACATTTAAATGTGACAGGTCTCGCAATACGCCGAAGCGCCATGTAGTGTCATATGCCGTTTTCATATCGAGGAACACAGAAAGAAAAAATTGCTTATGAGCAAAAGCGTCACAAATTTGTGCCTCGATACGGACAAGGTGGTCAGTGGTGGACCGAGCCTCTCGAAACCCACACTGCTGTGGGTCAAGTAGGCCATTCATTTCAAGGAAGTGCATCAGGCGCCGGTTAATCATTTTTTCAAAGACCTTGCAAATACAAGTGGTTAATGCTATTGGCCTGTAGCTGAAAACTGAGGCCGGGTCCTTGCCTTGTTTTAGAATTGCGATAATGATAGCTTCTTTTCAGGCTGAGGGTAGCTCTCCGGAAGACCATATCGCATTACACAGAGTGAGGAGAGCTTTCGGGGTTTCAGTGGGCAAGTTTTTTAACATTTCATATGCCACACGGTCCGGGCCTGGCGTAGATTTATTGCAGCTGGTAAGTGAGGCTTGTAGTTCAGCCAAACAGAAAGGTTCGTTGTATGCCTCATGTGTTGATGGGCTTGCGCTCTCATCTCTGTTTTTATATTGCGGTTTTGTGTCGTCGGAACGCTTCACTATAGTGTGTTGAGCTGGAGACCTGTTTGTAGTGCGCTCCGAGAGTGTTTGCCTGGTATTCCAAACTCTCCCCTTGTGTGTTCACTGGAGGAAGTGACTGAGCTTTTCGTCCTGCCCCCTTACCAACCATGCTCCAAACTCTCGTCTCGTTTGTGTATGAGTTAATGCCCGATAAAAATTTGTGCCAACTTTTTCTTCTCGTCTGTCGACGCGTCCTCCTTGCTTGCGACTGGACGTTCTTAACGTTTACATGATTTTCGGTTGTGGGCGAGTCCCTGAGCAACTTCCATGTCTTATTTTGTTGTTGTTTTTTCGAGCATCACAGCACTCGTTATTCCACCATGGGACTCGTCGTTTGCTTTACGGTCCACATGTTTAGGAAATACATTTTGTTGCTGCATCAACCGAGAAAGCTTTAAAGTAGCATACAGCATCCTCTATGCTGTGTGTTACACGGCACGCCCTCTGCAGATCTGCGCCGCCATGTCAGTCCAAGATAATATAGTCCTCTTTTGAAACTTTTGTCAATCGGCTTTGTCGGTGAGCCATTTGGGAACTTGTGCAGAACGTGTATTTGTTATTGATGTGCTGATAACGATAGGAAAATGGTCATTACCATATGGATCATTATTGACTTCCCATTTAGGTAGAGGCAGGATTGATGGGGATATTATGCTGAGGTATATTGCTGACTACGTAATGTTAGCGATGTTGTAATATGTTGGCTCTTTCCGATTCAGCAGACACGCACCGGAAGAAAAAATGAGCTGTTCAATCTGGCGACCTCGAGCGTCGCAGCGAGAGTCACCCCATAGATCGCTATGTGCAATGAAATCTCCAAGGAGAATATAAGGTTGTGGAAGTTCGTCTACGAGGGACTCGAATTCATGCTTTTCAAGACGATGTCGCGAAGGTATGTAGAGAGAGCAGATGGTGATGAGCTTATTTAAAAGAACTGCTTGAACAGCCACCTCCTCAAGGGATGTTTGTAGTGGTAGACGTGTGCATGCATTCCCTTGATTAACTATAATGGCAACACCACCGGATGGCACAGTGGCATCACTCCAGTCCTTCCGAAAGATAACGTAGTGACGTAAAAAGTTGGTGTGTTTAGGTTTCAGATGTGTCTCTTGTACGCACAGCACCTTAGGTGTATGTTTGTGTAAAAGTTTCTGGATATCGTCGAGGTTTCTCAATAGTCCTCTGACGTTCCACTGTAGTATTTGTGTCATTTTAATGTAGTGTGGTGCTGTCTGTACAAACGTGTTGCGTTAGGTTACCGGGCCTTTTGGGGGCCTTGTGATTCGAGTTTTTTTTTCTTTTTTGGTGCTCTCCAAGCAGTTGCGCCTATCCTTCGGCGTCTGAGGCGCCGGAGAAGTGGGACTTGAAGCCATCACCTCTTGTGAGGTGGTTGATGGTGCCTGCTGCGCAGGTACATTCACTGAACTTTCGGACCTAACTGCGCTTGCAGTGGTCTGAGGTTCAGCAGACACAGGGGTCTGCCGACCCTGTTTGTCAGGTGGCGCAGCAGTGCAGGCTGCTCCAGCCGGGGGCGCTGGCGGCACGACCGCGGCCACACACTGTGTGACATTCGCGGGTGCCGAGACATGTGGCGAGGCGCCCCAGCGCGTCGCATCTGCAAAGGAGGGATAAGATGGGTTGTGTATTGCGAAACGTTGGCGTGCTTCTTGGAATGAGAGATTTGATTTAACTTTAAATCCTACTATTTGTTTCTCTTTTTCCATGCGGGGCATGATCGTGAGTAGGCAGCGTGATCTCCTTCACAGTTCGAACAATGAGTTGTTTCTGAGGTGCAGTTGTCCGATATGTGTTGAATGGATGCGCACATTGCGCAAGTGGCACGCCCTCTGCAACTCTGCGATCCATGACCGAAACGTTGGCACTTGAAACATCAACGATGGTGAGGAATGTATCATCTTACACGGAGCTTACAATAGCCGGTTTAGATTTATTCTGGTAAGTCACTTGTTCCGAAGGCAATTATTACGTGTTTTTCTGGGGTCACTTTGTTGTTGCGCCTTATTTTTATTCGTTGGACTTTGACCACGTTCTGGTCCTGCCAACCTACGAGCAGCTCACTTTCAGAGAGCTCAATAAGATCATCATCGGAAATTACGCCACGGACAGTGTTCATGGACCTGTGTGAGCCCACCGAAACAGGGGTTTCCCCAAAGGCTACATTCTTAGACAGTTTTTCATACTGAGCTTTGTCACGAACCTCCAGAAGAAGATCGCCACTTCCCATCTTTGTCACTTTATGACATGGGCCTATTACTTCTGTGAGAGTTTTCGAAACAAGGAAAGGTGAAATGGCTCGGACTGTCTTCTTTTCGTTTTGACTGTGAATTACATGGTACTATGGGAATGTCGGCTTTGGTGTGTTAGGCAAGAAAGTGTCTTCGGTGCGCCACCATTTTAGGGAGCGATCAGGAAGAGGGAAGGGAAAGCTTTTGCCATAAAATACTATAAAATCGGTGGTGATGGTGGCCACCCACCACCGAGCCCAACAAGGGGACGCTACAAGGTTGAATAGTGAACACTTGGAGACGCCAGCCATGCATCACCGCTATAACCGAACATAACTACCCAAGGTTGGGTAACTATACAGGGTTAACCCTCGCCGCCAGGAAATTTGGAAACAAACGGAAAAGAGAAGATGACAGGACAGATAAAAATTGAGAGATAAAGACGAAGATGTAGGAAGAGAGAGATAGGAAAAGGCGACTGCCAATTTCCCCTGGGTGGGTCAGCCCAAAGGTGCCGTCTACGTGAAGCCGGGGCCCATGGGGTGTGTTGCCTCGGCCGGGGGGGGGGGGGGCCTTGAAGGTCCAATCACCCGGCGTCAGCTCAGCCCCAGGATCCCCTTTTCCCCAGACACGGCAAAGCCAAGCACGGCTTGGCGTGGGAGGGAATAGAAAGTCCCCCGTTAGCCCGGGTCCGTGGTGTCGCTACGCACCAAACGCCTACTTACGCAGGCACCCCTGCGGGGGAAAGATCGCTACAAAGAGTCACGCCCAATTACTTGTATGACGGAACATTTTCTAGGGGGATGGCATTAACTGTGTAGAGATACACAAGCGGTAGGCAGCGGCGATGGAATGAAATGACTTTACATTTACTCGGGCTAAGTTTCATGAGCCAGCGCTCGCACCAATCCTGGAGGCAGTTTAGATTGGTTTCTAAAGATGACTGTTTTGTAATGTGAGTAACAGAGTCATATATAACGCAGTCATCAGCAAACCGGCGGGTTTTACAGGTTAGCTTTGAAGGCAAGTCATTTATGTATATAAGGAATAAAACGAGACCAAAAACCGAACCCTGGGGCACTCCAGACATTACTGGAAGAGGATTAGGGGTACGGTTGTTGATATTGCTACCTGTAGGCTGCCACAAACCATAGTGCGAATGCGCGTGTGCGCCCGACGAAGAAGATGAGGCTCGCTGGCTGCTCGAGCTCGGAGCCAGACTGGCCAGTGCTGCAACCGCTCTTGCAAATATATTTTTCGAATATATTCGCAATACTTTGTCTCGTTACTCACGTAACATATTTGGTGGAGGTGGAACGATCCCCGTCCTCACCACGCAGCTCCGCAGTGGCCGCATCCTCCAGCTTCCCGCCATGGCTTCCAGTGACAACGCGTCCGCTTCATCATCTGCGGCTTCTCCGACAACCTTTGTCGCCGTCCAAACACCACGTGATCCCGGGACATTTTCTGCGCAACCTGGCCTCGACGTCGACAAATGGCTTCGCCTTTATGAACGGGTCAGTCAAACTCACCGTTGGGACCCTACCATGATGCTCGCTAATGTTCTCTTCTACTTGGACGGAACCCCGCGTGTCTGGTACGAGACAAATGAGTCCGAACTCACCAGCTGGGACACGTTCAAGGAGAAGCTACGTGACATCTTTGGGGACCCGACCGGTCGCCACGCAGCTGCACGACAGGAGCTGGCTACCCGTGTCCAGTCGCCAACTGAATCGTATGTGTCATACATCCAAGAAGTTCTCGCTCTTTGCCGAAAAGTGGACGAGGCGATGTCTGAGGCTGAAAAGGTTGGACACGTTTTGAAGGGGATCGCGGACGACGCCTTCAATTTGCTGGTGTACACTAACGTCTCGACCATCGACCGTGTAATTCAAGAATGCCGCCGTTTCGAAACAGCAAAAAGCCGTCGGGTGCGCCCTCCTTTTTCTCGGTTGCCAAACACGGCGGCTACGTCCACCTGCTCCGATTCTACCGTCACACCGCCCTTTGAGCAGAGTGTAACGCGTATCGTTCGACGGGAACTTGAAGCAGCAAGTCCAGCGCCGCTTCAGCCCACTTCTTTCGAACATACGATACCGACAACCCCCGCGATCTCCGTTATTCAGGCGGTCGTACGACAAGAATTCGCCAACCGCGGGTTCCCTGATGCTTGCCCCATCTCTTGCCCCTCCTCCAGACCAATTCCCATTAATGCACCTCGACGTGACCCATTTGTTGCTCCACGATCTCGCAACCCGGCGGAATGGCGAACTCCTGACGACAAACCGATCTGCTTCCGGTGCCACCGCGTTGGACATGTCTCCCGCTACTGCCGTGCCTCCTGGACGCCGCCACATAGGAGCCAGTTTTTCGCACCTTATAGCCCATATGAAGATCTTCGCCGGTATTCGTCCAGCCGTACCGCCCCTGCTTTCGACACGTCTAACAGCCGCCTTCCTGCTCGTTCTCCGTCCCCTCAACGCCGTCGTTCCCCGTCGCCCCAGCCACGCCGCCATCACTCGCCGCCTAACTTTTCATCGTACCCGACGGAAAACTAGACAGTGCAGCCCCTGGAGGTAGTGCTGCATCATCCCTGTCTGAACCAAACCCTCCATTGACGCTTCATACGAACAAAAATCTTGTCGATGTACACGTGGACGGTATTTCTCTGTCGGCACTAGTCGATACTGGCGCTCATGTATCCATAATCAGCGTTCATCTTTGTCGCCGCTTAAGAAAAGTACTCACGCCCCCTGCTACCGAAGCTGTACGTGTGGCCGATGGCGGCACTGTTCCTGTCATTGGCATGTGTACGGCTCGCATACGCATCGCCGACCGTTACATCCCTGTTCTATTCACGGTGCTCCAGAACTGTCCTCATGACCTCATCTTAGGGATGGACTTCCTGTCGACCCATTCTGCTCTGATCGACTGTTCCGCTGGTACTCTTTGCTTAGACCTTCCTCTTCAGCCGGATATTCACCCTGAACCTCAACACGGCCTTTCTGCCACAGACTTCCTCCGCTTACCGCCTAAAGCCCTCACATTCACCGAATTCGCCACGACCTCACCCGTATTGGATGGGAATTACATCGTCACGCCGATTCCTGATGTCCTACTGGCACGTGACGTCACCGTCCCTCACTGCATCGTAACTGTAGCCTCCAACCGGACCCGTCTACCCGTCATAAATTTCGGCTTCACAAAGCAAGTCCTCCCTGAAGGCATCCTAATTGCCACGTTGCGGTCCTTAGCCGATGATCACGTCACCACTTTCGCAGCCGACGCATGCCCCAATTTTCCTTGTCGCCCACTCGATGCCACATGCCTCGACATGTCAATACGTCCCATGATCGACCCTGACCTTCCCCCAGCGCAATCAGCCGCTCTCGCACGCCTTCTAGCTTCCTACCGTGACATCTTCGACCTTGACGACCGCCCACTCGGCCAAACTTCTCTTGTAAAGCACCGCATCAACACCGGTGATGCTGCTCCCATTCACCGTCGACCGTATCGCGTGTCCGCGTCGGAGCGCCAGATTATTCAAGCTGAAGTGAATAAGATGTTAACTAAAGGCATTATTGAGCCCTCATCAAGCCCATGGGCGTCACCCGTCGTCCTGGTTAAAAAGAAGGACAACACATGGCGTTTTTGCATCGATTACCGGCATCTAAATCGAATCACCAAAAAGGACGTGTATCCTTTACCACGTATTGATGACGCCCTCGATTGTCTCCACGGCGCACGCTACTTTTCATCCATCGACCTTCGTTCTGGTTATTGGCAGATTGCCGTAGACGAGAAAGACCAAGAAAAGACCGCCTTCATCACTCCAGATGGCCTATACCAATTCAAGGTTATGCCCTTCGGCCTATGCAATGCCCCCGCCACGTTCGAACGTATGATGGACTCTCTGCTACACGGGTTCAAATGGTCAACATGCCTGTGTTACCTAGACGACGTCCTCGTATTTGCACCTACGTTTGAGACCCACCTTGAGCGTCTGTCGGCCATTCTCGACGTCTTCCGCAAAGCTGGCCTCCAGTTGAACTCCTCGAAGTGTCACTTCGGCCGCCGACAGATTACCGTGCTGGGCCACCTTGTCGATGCTTCTGGTGTGAGACCGGACCCTGAGAAAATTCGTGCCGTCACGAATTTCCCAGTACCCCAATCCGCCAAAGATGTCCGGAGCTTTGTGGGACTTTGCTCCTACTTTAGGCGGTTCGTGAAAGATTTTGCGGCAATCGCCCAACCACTTACCGATCTTTTGAAGAAAGGCGTTCCATTTTCGTGGGGGTCCACTCAAGCTGCCGCCTTCTCTCACCTCATAACACTTTTGACGACGCCCCCTATCCTCGCCCACTTTGACCCATCTGCCCGAACTGAGGTCCGAACTGATGCCAGTGGTCACGGTATCGGAGCCGTTCTCGCCCAATGCCAACAGGGACACGACCGCGTTATCGCGTATGCTAGCCGCCTCCTTACACCTGCAGAGCGTAACTATTCGATCACAGAGCGAGAATGCCTTGCTCTTGTCTGGGCGGTCTCAAAATTCCGTCCATATTTATATGGCACTCACTTTTCCGTCGTCACCGACCACCACGCGCTCTGCTGGCTTTCATCCTTAAGAGATCCTACAGGTCGACTTGGTCGCTGGGCTCTGCGACTGCAAGAATACACCTTTTCTGTGATATACAAGTCTGGACGCCTGCACCAGGACGCCGATTGCCTTTCTCGCTATCCAGTTGACCCATCGGCCACCATACCTGACAACGACGCCTGCGTGTGCTCCGTTTCTCAACTGAACCACATAGCCGACGAGCAACGCCGTGATGCAGCCCTACGAGCTATCATTGAGCGCCTCGACTCCTCCCCATCGAACCGATCCTATCGCTCGTTCGTACTCCAGAATGGCACATTATACCGGCATAACTTCCATCCAGACGGCCCATCTCTGCTGCTTGCCATACCCAAACACCTCCGCTTGGCTGTACTCCACGAACTTCATGACGTTCCTACTGCCGGTCACCTGGGTGTGTCCCGCACATACGACCGGATTCGCCGTCGCTTCTATTGGCCAGGTCTGGCACGGTCCGTCAGAAGATACGTCGCGGCGTGTGAGGAATGTCAGCGCCGCAAAACACCATCGACGCTTCCGGCTGGGCGCCTTCAACCACTCGATATTTCTACTGAACCTTTCTTTCGCGTCGGCTTGGACTTACTCGGCCCTTTTCCTCTGTCTTCTGCTGGCAACAGGTGGATAGCTGTGGCCACAGACTACGCCACACGCTACGCAATCACACGCGCCCTTCCAACAAGTTGCGCCACTGACGTCGCCGATTTTCTTCTACACGACGTGATCTTGCAACATGGTGCTCCACGCCAGCTGCTCACGGACCGAGGCCGCACATTTCTATCGAAAGTCATAGCGGACATTCTACGCTCTTGTGCAACACGCCACAAGCTCACTACGTCGTACCATCCGCAAACAAATGGCCTCACAGAACGCCTGAACCGAACCCTAACTGACATGCTTGCAAAGTACGTTTCCTCAGATCACTCTGACTGGGACATCGCTTTACCATACGTGACATTTGCCTACAATTCTTCGCGCCACGACACGGCTGGTTACTCCCCTTTTTTCTTGCTGTTCGGCCGCGAACCCACATTACCCCTCGATACGACGATTCCGTTACCAGCAGCTCCAACTTCACAATATGCTCTGGACGCCATCAGCCGGGCCGCCCACGCACGCGAAACCGCTCGTGCTCGCCTTCTGACCTCCCAAGCAAACCAACGGCGTCGGTACGACCAACGACACCGCGATGTGCACTTTTCGCCCGGTTCGTTGGTTCTGCTGTGGTCTCCGACCAGGCACGTTGGCCTGTCTGACAAGCTGCTCTCTCGGTACACAGGGCCCTACAGAGTGCTTCGTGAGGTGACTCCCGTCACTTATGAAATCACTCCTGCTGCCTCGCCGTCTTCATCCACCCCTAGGGCCAGCGACATCGTACACGTCGCACGCCTGAAGCAGTACCACTCGCCCAATGATCTTGACATCTAGATGCGCCGAGACGGCGCCTTTGCCGACGGGGGTTATATGCTACCTGTAGGCTGCCACAAACCATAGTGCGAATGCGCGTGTGCGCCCGACGAAGAAGATGAGGCTCGCTGGCTGCTCGAGCTCGGAGCCAGACTGGCCAGTGCTGCAACCGCTCTTGCAAATATATTTTTCGAATATATTCGCAATACTTTGTCTCGTTACTCACGTAACAATATTAGCAGACTGGGAGCGGTTTGTAAGAAATTTTCTGATCCATTTTAGCATGTTCGGGTGAAGATTTAACTGGCAAAGGTTTAGTAACAGTCGAGAATAGGATACTTTGTTGAATGGTTTGGAAAAATATAAGAATATGGCATTAGTTTGTAAGTTACAGTCCAGGTTAGTATGCAAATCTTGAACAAATAGGGCCAGTTGCGTTTCACAAGAGAAACGTCTGCGAAACCCGTGTTGTGCTGGATGAAAAAAGCCGTTTGAATCAAGAAAGTTTATGAGATGCGTGTACATGACGTGTTCCACGATTTTACAGGGCACGCTGGTGAAAGATATGGGACCATAGTTTAATGACGAGTTTTTGTTACCTGTTTTGAAAATTGGAACGACCTTCCCGTTTTTGCAGTTATCTCGTAGACGTTCTGTTAAAAGTGACTGTGAGAAGAGCAAGCATAAAAAAATTCACAATTATATTTCTTATTTGTAAGGAACTTGGAGTTGATTTCGTCAATACCAGAAGAGGAGGAAAATTTTAATTTGTCGATTAAGCACATAACTCCATTAGCAGTGAATGATACCGGTGGCATAGTACATGCTCTAATAGTGGGTGGTATTGTAAATGACACGTTACTCTCTTTGGTAAACACGGATGAGAAAGTGGTGTTGAAGATGTGAGCACATTTATCATCGGTTAATATGTGACCCGATTCACTGGTAAGAGTAATTAGGGCAGTATGCGCGGGGCTCAAAACCTGCCAAAATTTTTTTTGGTGGTTAGTCAGCATGCTTGGTAAGTCAACGTTAAAAAAAGAATTCTTTGCGTCTTAAACTGCGCATAAATAAGCTTTTCCAGCTGCGTAGTATTTCTGCCACTTTCGCGGGTCTTCTAGTCTTTCTGTTAATCTAAACAGGTGTTTTTTCTTGGTTTCTAATTTTTGCAGAGTTTTAGAGAAGCATGGCTTTTGGCAGTTTGCACGAAAGTGGGATTTCGGAATAAACCTGTCCGTCAATTCATTGACCTTTCCCTTAAATAGTGTCCAGTTTTCTTCGACGAACCGAGAAAAGAAAGTAGTTTCCAAACTGGACGAGAATGCGCTAAGCGCCAAATTTATTGCTTCATAATTCCCCTTGTCGTACAACCGAATGGTTTTCTGGGTGTTTTAACGATTTAGCGGTTTGAATGCAAATTCGGTACGCATGACCTTATGGTCATCTATTTCGGGGAGATAATTAATCAAGACCATGTTTTCTGGATGATTGGTTAGTATTAGGTCCAAACTATTTTAACACTCTTGTGTTACGCGTGTTGGTGCAGTTACCATTTGTGAAAGATGAAAATTGAAACAAACGTCCAGGAAAGCCCCGGATTCGGCTTGTGCCTGTGACGGCATAGTTTGGCTAATGCAGTTAGTACCCGGAAAATTGAAATCACCGAACAAAACTACGGGGGCGGTTGGATACTTTTTTGTAACTTTGTTTAAGATTTTGTTAAGGCTATGAGAAAAGTCAGGACAGCTATTGGGGGCCTGCAGCAGACGCCAAGTCATACTGACTGGGGCTTAGCAGAACAAAGAATCCAAATTATTTCAAGGTCAGATGACAGGTTAGCTAACGAGCAGGATACTTATGGTTTATGGCAATAAGAACTCCTTCTCCCTTCTTATCTTTTTGATCCTTCCGAAATAGTTGAAAATTAGGCAAATCGGCCAAGACCTCTTGATCAGCGACGCTGTCATTTAACCATGTTTCGGTTAATAGAAAAAAGTCGCAGTTGGATGACAAAGCCAGATTTGAAATATGTTTGCGCTTTAAAATGATACTTCGAATGTTAGTAAAGATCACGGAAAACGAAAAAGCTGATTTGGGGACAATTTGGGAAGAGGTTGGCTTTGGTCGAGTACGGGATGATTGCTATTTTAATTCTTTCACAGAATGCAATGTCTCGTCAAGAACGTAGCGTTTAGTTCCAAGAAAGACGGATTTGAAGCGCGCAGTGAAAGCTGTTTACTTAGTTCTCGGTAAAGTAATTAGATGTTTGCGCACATGACGTACGACAGGGGAGAAGTCCTCGCCCACGCTGAAGCCTGTGTCCTTGAATTTGCGGCTGTTGGACAGGATAAGTTCTTTTGTAATGGATGATTGAAACTTTACAAATATGGGTCAAATGCGGTTTTCTGAGAAGCGCGCGAGGCGGTGCGCACACTCAATTTCTGGCGGAGGAATCGTCAGTTGGAGTGTGTCACAGAAGTTACACGGGATTCGAGATTACAGATCTTGTGAGTCATTTCGTTTGTGGGTGTCTCTAAGTCAACCAGCTCTGTGCGCATAAATAAAAAGGCAGTGCAATGTTTTTTCAAGGTAAGTGATGCGTTTGCACGAATCTGTTATTGTTACGTCCGCCGTTTAAAGTTGGTTTTTAATTTCTTGCATGTCGGAAATAAGCTTATTCTGTCCAGCGAGTACCTTCTACAATTCAGTAAGCACGTCTTCACCAGTTGAAGGCCCAGGGTTAGTTTCCACATCCCCCGCTAAAAGCAAAAAAAGCGTATGACATGCGCACACTCAACAATGATCACAACACAGCACCGTGGATTCGGCAGCTGAACTAAAAATAGTTACTCGAATTCTTAGCAAGAAAAGCACTTCTTTTACTGACCTGCAAGTTGAGGGCAAGCGGATTAGGCCGCGCGTTCGCACAGCTACCGAGCCCACAGTGCGGCGTGGACAGGGGTGGTTGTTTTGTAGTCGTGGCTGCAGATGATGTCTGTCTTGATTGGGTAGTTTACGTGTGGTCGGTGGTAAAGGTTTGCAGTGACGCCGCTGTTGGATCCGGTGCAATAGTAGTGGATTCAAGTAACGGATTCAAGTTTGAAGTGCCGTTGTAGAAGGGGGCGGGAATTGTTGACGGTCCGATGAAGCTAGGCTTAAGAAACAGTAGGAACAACTTTGAACGCATGGCCAGTGCCTGCATAATGAAGGCAAACGGATTAGGCTGCGTGTTTGCACATCTACCGAGCCCACCCGCACAGCTACCAAGCCCACCCATATAAGAACTTTAGGTGCGCCATGCCGCAGCACTATCTGGGTCACAAAAAGTGAGCCACTTCATTTGCCGTTCCTTTTGCGAGAGATGATGTGTCGGCATACCGGGTCATGTATGCGGTTGCTACAACTATTTAGCGCTTCCCGAACGATAACATGGGAAATGGTCCTAGCAAATGCATTCAGACCTGATCAAATGGGACTTTCGGTGGTTCTATCGATTTTAAAAGACCTGCTGGCTTTAGGGCGGTACTTTGCGTGTTTGGCATTCTCAGCATGATCTGACAATACGCTGTACTGAATCCATAAATTTTGGCTAGTAATATCTCTGGCGGATTCTCGCCAAAGTCCTACTAACGACAAAGTGACCTGCAGATGGGTCATCATGACATGCTTCTAAAATTTAAACTCGCAGTGACGATGATATTGTTACGGGAAAGATTTATTCACCGAGAGCTGGTCTTGCTAACGGCTTCGAGAGCGCCCAGTCAAGCAGGCCAACGGGAGAAGCTTCAGAGTCCAACCCACTACAACCACGTTGTCGTCTTCTTCATTTCGGTGCCAATTCAGCTGTGTCGGTGCGACAGTTCCATACACGTATCACCACCCCGGCCCGTAAGGCACCGTCTCGGTGCCTGTTAAATGAGCGAGTCGGCGTTGTAGGGCTTGAGACGAGAAACGTGGACCACTTCCGTTCTGGGAGGAGCAGCTGATGAGTTTGTGGTAGCGGCAATCTCGTAGGTCACAGGTGTGACTTGACGAATGACTCGGTAGGGCCCAGCATATCGCGATAATAGTTTCTCGCAGAGGCCAACACGTCGAGATGGGAGCCACAGGAGAACAAGAGATCCCGCAGAAAAAACGGCATCTCTATGTCGACGGTCATAAAGAGACTGTGCTGTCTGCGACGACGATAACCGAGCACGCGCTACCGCACGTGCCGTGAGGGCACGGGTGATTGCATCCTGAGCGTACGAGGTGGAGGATGGGTGGTCTGATGAAAGCAATGTGTCGAAGGGCAGTAATGGATGACGTCCGTAGAGTAGATAAAAAGGGGAGTAGCCCGCTGTTTCATGACGCGACGAGTTATAGGCGAAGGTTACGAACGGAAGAGCTATGTCCCAATCGGTGTGGTCGGTAGATACGTACATGGAAAGCATGTCCGTCAATGTGCGGTTAATCGCTCCGTAAGGCCGTTAGTCTGAGGGTGGTAAGATGTGGTGAAGTTGTGACGGGTAGCACAAGATCGGAGTAGACCATCAACCACACGAGATAGAAAGTAGCGACCACGGTCTGTGAGCAGGTGAGTCGGAGCGCCGTGCTGGAGAACAATGTCGTACAGCAGGAAGTCGGCAACGTCGGTTGCGCAGCTGGTTGGTAGCGCTCGAGTGATTGCATACCGAGTGGCATAGTCTGTGGCCACGGCAATCCATTTATTTCCAGTTGTAGAAGTAGGAAAAGGGCCTAGCAAGTCCAACCCCACTCGATAAAATGGCTCGGCTGGAACTTCAATAGGTTGAAGTAGACCGGCAGGGGGAGTCGTAGGCTTCTTTCGGCGCTGGCAGAGGTCACAAGATGTGACGTAACGGCGAACAAAGCGGTACAGACCCTTCCAGAATACTCGTCGTCGAATGCGGTCGTAAGTTCTGGAGACTCCTAGATGTCCAGAAGTTGGAGCGTCGTGAAATTGTCGCAGCAGTGTTTGGTAGTCTCGCGATTTGGTGGGTGATTCGCCTGCTTTTAGCTTGCTCAAATCTCCGGCATTCAGATATGATGGAGTCGACAGTGGTGCAGTTCTTGCACATTAGTATGTTGAAAGCATCATCAGCAATGCCTTTCAACACGTTGCTGATCTTGTCCGCCTCGGACATGTTTTTGTCCGTCTTCCGGCACAGTGCCAGCACGTCTTGGATGTACGTGACGTACGACTCCGTCGATGATTGAACACGCGACGCGAGTTCCTGCCTGGCTGCCATCTGACGAGCAACTGACCGACCGAACAAATCGCGAAGCTTTTGCTTGCATGTGTCCCAGCTGGTTAATTCTTCTTCATGCGTCTCATACCAGGCGCGTGCCGTACCACGTAGGTAGAATAGAATATTTGCCAGCATAAGCGTTTCGTCCCACCTGTAGTGCTTGCTGACGCGCTCGAATAATGCGAGCCATTCTTCGACGTCCGTGCTGTCCGTCCCGGAAAACGTGCCAGGGTCGAGAAGATGTGGGGGAATCACAGGTGATGGAGCCGGCGCGGATGGCGAGGCCTGAGTGCCAGTTTCAGGCATCGCGGCTGGACAAAGCTGGCGTCCACTGCGGAGTTCCAGAGCCGGGTTGTGTGAAGACCCAGCACCTTCCACCAAAAGATGTTACGGGAAAGATTTATTCACCGAGAGCTGGTCTTGCTAACGGCTTCGAGAGCGCCCAGTCAAGCAGGCCAACGGGAGAAGCTTCAGAGTCCAACCCACTACAACCACGTTGTCGTCTTCTTCATTTCGGTGCCAATTCAGCTGTGTCGGTGCGACAGTTCCATACACATATCAATATCAAAAGTAGGAACGTTTCACTGGTGTGTTAGAAGTTCCTCTTGTAGAAAACGTTGTTGCGGAGGACGTAGAAAGAAACGTAGTCCACGAACGGAAACGCGCAGTACGTCGACTTGCTGCCCCTCTAAGTATTGATTGAGCAGAAGTAATTCTGGGTCCATTCATTGATCATGAGCCATCTCCGACACACTCACAGCTTCAAGAAATGCGGAATCTTGTTCATGCTCAGGAGACGAGGCCTGGACTGGTGCTCGCGATAAGCAATGCACGTCATTGTGTTTGTGGCCAGACTTGTAGACTGCGGTGATGTCGTATTCCTGTAGAAGCAGGCTTCATCAAGCAAGTCTTCCGGAAGGATCTTTGAGGTTCGCAATCCAACACAATGAATGATGGTCACTGATGGCTCGGAATGGTCTACCGTATAAATATGGACGCAACTTACTGATGGCCTATACAACCGCGAGACATTTTTTGTAGCTGAATAATTATACTCAGTTTTCTACAGAGTGTGGATTGCATAAGCAATACCTTTTTCTTTCCCGTTCTGCCACTGAACAAGAATAGCACCAAGGACAACGTTGCTGGAGTCCGTATGAATGTCTGCTTTAACATCTTCGCCACCTAGCCATAATATTTAGTGAACTAACCACTAGATTTATCTTTTTTTCTCTTTAACTAGTAAAGTTGAGGACTGTTACTTTGCAGTGAAGGGTTTAATTTTCACTCGTGCCTTGACTCTAACATCAAAATGAGCGAGTATGAGAGGTGACTGCAAACGCCGTTGTAACCCTGAGAAGGCGTCTTCTTGCTCTTGCTGTCAGATAAATGGTAAACCTTCCTTCGTAAGCCGTGTCAGTTATTCGGCAATCTTGAAAAAGTTTTCAACAAAGCGTCTATAGTTAGTCCAAAGCCCCAGGAAACGTCGCATGGCCTTTTTGTTTCTCGGTCTTGGGAAATTTTCAGCCGCAGTGATCTTATCCGGGCCTGGGCGGACACCGTGAGAACTGACAATGTTCCTGAGGAACCAAAGCTCCTGGAATCCAAAGTGGCACTTTTCGGATTAGATCGTAAGTGCGGCTGTCCGAATAGCGTCCAGTACTGTTCTCAATTTCTGCACGTGCTGCTCGAATATAGTAGAAAAAATACTACGTCATCAAGATAGACAAGGCATGACTGCCACACAAGGCATGACTGCTAGCAGAACACAAAAGAAATGGGAGTACTTTGAACTTGTAAAGTCCGTTGGGTGTCAGAAACGCCGTCTTCTCACAATCTCGTTCGTCGACTTCTACTTGCCAGTACCCAATCTTTAGAACGAATGATGAAAAAAGTGAGCATTGCGTAATTTATCTAACATATCGTCGACTCGTGAGATAGGGTACACGTCTCGCTGCGTGACAAGGCTGAGTTTTCTGTAGTCTACACAGAACCGCAAGGTGTTGTCCTTTTTTTAGCAGGTACTACCAGCGATGCCCATGGGCTTTTGGAGCGCTGTATGACCTCGTCGTGGAGCATCCCCTGCACTTGCTTCTTTATCGCCTCTCTTTTTTTCGGAGCTACGCGGTATAGATGCTGACATACTGGTCTAACATGCCCTTTGATTACAACGCCATGCTTTGCTACAGGAGTACGTCCGACTTTGAATGAAGAAGAAAAACACTCTGCGAATTCTTTGATCAACTCTACAATCTCGTCTTTCTGCAGAGATGAAAGCTCTCGGTCAATATTGATTTTCTAGAGGACACTGTCCACTGTTGAAGAAGTTGTTGGTGCTTTTTCTAAAGTGCAAACATCTGAGACTTGCTCGCAGTCATGAAGTGATGCTATGGCTCCTCTTTTCACCACATGCTCTACCTCATTGGTAAAGTTAGTCAATACCACATTAGTATGTCCATTCCGCAGGATCACTAAACCTCTCGACACGCATACCCCCTTTGTGAGTAGCAATTCGATATTTCCATCAGCTAGCCCGGCATATCGCCGATGCTGTTCAACATTGCTATGATCGGCTTAGCTCGGAACCTCAAAAACATTAAAGGACTCAGACATGCCATCTACGCAGACGATTTTACAATCTGGGTGACAAGAGGATCTCTAGGACAAAAACAAGATCTTCTGCAATGCGCAGCTGATACAGTTCACGACTACGGGCGTCAATGCGGACTCGTGTGCTCTCCGGAGAAATCAAAAGTCCTGAGAGTCTACAGACAAGGATACGATCTGAAAAACTCCATAGACGTCTATATAACGAGGAAAAGTATTCCAGAAGTGTCCCTAATTAAGATTCTCGGCTTGTGGATGCAAAGCAACTGTCGTATAGACCACACCACTATACAGCTGTCAAACGTCACAGCGCACATCACGAGGATGATCACCAGAATCTCTAACAGAAGACGGGGTATGAAGAAGGAGGACACTTGTAGGCTTGTACAAGCCCTTGTGGTCCGTAGGGTTGTACACAGTATCCCTTGCCAAACATAACTCCCACAGGAAAAAAAACAATTAGAGGCAATCCCTAGAAAAGCCTACAAGTGCGACTTTTGTCTACCTGTCAGCACCTCGACAGAGAAATTCCTTAAACTCGGGATAAACAACACAGTGCAAGAACACATCGAGGCGCATCCTCTTGCGCAGAAAATGAGACTACTGCTGACTGATACGGGCAGGTACACGTTGCAAACATTGAGCATGAGGAATGCTTGTAGTGAAATCAATAACACGGCGAGCATACCAAAGGACATTCGCCAGATCATTGAAGTCAGCCCAATACCTTGAAACATGCAACCAGAAATCCATAAGGCTCGATGAAAAGCCAGATGAGAACCACAAGAAAGAAAATTCAAGGCTAGAACTGACGTATTGTACCTTGATGCGACCACATACAGAGGCCACATACACAGACCACATAACCAGCACTCTGGGAAAGTTGTAAGCGTTGCTCATCACCAACTTAGCAGAGTCAACAGCGCTTCGATCAGAAGCAACAACATCCTCGAGGCTGAGAAAGTAGCGATCGCGCTCGCCATCACACACCAGAGTTAAGACTCTACTACAAAAAGAGTTACTGACTCGCAAGAAGCGTGTCGACGGTACAGCAGTAAGTGCATATTCAGTGCTGCCATCCTCATACTCAAGGGAAGAAAAATAAACTTCTCGAGCGGCTCCATTACGTGGACACTAGGCCATGAAACTGTGACAGGGAACTAGCGTGCCGACGCCATTGCCCGAGAATACGCCAACTGGGGGGGGGGGGCGCACAACGATGAAGAACCAGCCACAATTACTTGACGCTATGGAGCCATTTTATAACACCAGAGAGCCCTGAGAAGGATATACCCGCTCCCCAAAAAGACCTCAGGAGGGAGCAGTCGGTTGCCTGGAGACAGCGGCAGACTAATACGTACCCAAATCTCAGTCTTCTGAGTAAAATCTATCCGGGAATATACGCCAACAAATACCCGTTATGCAGGGGACACCCCACCCTTTACCATGTGAAATGGGCCTGCCAACACACACAGGTAGTGCTGAGAAACTGCACAGCAACACCGGAGCAGTGGGAGGCTGCGCTGTTCTGCTCTGAGCCTGAAGAACAGCTCGAGCTGATTGACAGAGCTTGCAAGATGGCAACGGCCACAGGGGTCCTGGACTGAGGGCTCCACCTTCACCAGAAAAAAATACTTGTAATAAAGTTTTGCATTCATTCCGGCATATTTACGAAAACCGTCGCTTTTCATTGCAAATGTCACGCTGCTACGTGGCGGCACTGTCACACCTTCATCCACAATACGAATAGACGAAGCGATTGGTCGCTCTGCATGGGACACGGCAGCAGCGTTCTCTATAGTGAAAGAAACTTTGTATTTCTGCAAGTCGATGAAGGTACTGTTTGCTTGCAGGAAGTTCATCCCCAGAATTGCCTCGCGGCAACATTCGGGGAGAACAATCAAACTGCTGATGTACGTATAGCCTCTTATTCCCGCTCTCGCTGCGCACAATCCTACGGGGCTGACCAAGTGCCCTCCGGCGGTGCGCATCTGCGGTCCGGTCCAATGAGTGAGCACTTTCTTCAGCTTCTTGGTGACCAGGCTACTTATTACTGAGTAGTCTGCACCAGTGTCTATTAACGCTATGGTCTCGACGTCGTCGATTCTCTCTTGTAGCTCGGATGTCACATCGCCGTTACTGCACTTGTCCATCTTATCCGTTATTGTGTCAGAGTCGTCGTCTGATCCACTTAACGATGAAGGGTTTTTAGTTTTGCAAAAATCAGCAGCACTGCCTCCACAGATCGCTGGTTCTATTTTTCCTGTCGCGGGCTTGGTGAACGAAGCCACGGGAAAGTTGATAATGGGCGTGGACTCGGCGACCCATTGCGCATTGGTGCAATCGACCGCGATTCATGTTACATAGTGTTTGGAGAGGAATAGCGCGAAGATAAAAATGCTTCGATTTTGTAAGGGCGCTCCCTAAAACGAGGGCAGGGTGCATTCACTGGGAAGCCACGTAGCCCGAACCGACGGTAGTGGCATGTCCGAAAATGGTGACCTGCCTCCCTGCAGTAGTAGCAGAGGGACCGCCGGTCTGCAGTGCGCCATCCATCACTTTTGCGGGGTCTCACTTCTGGCATCGGCGGTGGCGTTCTGCAAGGCATAACGGGAGCTTGTGCAAAGTTCAGGCGTCTGATGTCTTGCTGTACGACTTGTGTTTACGACAGCTGTGGCTGAGGTTCCGGTTGCGCTGGTTGGTGCACCTGAGGCTTTGGTGGAAGATTTGATTGCCGCACTTCTTCACATATAACGTCCGCGACTGAGGGCATCACTGGAGGGCTTCGCGTAAGTTGCAGTTTCTAGAGCTCTTCCTTAACGATAGCCCTCACTATTTCCCGCAGAACGACAACGTTGGTCGGAAGGTTGTTGACTACGCCCTACCTGAAGAGTCCGAACTCCTTTGTACAGTCACGCATGTGGCTGTACTGTCTTTTTCATGGTTGTTGCCTTGAACCGAAACTCCACCACACTTCTTGGTGGATTACGCACCAGGCCTGCAAAAGTTTTTTCTTTGACTCCGCGCATTAGGTGCCACAACTTCTCCTCGGCCATGTTTTTGTCGGCTTTGCAGAAGAGCCGCAACATGTCTATGTGCAAGGCAACGCTCTCGTTATTGCGTTGGTTTATCGCCTGAAGAGCAGCCTCTGCCTTTTTTTTGCGGTCCGTGTTCGGATAGGTTGCGACTAGCTATCTTCGGAAGCCGTCTCACAACAGCAAGTGCACTTCGTGGTTTCCAAACCACGTACGTGCCGAATCTTAAAGGGCGATGTAAACGCAACGAAGTTTCCGGGCGCTTCGTCCCAACCATTCAAACGAGCAACGCGCTCGAAGCCTTCAAGCGAGTCCTCGATATCTTCAAAGGTGTCACCGTGGAAGACCACTGCTGTACGTGGTCAATCCACAATGAAGTGAGATGGAGATGGCATCGGCTGGTTGGCCATCGGAGTGACGCTTGTGCTTGAAGTCTGGACAGGTCTTGATAGATTAATTAGGGGGACAAACTTGTACTGCTCACCACGTAGTCGGCGACTCGTGTGTTTGTGCACAGGTGTTAATTATGCTGCCTCCAATCTTCTGGGATCAGGGCTTCTCTCCCTTCCCTGTGGTGGGTTTGGAATCATACCCAGCACCTCCACCAGATTGTTCTAATAAGTAAAGCACCTGGTACTTCACAAACTATTTATTTAGGGCGAACCTGTGCCCGTAAACTCAAAACTAAACTGGTCAGCCGAAATGTCCCTTGCTCGCTGACTCCAACTTCGTAGGTCTCTTCCTCTTCACTTCGAGTCTCGGGCTGGGCCCGTGGCGTAGCATCGTAGAACGTGCACGGTAGCGTTCCATGGAGCGGCTTTCTTGCTACTTGTGTGGTGGCTTTTAGGAACGCAAATTGTTGCACGAATCTTCTGTGAATATCTAACTGTGGCGTGTGAAAGTGAGAAACGCTGTAGTGGAGGGCTCCGGTAATTTCGACCACCTGCGGTTCTTTGACGTGCACCTAAATCTGAGCACACGGGCCGATGTTTCCGCCTCCATCGAGAATGCAGCCACCGCAGCCGAGATTCAATCCCGCGACCTGCGGGTCAGCAGCCGAGTTTCTTAGCCACTAGACCACCACGGCGGGGCTACGACCTTTAGATCTCCTGGCTGCTTAGATAATGGTATCGATGCCACAAGTGGTAGGAGATGTGGTATGACTGCACTGCAAATACAAGTGAGCAGTCATAACATGAGATTTACAACATGTATATTATAATTTATAATAAATGGTCTTGCTGCCCTTGCGGTGATTTAGTTCCCAAGATATGTTGCAAAACTGGCGAATATAGGCGACAGGCCTCAACGTAGAATTGATGACATGCATGTCACGTAAGTCATGAGCCACAACTACACGCCACACTTGAAGTGCACTAGCTCCACATATACTCAGTTCACTAGCTCCACATATTCCAAATTTAGTATTACGGGACTTTAGTATTACGGGAATGACGAAGGTAGTTGACACGATAATGATCAGGCGCCCTGCAACATTGCCATAGCAGTGCAAGTAACCGTTGAAGGTGAAAATATCTCGCGGGAAAACCGCAGTTAAGAGGCTGGATGGACTTCTGCTTTCACAAGAAAAAAATGGGTAACCAAGCATACAACGCGTAAACCTGGCAAACAACTCCGCCCTGCATGGAGGTTGAAAAAGTGAAGTCAGCGTCAAAAACCTTCTCGTTAAAGCTTCACGACTACCGTGGCTATCGGAAGAGGATATTAGGATTATCATCAGATCGAGAAGAGCCATGGACAACAAAAAGGTGGGCGAGTTTAAAGCTTCCCAGGCTATACCAGCAGCGACGGGTCTTACCGCGAATGACTTGGCAGTTGACATTATCTGCTCGAACATTGCGCAAAATTTAATGGTCGCCAGCACGTCCAATGAAAGAAATGCGAAAGCATTACCAGAATAGAAGTCATTGCCATTGGCAAAGCCATGTATGAAGTGCACACATAGCTGCAACCAGCCACACATCCAAGGGTGCGAATAGAGGCATCGATCGAGAACTGAGTCCTGATCAGCTTCGAGAACTCATATTACACTCAAGAAACCCAAGTGTATTGGACACCAGAAGAATGAAATCCACGAGCTCGGTCATCGTTTTCTTCAATGTGCTTATAGTGCCATATTATGTCCAATGTGGTCCCAGTCTGATGAAATGCTTGCTATACTGCAGACAAGTGATTTTTTTTAGGCAAGTGGGAAGTTGGGCCACAGAGCAGTCGTATGCCACACACCAAGGGACGGCCTATGCAGAAGCTGTGGCGTAGAAAGCCCAGATGACACACACACGTGTACACCCAAATTCACTTTATGAGGAGCGCCCCACCCGGCTACGGAAAGAGCATTTAGAAGCAGATTACATTTTTATATGTTGTCAGACACACAAGAAGACTACGAAGGACTTTGAACCACTAAAGCCCCGTGGGACATTCCCCAGAACCAAAATAAGTCCTCAGCAGAGAGGTAAGTGTAAGAAGTCGCATATCACAATCAGCCTGTAACCCACACACATCGACAATGCTAGAAGACGACACTAGAGCGGCGGAGACAAGACCCCGAGCCAAGTCTTGAACTTGGAACCGACTCCCATTGAAAGGACTTCACCGTGCCGGATCCAAGACCCCATCTAGGTCGAAGCATGCATCGGTACACATCCAGTCACCCAACCTAGCACTCTCCTGGACAGACAGGATCTGTGGTAAGAGAACACAGACTGTTAGAGCTCAACCGGATCCAGGAGGCGTAACCGAATGTTCAATAAAGATGGAGAAGCGGAGCGTTCACGTAAGTACCGGGTCCCGTGTGCACAACCAAGAGCATAATCATGAGACAGAAATAATTAAAAGTGAGAATTCAAAGCTCAGGGCAATAAATCAAAATAGGCTAAGGCAACAAACTGAAATCTGGAAGCAATTTATTGAGAGAAAAACAATCAGAAAGCATCCGTAAGAAAATTCTCATCCCTGCGTCTGCAGGAGATGAAGTTGTTTCAGCAAAGCAGAGTACAGTCAAAGGTACACTACACTAAAAGCAGTGAAGCACAAGAAGAGGGAAATGAAACAATCATCGTCAACTTTCTCAGAAACATAAAAATGCTTATGGACGGCATCACAAAACTCACCTGTGCTGTTGGACAAATTCAAGCGACTAATAATGACCCTAGAAAGGGCCTTAGAGCCTTCTGAGAAAGATCAAGACCCTCGAAATGATTACAATGGTGATAGACAATCGAGAGCAACGTCGGTGCCCCCTGCTCCGACCAGCCAGCCTAACCCCTGAAACAGAGGACACCAGTACAAAATATGGCGCACACTAAATAAGTGTGCGAAGTCTGGCAGTGGAAATGTGAGAGCTACAATAACAAACAAGCTGCTCTCCAACAATTCATGTGCACATCAGTCTACAAGCCGGATATAATAGCACTGCAAGAAACCGGCAACGGTTATGTTACAATCACGGGCTACAAGGCAATAAAGTCCAAATCTATTGGCAGGGGCCTGTACACTCTAGTCAATCAGAAACACACATGTATGACAGGTTGCCTAGAATTCAGCCAAAAACCTTGGAGCACCTCTTGGTAGAGGCGTTATACCAACATGAAAAAATCAAAAGAGTAACAGCCTCTTTACTCTTAACGTGTAAAGCTATTATAGACGTAAGTCGCACTTGCGAAGGCTGTTTGAAAAGCAACCAAGATCGCAGTTTGCGATTCACTAAATAATTCGGTGACTTCAGCGCATGACATCAGCTATGGGGCTACATTACAACGCAACCCAAGGAAAGAGATCTGTGTAAACGGGCAAACGAACTCGGTGTGACGTTAATAACCGACAAAGCATGTCCTACTTAAATGGGCAACTCAGTCTGCAAATCACTACACCAGATTTGACGCTCACCAAAGACATAGAGAACATCGAGTTGGTGAGCACAGCAATAGAATTTGGGAGCGACCGTTATGTATTAGAGATGACCAAAAATGTCGGCTGTGCTAGAACTAAAGAATTCTCGCTTCTTGACTGGGACATGTTTTGCAGATCTAGATCCCAAAGACAATGCATTGACACCCCACAAAACCTTAACGATTGGAGTCAACTTCAAGATGAGATAAAAAAGCTGCAAAGAAAATTATTACATAAATACCACCGTTACGGACGCTAAACTAGCGCACATGATTGAGAAAAAGCAGAATCTCACGCAGGATTGGAACGAACGCCGAATAAAGAGGAATCTAATACAACAAATTACCAGCCTTAAAAATATATAGAAAAATATTTCTCACACCTAAGTCATCAAACACACATTGATGACACACCTAAGTCATCAAACACACATAAGACACACATTCAGCAGTGGTGGCACCGTGAGGCTCGTCGACTGGCTACTAAAGCAAATCGTCTTCCTTTTCCCAGGAATCGACGTCTATCAAGAAACATCGGTGCTACCATCCATCGGTGCGACGTCCAGTGGCACAAACGTTGGATAACAAGCCTGACGTCATCACCGAGAACGTATAAAAAGAAGAAAACATCGTGTGTCCTGTCACACACATTCAGCAGTGGTGGCACCGTGAGGCTCGTCGACTGGCTACTAAAGCAAATCGTCTTCCTTTTCCCAGGAATCGACGTCTATCAAGAAACATCGGTGCTACCATCCATCGGTGCGACGTCCAGTGGCACAAACGTTGGATAACAAGCCTGACGTCATCACCGAGAACGTATAAAAAGAAGAAAACATCGTGTGTCCTGTCACACACATTCAGCAGTGGTGGCACCGTGAGGCTCGTCGACTGGCTACTAAAGCAAATCGTCTTCCTTTTCCCAGGAATCGACGTCTATCAAGAAACATCGGTGCTACCATCCATCGGTGCGACGTCCAGTGGCACAAACGTTGGATAACAAGCCTGACGTCATCACCGAGAACGTATAAAAAGAAGAAAACATCGTGTGTCCTGTCACACACATTCAGCAGTGGTGGCACCGTGAGGCTCGTCGACTGGCTACTAAAGCAAATCGTCTTCCTTTTCCCAGGTTGGTGCTCATCTGTATGTAAAATTTGACATATCCTGGTTGAGTACGCGGTTGCCACTGCTGCTGAGTAACTAACATGACCGACACCTGCATTTCTTGTCATGAAGTTTTGCGGGACGCACCATACCTGTCATGTTTAGAGTGTAAATATACGTATCATTTAGGTGCATGTTCAGGAGTAACAGAATCGGCATATAAAAAGAAATATGCAGCGGCGAAGAACTCGTGGAGCTGTGCAACTTGCAAAACGTCGAAAGCTCGAAGCAGCAAGTGTGCTGAACTAGAAAATGTGGAGCAGGAAATGAACCTCGCAAAAGAAATAGGCGAAATTCAGAAGAAATTATCACTACTTCTTTCAATGAAATCGCAAGTCGATGCTCTGGCAGGTGTTGCTGACACTGTATGTGGTATTGAAAGGTCACTACAGGAAATGTCAAGCAAGTATGATGACGTGCTTGCCGAAATGAAGCGACAGAGTACTGATATGAGCAATTTAAGAAAGCGAGTGGAAAAACTTGAAACGCAGACTAACAATAGTGAAGTAGAAATGCTTAAGCAAGAAGTTAATAACCTTGATCAATATAGCAGACGCCTTAACCTGGAAATCCATGGACTAGGCGAACAAACTAATGAAAAAGTAATAGAAAAACTTAATCTTTTGGCTGATGAACTGGAGCTTCCAAAATTATCTGGAAAGGATATTGAAGCCGCCCACCGACTGCGCACTAGAGCAGGCACAGACGGGGGTGATAAGCCATCGCCTATTATCGTGCGTTTTTCTGCCCGGTGTACTCGTGACGCTTGGCTTGCAAAAAGAGGCGAGCTACGAAAAAAGAATTCAAAGGTTTTCATCAATGAAAACTTGACTGCACAGAATAAGCGGTTGTTCTGGCAAATGAAAACAAAGGCAAGAGAAATGAAATATCAATTCGCCTGGGTCAAGGACGGAAAATTCTTCGTTCGGCGCAGTGAACGGGACAGAGTAATACGGATTAAGACAGCCAGTGACCTCGACCATATAAGATAACTCTAAAAATGACACTTTTTTTTTCGTGCGCCTTATAAGCATATGGCTGCTCACGACAACACAAAATACCATGATGCTGATTCATTTAGGCGTCTCAAGGCCTTACGTGGCACCAAGCGATTCTCTTTGCTTCACCTTAACACACGAAGTTTAAAAAATAAACATGATTCTGTTAACCTTTTTTTAGACAACTTAGATCATGAGTTTGACGTATTGGCATTCACCGAAACTTGGTTTTCCAATGACTGCCCCGCTGTAAACTTTTCGGGATACAACTGCATATCAGTATCACGACCTAAAAAAAGAGGAGGAGGCGTTGCTGTGTACATTAAAAACCACTTTAATTATGAAGTTATTCCAGAATACTCAATCATTGATGTTCACTATGAATGTCTGCTTGTGAAGTGCTTTAACACAATGCTAGCCGTTCTATATAGGCCTCCAAACGGTTCTGTAACAAAATTTATTGAATTTCTAGAGCGTGTTTTAGAGCACTGTTCATACGTTGGTCTACCTATAATAATTAGTGGAGACCTGAATATAAACTTTCTCTCTGTGGAGTCACCTGCACAGATGCTACTTGATGTTTTTCTTTGTTTTGGCTGTCAAAATGTCATTGATGTACCTACAAGAATAGCGAGCAAATCTGAAACTTTGCTAGACGTTTGTTTTACAAATTATGAAATTGGTCAATCTGATGCCGGAGTGTTAATATCAGACATAAGTGATCATTTGCCCTTCTTCATCTTTTTTACGCCTCACATGGCTCAACACAACCAACGCAAACAGCCACCTATTCTTTTAAGAAAAATATCTGCAGAAAGGGTTAATTATTTCAAACATTTGGTTGAAGGAACTAGCTGGGAGCCTGTCTTGCAGATAACTGATCCTACCGTCTCCTATGACTTATTTATTAGAACATTAAAAGAACTCTATTACACTGTATTTCCCTTAGAACAGCTTAAAAAACATAAAAAATCGAGAAAACCATGGATTGATGCCTCTTTACTGAAGAGAATAAAGACCCGTGATAAACTATTTGCATTGTTTATAAAAACAAAGAACCTTGATCAGTTAGCTGAATACAAAAAAATGAGAAATAAATTAGCAGCTGATATTAAACAAGCACGTAACTTGTATTACGAGGCTAAGTTTACTAGCATTGCTAACGATTCCAGGAAAGTGTGGAATTGCGTTAATGAACTACGAAATAAAAACGAAAGAGACGTAATATCGGAAATATTGATTGAGGGCGTATCATATACGGGTAGTTCGCTGGCAAACAAGTTTAATGAGCATTTTTTAAAGGCAGGTGTTTGCACGTCTTCACCGACAAATGATATCAGCTGCACTTCTTACATGAACAGCTCAGATTCAACAATTTATATGTATCCTACTACACCGGAAGAAATATGCGGCTTGTTAAAAAAGTTAAAAAGCAACAGTGCCTGTGGTGTAGATGAATTGAAGGCAGTTCCTCTTAAAGTAGTCGCTCATGCTATCTGTTTACCTCTATCGCACATATGCAATCTTATTCTAAGCTCTGGAACGTTTCCCAACGAACTGAAGATTGCAAAGGTATCAGTTATTTTTAAAGGAGGAGATAAAAACGATCTCGGTAACTATAGGCCAATCTCTGTTTTACCTATGTTTTCCAAGGTTATTGAAGAAGCTATAAACTTCAGGCTTACTAATTTTTTTCAGCAAAAAAACATTATCGTAAAAAATCAATATGGTTTCCAAAAGAAAAAATCCACAGAAATGGCATTACTCGATATTAAAGATAAAATAGTTGACAACATAGAAAAAAAACTATTCACGGTAGGGCTTTTCCTTGACTTTAAAAAAGCATTTGATTCCGTTAAGCATGATGTTTTACTGCTCAAACTATCCAGATACGGTGTCAGAGGTATAGCTCTAGACATTGTAAAAAGTTACCTAGAAAACCGTGTGCAATACACCAATATTGGTAATGCGAAATCTGAATTCGGTAAAATTACATGCGGCGTGCCACAAGGGTCAATCCTTGGCCCACTCTTGTTTATTATGTACATAAATCATATAGTTAACATACCTCTTACACCTGACATTATTTTGTACGCCGATGACACGAATGTATTCTTCTCTGGGCCAGATATTGACGACCTTATGTTGAAAGCGAATATTTGGCTACAAAACTTATCTACATGGCTTAGGGCCAACAGGTTAAATCTAAATGCTAAAAAAACAAAATTTGTTGTTTTTAGACCTCGTAACAAAACATACATTAGTAAGAATATTATTAGCTTTCAGGGACAGCCTATTGAACGCGTTGCGTCTCTTAAATTTCTCGGTGTCTTTTTTCACGAATATTTAGATTGGTCTGTGCATATAAATTACTTGCGAAAAAACATCTCTCGAGCAGTTGGCATACTATGCACGTTGCGCAGCCTATTACCAGTATGGTTAAAAAGACAGATTTATTACGCAACCATACATTCGCACCTTCACTATTGTCTTCTGATTTGGGGAACGACGACAAAAACTAACCTCAAAAATTTATATCTATTACAAAAACGAGCTGTGCGATTAATTGAACTTCTACCTTTTCGTTCGCACACAGCCCCTTTTTTCGAAAAACATAGACTGCTAGTCATTAATAATATCCGATATAAAAAATTAGCAATGATTATATATCGTGAAGTTAAATCTAATCGAATTGAATTTTTCAGGAAGTATCACGAGCGTAACCACAGTCATAATTTACGACATATTAGTTTCAAGAAAGACACGCTTCGTACAAATTACGGTACACAAAAACTAACTTACCAAATTCCCCACTTTCTTAATGAACACCCCACTGTGATGGCATTAATTGAACAAAGTTCCTCCATTTATGTTTTCAAAAAGAAGATACACACATTCCTTCTAAAAACTCAAACAGATTCTCATACCTCTTTCGATTCATTTTATTTTATGTAACTTTTATGTGCTGCTGTGACTTTATGAATTTTTTTTTTTTTGCTTTTGTCTGCCTGTTTGTTGTGCGTAAATAGTCTCTTATTATTTCTTTATGTGCTAATTCATAATTGCTGTTCATTTCTTTGTTAATACTGGCTTGATGTAAAAAAAAAATTTGTAAATGTTTTTTGATATTGTATGTATCTCAATTTCTCAATTTTTGTACTGCTATATATAACCTGTTTATGTATGTGTGTACATAGGGGGTTGGCGCTTTGTCAGGCTTTCTTTGCCTTTACGCCGATCCCCTAGGCAAACTGTGTACACGGGTTGTCTGAAATTAAATCAATAAAAAAAAAAATGGAATAAATTTTGTGAAATTATTCACGGAAAACTTCAAAATGGGAACACATGGAAATTAGTCAAACATCTTCATGACAAAGAAATACTAGGACAAATCAAGGACACAATTTGTAAGATACATATAACTGAAAAGCAAGGACATGGGGATGGTCACGGAAGAACTGACTCAGAAATATCTCCTGTTGAACAAGGGTGAAATAAGCAACTGTACAGTTACATTCAAAGGTATGCCACTACCAGATTTAGCCCCGCCGCGGTGGTCTAGTGGCTAAGGTACTCGGCTGCTGACCCGCAGGTCGCGGGTTCGATTCCCGGCTGCGGCGGCTGCATTTCCGATGGAGGCGGAAATGTTGTAGGCCCGTGTACTCAGATTTGGGTGCACGTTAAAGAACCCCAGGTGGTCAAAATTTCCGGAGCCCTCCACTACGGCGTCTCTCATAATCAAATGGTGGTTTTGGGACGTTAAACCCCACAAATCAATCAATCAACTACCAGATTTAGACAAGCCTTTCACGAGTGCAGAGGTAAGGAGAGAAATAAATCATTTAAACATAAAATCCGCTTCAAGTCTAAATGGTGTAACAAACAAAGCACTTAGAAACCTAGATGAGCGGTTAACATAGTTCATAAACGAGGCACGGAATACTGGCACAGTGCCAGAGTAATGTAAAGCATCACAGGCTATCTCAATCCCGAAGCCAGAAAAACCACCAACCTTAAATAACCTGCGACTTATTTCTCTTACGTTGGACGTGTGTAAAGTAGCTGAATACGCTATCTAAAACAGGCTAAAAAACCAATTAGAGGATAAAAAATATACCCACTCAATACGATTGGCTTTATACCAGCCCTCTCGACCCAGGATGGTACGATATAGCTCAAGCATCACATATTGAGCGGACACTCCAGAACCACCAAAGCCATTCTAGAACTTGACTTAGAAAAAGCTTTTGATAACGTCAAACATGAATATATTGATACAAGCCATCATCCACAATCGTGCTCCTGAGACTTGGGAAGAGACTTTACGAATGCGCAAAGTCTTCTCTTCGGAACTGTACTGCGAAGCTTAGAGTTGGAGACAATTACACGGAACGGCTACAACTCGGAGATGCTCCACAATGTTCCATTATTTTTCTAGTACCCTTCAACGTATGCATGATAGGTCTCTCCAGAGTTTTGAATAAGATAATGAATTATGAACACACTGTTTATGCTGATGATATCACCATCTGGTGCTCATATAAAAGCAAAGGTGAAATACACGATGCATTAGATCAAGCATTTAGGACGTTGAAGGAATACCTAAAGTCCGCGGTGCTAGAATGACCCTCACACAAATCGGAGCTGCTATCATACTGGAAAGAAATGGGGGGGGGGGGAGACCAAAGGGCTGGCAACCATTGCCCGAAAGCAAGAACGAATGATCCACCACTCGGGGCAAAATCCCCAGACCTAATGAGATTAGAGCTCTGGGATATTTTGTCGATGCTAAAGGAGGGAACAACACGGCGCTTCCAAAGATCATGCTCAAAACAAAGAACGCGTCCAAACAAATCAAAAGGCTTGAAGGAAAACATAAAAGCATGAGGAAGACAACCTCCCCTAGCCTTTCAACTGCTTTGTCCTCAGTGATATGATATATTCAGCGGCAATTTATAACTGGTCGCGAAATCAAGCACAATATTTGGACACTACTAGTGAAAAAATACAAGCAGCCTGTTGGACCTAGGTATTTACAATACCCTAACTGAAATACCAGAAGCACAAAGAACGTCACAGCTAATCCGACTTTCTACAGCTAAAACAAACAAGGACACTCTTGGTAAAATTGGAATCAATCTCACAATAGCAACTGAAAGCTACATTGAAAAACAGGAACAAATTAAAAATAATTTAGTGGTTGCTCCGCTACTGACTAAACTGAAGTGAACATTATTTTGTCCTGAGAAGACAAAAGTCCCTCTAAGGGGGCTCCTCCGCGGGCCCGTCCATGACGGGACCGGGAGGTGGAACTCGACGGCCAGGTCGTGGGCTCTCTGGACAGCCCGAACTTCATTTTCCTCTTTCGGACTTGTGAGGAAAGCGGTCCACTTTTCCTCCGTGGCTGAAGACCCTCAAGCCCCGCGCAGCATGGGGCATTGTCACAACATATGTAGCAAATTGCATCTCGGGAGCCCACATCTAAGGCAGCCCGGCTTTATTCAACTAATAAAACGTAAATAGGAGATAGGTGAAGGGTACTCACCTGTTTCTAACAGACGTAAAGTGAGTTTGTAGTCTTGTTAGATGAGGATGAGCTAGAAGAAACCGTTTGCGCTCAAGGCGGTAGTGCTGACAAATTTTGTTATACGTTAGGAGCGGGTCCCGCTTCCATGGCTCGCCCTTGGGCCTTGGGCCGCCCTCGCTCCTGGCGCGGCGAGTAAGGTCTCGCGCCTGGAAGTCAGCTAGCTCGTTGGCGTTAGGAATGACGAGGTGAGAATCTTGGCCCACGTGGCCGGGGAACCAGATCAAGTGTTTAGTATCGGCCCACGTTGCACGCGAGAGCACGCGGGCTGCCTCTTTACAAACCGAGCCGGCGCGAAATGCCCTAGCTGCGGCTTTAGAGTCTGTGTAGACAGTTCTGCGATCTGTGGTTGCCAAAGGTAATGCTACAGTTACCTGTTCCACGTGGTCTGCATCCGTGTTGGGGAGATTTAGAAAAATAAGGTTTTACCCTTGTAGCGGCGTAACGGCTGCTACGAAGTGCTTGAAATTAACGTATTGAGCGGTGTCCACGAAAGCTGCTGAATCGGGCATTGCTGCAGCCGCTTTGAGGAAAGCGGCTGCTCTAGCCTTACGTCGGCCGGGGTTGTATGTGGGTGCGGTAACGTGGGAGCGGAAAACGATGAGGCGTTCGCGAAGCCCTGACAACCGCGTGCACTCTCTTTGGTTGATGATGGGAGATCTTATTTTCAGATACGCCAGGAGTTGACGTCCCGCCTCAGTCGAGGAGAGTAGAGCAATCTGGGATAGCTTCAGGGCCTCAACAATCTCACTGAAAGTGTTTTGAAGGCCTAGCGCCATAGGTTTCTGTGTGTTGGTTCGTATGGGCAGCCCAAGCACATGTTTGATACTCTTTCCAGTGATCAGATCAAGTTTGTTCTTATGTTCTTTAGTCCAGGTGTGAGCTACAGCTTCGTAATATATGTGGCTCTTGAGAAAAGCGTGGAAGAAACGCCGTAGATTTTCCTTCGATCGTCCACCTCGTTTATTGGCAACGTGTTTATTTCGTTTAGACGTGGAGTCTGCCTTAGTGGCTATGCGCTTCATGCTGAGTCCGTTGCTGCCGTCATACTACAGGATCACTCCTAGTATACGAACCCAAGTGACTTGTTGTGTTTGCTTACCGTCTTCTGGGTATACAGAGAGGGGGGAGTTGGGGATCCATTTAGTGCCTAGTGTCGGCCTGTAGAGTAAAAGCTCAGATTTTTTGGTCGATCGCCGTAAGCCCGTATGTCGGAGGAAGGCCTGCACCTTGTCCACCGCCTTCTGTAAATTGCACTCGATGGCCCCGTTGCTACCGCCCTCACACCAGATGGTAATATCATCGGCGTAGAATGCCATCGATTGAGCTCAATTCTCTCGATAGAGCCCTTAAAGCTAAGTTAAAAAAGCAATGAATAGAGAACTGCTCCTTGAGGTGTGCCTCTGGGACCCAAGTCGTACATCTTGGAACCCAAACAGTAAAGTCTAATGGTGGCTTTGTGGTCTGTGAGAAGCGACCGCACGTATGCATAGAAGCGGTTACCGAGTCTGGCGTCAAAAATCTCTTGTAGTATGTGCGAGTGCTTAACGTGGTCGAATGCCTTTTCTAGATCTAGTGAAAGCATGGCCCTGGTGTCCTTGGACTTACCCGTTAAGATCTTGTGCTTCAGAATAAGGATGACGTCCTGTGTCGACATGGACGGGTGGAAGCCTATTTGATTAAAAGGGAGCAGGTGTTTCTCTTCCACATGTTTCATAGCCCGTTTGAGATTGACGTGCTCAGCCACCTTGCCAACACACGAGGTGAGGGAGATGGGCCTGAATGAGCCAAGTTCAAGGGGTTTTCCCGGCTTAGGTATGAGCAGGACGGCGGCTTCGTGCCACTCGAGCGCGATTTCGCCAGATTCTCATACCTCGTTGATGTGTTCAGTGAGGAGGTCTATGTCCTCGTCCGCTAGATTTTTGAGTAGTTTGTGATCCCGTCTGGGCAAGGGGCTGATCTACAGTTCAGCTTGGCGAGTACTGACCGCACCTCCACACTCCTGAAGGGAGAAACCAATGGGTCTTCTTCCGTGTGCATTGGAGGTGGTTGGTAATCCGTGTCTGAGCTCGATTCTGTACAGAGGTAGCGCTACGTGAGCTCGTGTGTTATCAGTTCGTCCGTAAAATTTTCCTTGCGAAGCTCATGAATTATGCGATCTATGGTGAGTTACTGATTTCATGGGTTTGTCGCCTAACCAATGTTTAAGCAAGTTTCATTTGGATCCTTTACTCATTTGGGCGTCTACCAGGTTGCATACCTCGTCCCATTGCTGTCTAGCTATGCTCTTCGATTCGCTTGTTGAGCTCCACGATCTTTTTGCGAAAACGGCGGTTGAGCTTTCGCGTTTTCCATTTTGCTTGTAGGGCTTGCTGCGCCTCGATGAGGTGAGCAAGTCGGCTCTCCGTGCGCTCTACATCGCGAGTGGTTTCTATTTCTTTAGTGGCTCTCGTTACATCCTCTTGACACCGAATGAACAGGTCTCGAACAGAGGTGTAGGTGTTGTTATCTTGCTTTCTAAGGGTGCGAAAATGATCCCAGTCGACTACCTTGAATTTACGCGGCGGTGGACTGGATGTGGCGATGGTGATGCTACAGATGTAGTGATCACTACCTAGGTAGACCTGTGTTGCTCCGCTACCTGGAAACGTGCAACCTATATATATTTGTGGAATGAGGGTGGCTTGCGCTGAATTTTTGATTCAGAGGCGAAACAGAGCCTGGAAGGGTACCTGCTTTGTGGACGCGGCGGAGCACAGGGGCCGACCCAGCTACTCTGCAGTCTTAGTAAATCACAAAGGGAGCTGCACAAACGCTGATCAATTAACACCAATAAAACTGAGATCGCACAGCAATAGTTATAACCATGGCATAGACGAACAATCATGCAAGCTTTTTCAGGGCAAATCAACTTTCAATTTAATAATGGCGCATAAACTTATTGTGACTCCAGGCAGGCTGTCACTGCTTTTAGCAGGGCAAGGATTGTTCTACAGGCGGCCACAGTGGTCGTTACAATGAAAGTCGTGGATATGAGGTACATTTACTGGTTCCCCGGACACAGAGGGAGAATCGAAGGCCTACGAGTCAATCCAAACGAATCGACCAAAATCTTTGCCCATAATCTCACCGACCGGCACGCTTATACAATGGCCCCGACTCCGCTGAATTGTTTTCGCTACACAAAGATAAACTCGCCACGTATTATAAAATCACTAAACACTATTTTATGGGCAGAAGAGTTTATCCGCGCCCCCAAGCAAACGTACACAGAGCACAAACCATAACACTTAGACAACTACAAACAAAATTGTAGTATTCACCGGTTGAAATCATTGAATATTATGGAGCGGAAGAAATAGAAAAAAACATGCAAAGACTACAACTGAAATCCATGCACATGAGACCACATTCTCTGGAACTGCGGTTCACTGGGGCCCGGTATTAGGCGTGAACGCTTCAAAAGGCTCATCAGAACACCAGTTTCGAATCCAGGCTGTCGAGTACGCCCACGACAAGGCTAGGAGGCTTAACCTCCCTGTTCCGTCATTGGAATAGCCAAGTGGGCGCTTTCGCCTCATACGTAAGTTGGTGACGTAAGTAGACGATTGTAGAATACGTAAATAGACGACAAAGGTAAATGACACGTACTAACAAGATAATCATAATATGCGTGTCGTGTGAAACATGACTACATGCTACAGTCATAACACACTCGTGGCTGTTTTGCTGGCCCCACGTATACCATATTTGGTATCATATGACGTGAGTAGACGGAAGGTGAATGACACATTCAAACATATTAATCATGGCATGCGTGTCATATAAAACATGACTACAAGTTACGTTCATAGCGTGCTCACGGTAGTTTCGTTAGTTCCACATATACCAAGTTTAGCATCACGTGACGAGTATAGACGACGAAGGTAAATAACGTGTCTAAACACAAAAACATGACACGGAAGTGATGAATGGTATAACCTACGTCCACATTGTGGCTTTGTGCTGATATTAAAGTGGTACATCAACCTTCTTCCCTTGTGCTTCACATAGCATCGATTTCCCTGTACACGGGCCAGCCAATTTTTACGTGCAGGTAAATGTATTTGAGGGGTAAGGCGCGACGAGGACAACGTGCAGAGGGTGCACACTAATCGAGTGGCACTTCTGCTTGCACTGAGCGTAATCTTACCATATGCTCGAAATATGCAAAACCAGCACGCCCTGCCTTTTGTTCTTACACCTAAATCTAAACACAGTGCTACTACGTTTCGTTTCCATGTAATTGCAGCTGGCTTCAGCGGGAATCGAACTGCTGACTTCGATCATATCATCGCTCCACCTTGCTGCAAAAGCAGGCGGCTAGGCCAACCATCAAAAGACGCGCATTTTTTCGCAGCACGTAAACTTTAAGGAAAGGGTGTGGGGGAGAAGGAAGAAGAAAGATAGGAGCCATGCACCATGTTCGACAGCACATTAGGAACTGGTGACTTGTAGGATGCAGCATTTTTCTTTTCTTAGAATCCATAATGCTCCATGGTTTTTTTCCACGAGTGGGACGACGTAGTTGAGGTTCATCATGTTGCTACGTCCAGTAGTGCTGACTAAATAGTTGCCGTTTCGTCACTGGGCTGCGCCCCCAGTGACGCAGCCCAGTGCCTCGGAATCATTGCATGACGTCGTAGCGGATATTCTGTCTGGCATTCGTTTGCGAACTTGATCTGCATGACGGTGCACGATGCCTTAGTCTGTCTCCACAGACATCACTCTTGAAACCTCCATTGACCAGACCTTCCCCGTTGTGCACTTCTCACCGGCTCCATATATCACGAACATACACGGCATCGCCTGTGCAATCTTCCACTGCTCGCAATTCAATGTCATCCTAGATGCTAGTGGCTTCCTAGGGGGACAACACAGATGAAGTCTTGTTCGCACTTTGTAAACCAGAAGCATTTCCATAGCGGAAAGTCCAGATTCTCGGAGCCCGTTCTAATAATGGCGTAACCACCTCGCTAACGACGTATGAAGATCGGTGGAACAAGTTTCAGCCCGTCTTCACAGTGCGCACCGCGTGCTCGGCCATTCCGTTGCTCTGAGAGTGATAGGGAGAGATGCTATAGTGAATGATATCATTCCGAATCCTAAAATCAACAAATTCAAGGCCGACTAACTACGCACCATTATCTAGAGCAAACTTAGCGTGGTATCCGAAAATGGCTGAACAGTGTGCGCAGCGCGTGGCCAGTGCTGCTTCATGTTGCCTGCCGCAAAGGGATCGCCTCTAGCCATTTACTATGAGAATCAACGACTCTGAATAGCATCTTGCCTTGAACATAACCTGCAAAGTCGACATGGTGCCTCGACCATCTCTCCTGCGTTTCAGGCCAGCTTACTGGCTGGTGCGCCAGTGGCATCGGTAACGCCTCAACGCGGCTTCTACAACTCCAGGCAACTCTATTAATGTCTTCATCTGGCCTAGGCCATCAGAACTGTGACCTTGCAACCGTTTTATTTGTAGAAACCCCCTGACTAGCAGCATGTATTTCAAAAGCCTCGTACAATCAACTGATAATACTGAAATCTTGGGGCCTTGGTACAGCATCCCCTGATGAATCGATATCTCTCACCGCTTTTTTGTGCATTCCGATATGTCTAGCCCAAAGGTGCTTCTACCTCCTGGTTAGCCATCGACAACATACCTGTGTACCTCAGCAAGCGGGCTGTCCACTGCCGCTGAGGTTTGTAGTCACTTCACCGGATTAGCCGGTTCGTCCCACTGGTGCAGCAGGAGCAAACACTTCGTGGAGTCTTCCGCGGCACTGACTACATGCTGCAAAGGTAGAGGCAAAATCAGCATTTACGA